>NW_024541273.1:0-580698 GCF_016758755.1 Suillus discolor | reverse complement strand
GAGCATCTTGATCAACGTGACTTTGTGCAACTCCATAGAAAGGGCAAGACTTTCCACCGTGGCCCATGTACCATATAAATCCTTGGTCAGCAAGAGTGTCGTCCTCGAAGCACTTGCCATTCCACAATTGGATTTTGTGGAAAGGCAATGACTGATGTGATTTGAGAGGCAAGGCTGACACCAGCTGTGGTCGCCAGTGCAAGTTGTGCAATGGAAGGCAGCATCTTCACATTGGCAAGTCTCACAGATCCCTGTGGCAAATTCTCTGAGTCCAAGATGACATCTAGATATGTGTCCGGTGGGTGAGATACTCTGCTATGAAGTCATTTTGTGTCTATGTCATTTATGAGAAACAATTACTAGTAAGCCACGGCCTGTTAGATAACCTTTGTTTTTCTCCCTTGCTCAGGAGCCTCTCCATCAATAGCAAAGTCACCAAACATTTCTTGGTTTAAATCATCTTCTGGGATGTCTGGTGATTCTGCATCTACTGCTCTGGCTCGTTTCCTTGGGCTGGTGGTATGCTCTGGCAAAGTTTCATACAGCGCATCAGCACAAGACTCAACCCAAGAGGGCTTTCCCTTTCTGTCTCTTGTAGGTTGGTGAGTAACATAATCAACATCCAAATCCTTTTTTTGTGATAACTTTCCTCTATCTTGGAAAGAATAAGAAATAGCCTTGAGACGCTGGCGTTTTTTTGAGGACATAGTGCTTAGACCGAAGAAAGATTCTGCCGTATGAGAAGTCAACCAATTTGATATCACAAGCTTTGTCTAATCTGGACATCTACTATTGGGAAATTACTCCCCTTCTCATTCTCTTATTTGATCTCCGAATGGCTTTTAGACCCCCCTTCTTACCTGCCCCCACTCTATTCAAAATCCCGCTGGTCCGGATACTTTGGTCTCGGTACACCAAGCCTATCATGTACTTTATCCTTGACAAAGTGGGCAATTACAATTCTCTCCCCATCGCCCCACTTCAGCACCCATGCTCCAGCACCTTTCCTAAAATGTAAACCATAGTGCCAGGGGTGTTACAAGTAACATCAGTCACATGGCCCCCCTATCATTTTCCCTTCATCTCGCCCTCACCATCTACCGGCTCGTCCTCCTTTACCGCCTTTCCGTTGACCGGATCCTCGGGACCGTTCCCGTCCCTCGCATCGCCCGCCTCTATGCACGTGCACGCACGTTCCTCCTCTGATTCGACCACCAATGTGGTCCCGCACCTCTGACTCGGTCTGACTCGTGCCACCAATGTGGCTTTCCTCTTTCTGTTTCTCCTGACTGCGGATTCCTGCACGTTGTATTCTTACCATTGGTCCGTTCCAACGTTTCTCGATCTCATTCCCATTTCGACCATCCATCACTAATCCGGCTATGTTGCCAACGCACCTATACCATTCTCGTATCCCCTTTACCCTTACCTACTGTGCGGTAGCCTTGCCCTTAACCCTCTCCACTTAGTATAAGTAGTCGGTCACCCTGTACTAGATTCTCTAACTTGAATCTACTCAATCTTCCCTGGAACATACTTCCCTCTGAAGCCCCTCAGCTTCAGTCTCTAGTATCTTTTCTTAGTCGCTCTCCGCGGCTAAGTCTACCTCGATCGACCTCATCGTCCGGACAAGACAGTCCTGACCTTGAGTGACTTTTAAGACATCCGTCTACGAAGTCACGTGACACGCGCGTACTGTGATCGCTGCCGAGTCGTCGCCAGGCTCACTTGCTATACCGGATCCTTCCGGTTACGTCACGAACGTTAGCG
The DNA here is from genome assembly GCF_016758755.1 of Suillus discolor. Lineage (NCBI taxonomy): Eukaryota > Fungi > Basidiomycota > Agaricomycetes > Boletales > Suillaceae > Suillus > Suillus discolor. The sequence continues at coordinate 578,928 of NW_024541273.1, read as the reverse complement.
GACGACGCCCCTCTTAGGGCTCCGCCTAACAGATCTATTTGAGTGCGTAACAAGGGGGATATGCTAGCTCAGCACCCAGATCTGGCAGAGCTAGTATGGCATGGTGAGCTTTGCCAAGGCTCACCAAAAGGTCATAAAATGAAGGCGACGCTCCAGGGTCTCGATGACTTGGGGTCTCTCGATTGACGATAACTTCCAATCCAGAAAACTCTGAGGGCCAGACAATGGGATCCGAAGTACGAACCATATCCTTCATATTAGCAACTGATTCCACGCCGCCTGATATTGATCTGGCGCAATAACACTGGTGATAGCGGACCACAAATGTTCAGCTACCGTTATTTCGGACAACCACTCTCGGACCGCAGGTAAGAAAGAGTGCCTGATTGGTACAAGTCATCCTGAAGCCGCTAGCCCATTTAAGTTAGTTCCGTATCACAGCAAGTATATTAATATGAAGTTACCTCATGACGTTGCATGAATCCTCCGGGGCATAAGGTCACCCTTCCTACTCCAAACTCTCCCCCACCTGAAGGCATGACAAATCCTTGAGAACGCCAAGGCTGCTTTGCCTTCTGAGTTGGCTTGGGCAAAGACTGATCTAAGGCAGGTCTCAGCAATTTGATGGACTGGTTGACACGATCCTAATTATAACTGATTAAAAGAACTTAAACTGTATTAATCAGACTCGTACCATTCTATCAGGCACCATGATTTCTGGCAAATACCAAGCGAGAATCCTTCCGTGCCTGTCAACAAATGTTGCCGGCTCTGATATTGAACCGAATGAAGGACAGTGGAAATATTTTGCTAGCTTATGTCTCTGGCTGTCAGCATGTGATGGGTGGGATGCCTTGGCACTATCTGCAAACCGATCTACATCTAAATCTGCCCGCACTATGGCAACAAAATGAATGACAGACCCCCCAACCATCAAATCAACACTCACGGGGATTAACTACAGCATGGGCTATCACGACCGCAGCTCTGGTAAGTTCAATCTCCGTAATGACATTTGCCGTGACATCGCTACCAGTACTGGACAGTAAGTCCTGCCACTTGGCCCACAATCTGGTCCTAAAATTCCAGCTGTTCAGTTTTGCCGGACAGTGACATGAGACTCCCTTACCTGGCTCTTTGAAGCAAATTGTCATTGATTTTGTCACCTATCAGCAACTCATACGGCGATGAATCACGGAGTAGGTCATCTACATGCCCATGGAGGATCTTGGACAGAATTGTTACAGCAGGATCTGCCATTTGTCAGTGGTTGAAGTTTGGAAAAACAGACATTAAACGACGGAATGATAAATTTTTCAACCACAGACGATCTAGACTATAAATGGTTTTTAATTTAAGTCTTGATGTGGATGAAAAGACTTTGAAAGATCCAAATCGGGATAGCTTCTAAATTTGGGTGAAATTCAACGCCTACACTGTGAGGCTGTCGGACAGAATACACCAAGATCCCCCATTTCTTGGTGGTTGGAGTATTGAGAACAGAATTGAAATAGCAGAATGGGAAAATTTCTAACCAGGTGGTGTAGACTATATATGGTTTTTAAGGTTTTTGATTTACAACGTGCGATGCGGAGCAAAAGTGGAAGATCCAGATCAGGATAACTTCTAAACTGGACGGGGCCATACTATATGATTTGCGGCAACATACCATCCAAGCAGAGGCCTGTATTATGAAAGAAACAGATGAGAAACAGCAGTCTCAACTTAAGTTACATCTTGTCTTTTAAATTCAAGCTTTATGCTGACGGCAAGTAATAAACCAGTATGCTGCTCTGATTGTCTCTAACTGAATATCAAATCTTCAGCTTCGGCTGGATTCAGTTAGAAGACAATCAGAGTAAGGGGTGAGGCGCAATTGCTACTTGCCAAAAGCCTCATCCCTTGCTCCGATTGCCTTCTAACTGAATCCAGCCTACATGCAGCTGGTATCTCAGGTATTTCACCTGAGTTGAGGAGAAGAGCAATTGTGTCTCACCCCTTACTCCGATTGTCTGAATACCAAATCTTCAGCTGCGGCTGGATTCAGTCAAAAGAAAGACAATCAGAGTCAGGGATGAGACGCAATTGCTCTTCTCCTCAGCTCAGGTGAAATACCTGAGATACCAGCTGCATGTAGGCTGGATTCAGTTAGAAGGCAATCGGAGCAAGGGATGAGGCTTTTGGCAAGTAGCAATTGCGCCTCACCCCTTACTCTGATTGTCTTCTAACTGAATATCAAATCTTCAGCTGCGGCTGGATTCAGTTAGAAGACAATCAGAGTAAGGGATGTATCTCAGGTATTTCACCTGAGCTGAGGAGAAGAGCAATTGCGCCTCACCCCTTACTCTGATTGTCTTCTAACTGAATATCAAATCTTCAGCTGAGACTGGATTCAGTTAGAAGACAATCAGAGTAACGGACGAGGCTTTGGCAAGGCCCACAGCATGTATCTCAGGTATTTCACTTGAGTTGAGGAGAAGAGCAATTGCGTCTCACCTCTTACTCTGATTGTCTGCTAACTGAATCCAGCTGCAGCTGCATCTATTCTGTCATGTTCAAGACTAAAGGCGAGCGCACTGAGGGTACTCTCAAGCTCACCCCTATTTCAACAATATGCCGCGGTGAAAATTGGTGGACATTCTAAGTTACTGCATTTGGGGGTCACGTGACTTTTTCGCACGAACAAGGAACCTGACATCACGATTTCGTTGCAAATTAAAAAAACTAAGTTACATTTGGCATCATTGAATTGAAGAAAAAATAACAGAGCGCAAAAATCAATACAAGGCTGCCGCAGAGGGGCCCTCTCTGCGACAGTCTAGTACTGTCATAATACAGTAATAAAAAGTATGATAAAAAAAGGAATAGCTAACTATATAACATAATCTGCGAATGGCGCAATCAGTATTTGCAAAGAGAATATCAAACAGGTTACCTTTGAGTATCGGAGCAAGCCAAAAGAAACATATCTGTAAGCTGTGGTCATTGTTTTGAGAAGAGAGAGCGATGGGAAGTACCTTATGGTGGAGCAGGTGTCATCCTTCCGGAGAAAATACAATACAATAATGATGGGAGGAGGCGCACCAATGTGGACACTTAAACCTCCCAAGCGCAATGATGGTTGAAGGAGGGGCGCACCAATGTGGACACTAAATCCTCCCCAAGCCAAGCCCCCAGTACTCAATGGTAAAAAAGGGAGGAGAAGTGCGCCAATGCGCACATAGATCTCCTCCCCAAGCCAAGCCCCCAGTACTCAATGGTAAACAAAGGGAGGAGAAGTGCGCCAATGCGCACATAGATCTCCTCCCCAAGTCAAGCCCCCAGTACTCAATGGGTAAACAAAGGGAGGAGAAGTGCGCCAATGCGCACATAGATCTCCTCCCCAAGCCAAGCCCCCAGTACTCAATGATAAAAGAAGGGAGAAGTGCGCCAATGCACACATAGATCTCCCCAGTATATATAGATTGACTAGAAAGAAGGCGTTTAGTGAAGAGATTGTTGAAAAAAAAGACAGACCTTATATGTGGAGGCGCCCCAATAGCCTCCCCAGTGAATGGAAATTGACTAGAAAGAAGGCGTTTAGTGAAGAGACGGTTTAAAAAAAAGGATAGACCTTATATGTGGAGGCGCCCCAATAGCCTCCCCAGTGAATATAAATTGACTAGAAAGAAGGTGTTTAGTGAAGAGACGGTTGAACAAAAACAGACCTTGGATCTGCAGGCGCACCAATAGCCTCCTCAGTGAATAGAAATTGGCTAGAAAGAAGGTGTTCAGTGAAGAGATGGTTGAAAAGAGGCATACCTTAGGTATCCTTTCACCGGATGAACCAAAGAAGATCAACCTATACACCCAAATTAGAAATAGAATTGGAATTAAGAGACACATACCGCGCGGTAGAGAATGAGCGCTCAGTGAGTTGTGAGCCACTTACACAGCTGCAGTCTGTGTAGGTGGCTAACAAGGTGAGCGGATGGAAGAGATGTGGTTTGAAATTGAACCGTGTGAAATTGTTGCGCCTGGCTATATGTTACAACATATTTGATGTTGTTTGTCGTGGAAAATGCCGGCGTGACACGATCACATGACTGGTTGGTTTGAAAATTCGCAAAGTCCTTTGTACTGCATTGTTTGGCACGGAAAATGCCGGCGCAACCATGGACACGATCACATGACTGGTTGATTTGAAAATTCTCAAAGTCCTTTGCGCTGCAGTTGTCTTTATGCCACCTAGAAAGAAGAACACGGCAAAGAAGTCCTGTGGCGGTTCTGCCAAGAAACTTTTGGCACCTGTCGGCTCTCCTCCGGTGCCCGCTGCGTCACACGCCGAATCGTCCACGTCATCCTTGGAGCCGGAAGACACTAGGACAACTGAAGATCACAGTATAGTAAGTTTTTTTGCCTACTTCAAGTGTTTCATTGACTGACTGCGGGTCAGTGGTGTTTGATTTGTCGCGATGGCGCGGAAGGTGACGTTATACTTTTTGAATGCAACACGTGCCCCCGCGTCATGTGCAGCAAATGCATTGAGGTGCCCAAGGCCCATATTGATGACGTCCGACATACGGACGTAATATTTTTATGTCTTTCTTGTCACTCGTTGCGGACGATCAAGGAGCCCACGCCATATTTTGTGAGTCTTTCTTTATTATTCAAATTTTAAATTGATTGACTGTTCAGGGCTTCTATCATAACGTTTTGCCAGAGCAAGGAGGAACGCCTGTACTCCCAGGCTTCCTGCAGCTCAAGGGCAAGTACGAGCTGGCGTCTAGCTCCATCTTGGCAGCCACACCCCTTGCCGTCGTCCATTTTATCCTTGGTGGCAAGGACAGAATCCCGACACCTGTTCCACTCCTCTCCCATTACCTCGACAAGTTCTACCCCAGCGGCGGGTTTCTGTACATCGAGATCTTGTTCGACGTTGCTTCATATCAGCAGATCGACAACTACACCCACGACCAGGTTCGAACGGTTTCTGAGCTCACCAGTCACCTTGGTTCCACCGGTCGCGTCTTTGCGTTTCTCTCCAACCATTCGGAAGAAGACAGTGGGTGGCTCTTTGCAGGGAAGGAGGGTCAAGGTGAGGGAGAGTATGTTGCGATGGAAGTTCAGCATGTAAGTTTAAAATTTTGGACGTTTTAACATTATGAATTAATGTATCCTAGGTTCTCTCTACAGTGTTAAAGCCCTATGCTAGGATCCTCAAGTCCTCCCACATCGTCTTCCTGGTCTGCGGCTCTGTGGTGGCGCACGAGACACCCTACACTCAGCTCAAGGAGGCCGTTCTTCAATTCGACTTCGCGGGCGCAATCATCTTTCCCGCACCTCGCTTTCAACCTCTTGTCGCCACGAATTTTTTGGTTGCCATGATGGAACTTGTCGCGATTGAGCAACTCAGCATCCGCAGCATGTTTCCCACTCTCCTTAGTATGTCAGGTTGCCTCGGTCAGCACACCAGCATCATCCTGATGACTCGAGTCAACATTGAAGGTTGCTGCAAACTGGAACTGACTACATTTGCGCGCGCTCACACTCAGACTTCACCTTGGGGCCTGGATATTCCTGCACAGTGCCCCCAATGCGGCTCTACCAAGAGCTGGGCCGAGAGGGTTGCTGTGACGGTTGCTGATAAGAGTCGCGACGAGGACGCCCCAGACCGTGTCTCTGTTTGCCGGTACATCTACACATGCAAGTACACCAACTGTGGTAGCATGCAAAAGTTGCCTCCCTACAAGTTGTCCGTCACCAAGCCTCCTGGGTCAATTGTCAACAGCGCAAAGACCAAGAACTGCGCTTGGTTCCAGTCGCCTTCTACTCATTTTGTACTTCAGTCTTCAGCTGTGTCTACCCAAGGCAAGCGCATGAATGAGGGGGTGCCTACTGGGACTGCCAAGAAGGCGCGCAGGTGATTTGGGTATTTACTTGACAGTGTATGTACATAATTTGAATTGAGTTATCACTTTGTCACACGGTTGATTTGGTAACGACGCGTCTTGGTTTGCATGCATGTGATCGCGTCTCCTTCAAAATTTCAACTTTTCGGCCTGGTCTAAGGTTACGCGACGCATACCCACCCCTGCCAAAAGCTCCTGACTTATACAACGTGTCATCAATGGCTGAATGGTATGCTTCTTGGGAGGGAGTACTGACTCTCCACAAAGATCAGTTTGTAAATGGAAAGAATTCCCGTCACAATTTGCTGAGACAGATCCGCAATGAAATTGTCGCAATTCATCACACAAGAGAGGATCCCGAGGATTTACCAAAGGGATTGAAAAAGGTACTGTTCATTCTGAGTATACAATGGTGCTGACATACTTGATATATAGGCTATCCGGAGGTACTACCTCCAGTTCTTAACGGACGCTGATGATCGGCGTGATGAGCAACAGATCTTGGGAGATGACTCAGAGCTGGAGGAAGAACTTGGCATGTCCCCTGAGGACAGAGAGTTGGCGGCTCGTCCTAAGGACGCAGGGTTCTACAAGAAGGAGCTTAACGCTTGGGACGTCACACAGAAACTCTTTAAGCAGGAGATGGACGACTACGATAAGGAGCAGCAACAGAAGAAAGGCATACAACATTCTATTAAGTATAGGACTGGACATGCGAGGGAATGGTTCAACAGCATGACCTCTGCACATCGGAAGGAGGTTGAGGAGGCGAGGGACAAGTGGAATAGGGATGGCGCCCCAGCAGAATCACAGGCAATGTAAATTGTCATTTTTTGTTCAATTTCTACTCTAACTATATTGGCAGGTATCGAAAGAAAAACCTCAAAAAAGTTCTCGATGATTTTACAGAACAGATTCGTCGTACTATGGGTTGCCGACTCGTGATGTTGGTCAGTCACAAGAAAAATGCCGATCAGACTTTAAGTGTCAAGATGTGAGTATTTATACACTCTCCTCAGTGTAAACTACAGGTACTGGCATGTATAAAGGTGCTGGCCAGTCATGTAGTGCAAGTACTGGCCAGTTCAGCCAGCCTCCTGCTTGTAAAATGAGCACATGGCCTATACCCCCGGCCGGGGCTCTTATACAGCACAGTATAAGAGTCCCGGCTGGGGGCTGTGTCATGGCTGAGCTGCCCAGTACCTGCCCTGTGTGCTCGGCCAGGGCTCTTATATGATCATATATAAGAGTGCTGGCTGGAGGCTGTGTCCTGGCTAAGCTGGCCAGTACCTGTCCAATACCCCTGGCCGGGACTCTTATACAGGGATGTATAACAGTCCTGGCCGGGGGCTATGTCATGGCTGAGCTGGCCAGTACCTGCCCTGTGTGCTTGGCCGGGGCTCCTATACGACCATGTATAAAAGTGCTGGCCAGTACCTGCTCTATGTGCTCGGCCGAGGCTCTTATACGTCCATGTATACAAGTGCTGGCCGGAGGATGTGTCCTCACTGAGCTGGCCCCTGCCCTACCACAGTTGGCCAGTACTCCTATACATAGGTGTATGAGCAGGGCTGGCCAGAGGCTGGGTCCTGGTGAAGCTGGCCAGTGCCTGCCCTATGTGCTCGGCCGAGACTCCTATACGACTGTCCATAAGAGTGCTGGCCAGAGGCTGGGTCCTGCCCTACATGGCCGGCCAGCACCCTTATATGTGGTCGTATGAGCAGTGCTGGCCGAGCACTTGTATATGGAAACATCGGCCAGTCCTAGCTCTACACACTGCCTGAGTGGTCACACAGGCTACATACCTTGCGGGTTCAAGGTACACTGGCTGTGCCTACCTCTACACACCGGCCAGCCACATATCTACCTGGACAGGCCGGTACTGGCTGGGACACATTCTACAGCCTTTTGGCACATCCGGGGCACCACTTCTACGTCCAAAGTGACTGAAGGGTCTGTACCCCGAGTCATAGACTCGATTGCTGTCTCCATGTATCGACCTCCTGGCTGTGCCTCGGTTTCATTCTGAGTTCGAAAGAGGTCTCAGATGGAGCCGCCGAGAATTTCTGTAGTCTGTAGTCCCTGCCCTGTTTCACCTCTCCTATGTGTCCGAATGATCTGCTGGCATCTGAACCAACATGTCGAACACTGCACCCTTGCTCCAAGTTGTTCCACATGCATAGCATCACACAGGTTCTTGGCACGCGCTTGTGATTAGTCAGACACCAACTGCAGTTGCCAATACGACTCGGATGTGTGCTCACAAAGTGTAATCCTTTCAATGTTAGTATGTAGCGCATCCTCATACAATCACACCAGGTATGCAATCATGATCCAAGTACCACATCCAGCATCTGCCTCAAGAACGTGTCAGTCTGTTACATTTGTTTCCCTTTTTCAGGCATCGTCTACAATTCTCTGTGGCCCATGACGTCTCCCGCCCCATGCGCTGCAGGTCGTGTGCATCAGATGCTCGCGTTATCTCGAAGTCCTACTTACCTGCAGATCAGGTAATTAACGATGGGTGCATCTTGCAGTGTGATAGGCATGAACCCTAGTGATTGTCCCCGCCGCTGTTTGACGACCAGCAGGTTCCCCATCGTCCTCCTCCGAAATCCACACACCTCTGCCAATCTTTGCAGCAACAGGTTCAGGGGCCGCCTGTATTTCTGGATCCTCAAAGTACAATGTGTATTGCACATCCAGTTCCATACCTGTGTGAGGCACACACACAAAAGTGTGCCTCAAACGCCTGCGAGAGAATGTCGACCTGTCTGGGTCCCATTGTTGGACCCACAGATTGACTTCCAACTCATCCACCGCAGGTAGGCCCAGGACCCTGTCTCAGACAGGCACTTGTACCACATATGGTTGCCTGCATCCTCCCCCATAGAATAGACTGTCACAGAAACGAAAGTAACGCTGCAGTAACAATGAGGCATGCATGTGTGACAATGGATAGACTTACGGGCCAGCGAGAAACCAGTTCCTCAGACGTGAATTTCACAGACAAGTCTGATTCCTCAATGAGACTACTCGACAGCACCATGTTGTCACAGATGTACCATGATCACAGTCCATGCCCTCGTAATTGCCACGCATCTGGTCGATGCGATAGGGACACTCAGGATTCATGCAGTCCGTGTTCAGTCTCCATTCCACATCCACGTTCTCCACACATCGCCTGACCAAGTCATCCGTGTACCAGTCTACGGCAAGTCGATAAGTGTTCTCTGTTGAGTGCTTTAAATGACTTGCACAGCAATTTTTCACATTTCTTTACTTCTTCTTTTTATCTCCTCACTTTTACTCTTGACTTACAATTGCGTTTGATGGCCGCAATTTCTCTTGATCGCAGGATTGTTAAAGAGGGGGCTTTTGCTCACAGTTTGCCGCATGGTACCCTCAGGCAAGACACCGCATCGAAGAGCCAGTTCTGTGTTTGCCCCTCTTGTAAGGGCAAGATGATTCTGCCCGAAGACTACTCAGTCTTCGACATCTTGAATGTTTTCAGGTGTTGTCTCTTCATCTCCCAATCAGATTTGGTCGGGCACACAGTTATGGCTACAAAGTCAGAGATGGGGCAGTTTACCTGGTTGACTCTTCGGCCAGTTTACCATTCCATGGTTGTAAAAACTGCCCTGTGTACACTTTTTGGGGACCATTACTATCCCCGCTTGGTCAATAAGATCAAGTCTGTTTTATTTGTATATCTTCTCGAAGTAGCGAATGAGGAGGCACCTGATGCCTTCTTTGCCCTTGAGAAAGGCAGCACGACTCACAACCGTGCCAATCGTGAAAAGAAAAGGCTTGCTCGTAAGCGCTCGAGAGCAGCTAAGAGAGAACGTACACGCATTTTGGAGAAGGGTGGGCATGTGGCGGTCGCGCTTCGGCGTGATCCAACAGTGGACCCGTTGGCCTGCCCCTCCTGCGCGAAGACATTCAGATCTTGAAAGCAGCTTAAGAAACATACTTGCAAGAAGTCAGCTGAGGATCCACCCTCTGCTGCAAACATTGACTCAACAGAAGGACCTGCGGTAACTGTCCCGTCGCAGGATGTCAGTGTGGCTGTTGAAGCTGAGAGTTCTGGTTCCATCCCGGTTCTCGCTATTCCTCAGGTTCCAGAGGGACCCGTTTGGCAGGAGGCTCTTGAGAGCCACACTGCACCACACTTTGCTGTGTGGGCTCGGGAGAATGGAGTGCCCAGGGTATGTGAGGATTGTGAAGCCAATGCTGTGTCAGTCGTCTTGCATGGTAATTACAAGACGGCCTGCTACCTGAAGTGTTTCTTGCACGACAGGGGCTGCGGTTCGCGCTAGGGTTCCAATTATGATTGGTAGATTCAGTCCCTGCCTTCGCTTTGGCAAGCAGGTTGAGATGCAGACCCCGGGAGTTTATATAATATTGCAACGTCTGCTATAGTTTCATATGTCGGGGGGTACCTATGTTTATGAACATAGGCTAAGCGTAAAAACGCCCTGACAACCAGGCCGTCATCCAAACCGGTGAGAGATTCCAATCGAATTCAGGATCATATCTAGTAGATCATTTTAGTAGCAGACTGAAGCAAATCGCCAAAGACCACGAGGACTTCAAGGTATCACTGCACTGGATCCTGGGACACATGGATATCCACGGCAACGAGGAAGCGGACAAGCACACAAAGAAAGCAGCTGAGGGACGGCAGCACAACAGCCCCCGCGAGGAGTTACCAGAATATTTGCACTACAACACCCTTCCCCTCAGCATCTCGGCCCTCATAGCAGCACACCGTCAAACGACTCATGAACACTGGGGAAGACTGGCGAAAATCGCCCCGCTTCAATTGCATCAATTGCATTGATCCCAAAATACTTCACCGCTCATTCATCAAGCTAACCGCAGCCTTCCCCAAATGCCTGATGGGAGCTTATTTTGCACTCCGATCCCAGCACGCTCCTCTCAACCATCACCTCCACCGAATTGGCAAACACCCAACACCTTGCTGCCCACACTGCCCGGGAACTAATGAGACAGTCGCGCACTACCTGTTAGATTGTCCACATTATCGTGGAGAGAGACACATCCTTGTCAGCGCCTTAGGCCGGAAAGCATCCTCAATGTCCTACCTTCTAACCGAAGCAGAAGCAGTACCACATCTCACTCGGTATCTCAACACAATGGGACGCCTACGAAAGACCTTCGGTGATTTACCGCTTCCTCGCAAGCCACCAGACTGAACGATGCACGTCCCCATGAACGCAACAAACTCTCTCTCTTCTCCCTCCCATGAAACACACTGTATCAAAATGTACATCACTCACTCGCCTACACAGAACCTCACTCAACGATGCTTACAAACACATCATAAATGGCCCACACAGCTCATAGGACCATTCATGATATATCCGTTTAACAAGCCCATCATTGCATGTACAAGCTCGCCCTAGGCGACTGAGTACGCATATATAAATGTTAACTGTTAGACCCAGAATCATGACAGCACATACAAAGTCATATCTCAAGATGAGTGGCACGTCTAAAATGGCCGGCGGGAACAGCGGACTGGTGGAGGCACGCCCTACACCAGGGCATTTGTGCACTCAATATTATTACAGGGACACAGGGGGTCCTTTAGAGTAGACTAGAGAGTAATGTCCTACATAGAGTACCACTCTGCAAAGGACAGAAATTGGAATTAAAAAAAAAAAGTGTTCTCTGTCACCTTGTGCCAAAATGTCAGACATTGCTGCCCACATGCTCGCCCCAGGAACTCTGTACTTTCATGCACCACAAAGTCATCAACCCACTGCCCGATCAAGCCCAGTTTTTCCCCTGATCGCACAAGCTGACCTGTGTGGCTCTTCAGCGTCAGTCCCTGCACAAACATGTTGAAGTAGAAAGACACTAGTCCTCCCGTAGTTATCAAAATCATGTCTGCCATGGAAGGGGCATGGAGAATGACATGCATGGCATCCATATCTGGTTTGGCTGCGGACACCATGATGACTCGCATGTGGTCTTCATATTTGCAGAAGCAGCCCACTACTGGATACAAGGCCCGGTGACATTCCTTTGAGACGCAGGGAACAAGGAGAGCTCCAGTGATGAATGTGTGCAACTTTTTGAATCCTGTCGCAGCAGTCATGAGGTTTAAGTCTCGTGGGTGAGTGATTGTTTCACCCATCAACATCAGTCTTGCGCAGGATCCGGTGACAACGGTTTGTGTTTTCTGCAATACCGTCAAGAACGCGCTCTGATGCTGCCCTGTGAAAGGGATGAGGATGTGGCCGAAATGCTGGCGAGCCACGTCTCGTGCAATGACCCTCAGCACACGACAGGTCCGTGCCATTGTCATGAGGTTGGGGAGATGTAGACTCTCCAACATTATGGTCCAAACGTCTTTGCTGTGGCAATCTACGGTCATTCACAAGGAGAGCATGCTCACGGGAGAGGCACTCACAGTTCATGGGCAAAGTGAGCTCCAGTCGCATGAAACCAGTTACAGGATCCCTGCACCCACAGTGGGCTTCATGTGTCAGGAAGTTCTGACACCCAGATTGCCAAGGACTCTGACTTCATAGTGAGGCACTAAGATGAGCGAGATTGAGAGTTATAAACCCACCGAGCTAAAATTTTGTGCAGTAATGCGCCCTCTGGAGTCCGCAGCAAGACATTGTTGTGATCAAACCTTGGAGCGGATCTGGCCCTTGCAGTCTTTTCGAGGCATTGCCACAATGGGACAGGCAAGTGAAGGATCACGTGCACACTGGTAACAACAACATTGATCCGACAAAGTTCCAGAGGCAGAACTTGTCGATAATATCAGTGGTGCAAGATGTGATGGCCAAGCAATGGCAAGGAGGAACACCTAGTTTCGGCAAGCATACTGTACATTGAACAAAGAAAAGCAGCAGAGTTTACAATGATATCATACATGGACGCCGTGTCTGCTACCAGATTCTGCCAAACAACACGCCAGCTGCGCCTACCCAAAACACAGTAACTCCCAGACATCCCAATATTGTTCCGCCAGTGCCTATCCCCAGAAATTCCAAACTGGACCAAACACCGCACCCTTCCCACCACCACCGAACTCTAATCAGTGTCAAATGAGTCTGCCATCACATACCCACCCAAACCATTGTTGAACCAAACATCATTGACCAAACACTGGACCCATCACACCATCCCCCAAATCTAATTGGTGTTGAACGAGTCTGCCATCACAAAACCTTCCACCACATCATTGAAAAAAAGATGATGATGCCCTCTCACACAAGAAAAGCCATGAACTCTGTATGCATCGCGGCTGGGTAAGATTCATTCACTGCTGCATATATGAATGGACCTTTCAACCTCGCGCGATTGTTCATATCGCGGGCTATGTCTGATATGTCCATGATAGGGTATTCAATGGTCTCTGCGAAGACGCATGTGAAATGGCGAAAGGTGGAGAAATGGAATGAGGGTGTGGTGCTCTGTTCTGTACAAAGAGTTATATCAGCAAGTTCACTCATGTCTTGCGAACTTACGTAACACAAGATAAAGGCCTGGAAGTTCACAGTTTACGTGAGCCATGATGAGTTGACTGTGTAAGAGTATGAAGTCCAGCCATTGTATTGAGTTTGGTGGTTGCGGATATGGGTGTATGATCGAGCAGACTTCCGGCAATGATATGTTCTCACAAGCCACACACATGATCGTTCTTCCCAGTTTGTATGGTCTCGAATCGGATATTGATGCTATGCTCATCATCAAACAATGTCCTTGTGAGGCGAGTCAGCTTCGTGTCGTCAGCGCAATTGTGTGAAGTGCTTACAGTTATCATACTTTCAAATTAACCCAGTCTCACTGTCAGCACAACGATCGAGAATAGAGTTTCACTTGGATCCCACATCAAATCAATCATGCCAAGCTGATCAAAATTTATTTGTGCCTCCTTATTACAAAACTGGCTGAATGACGGTACCATAGACTGAGCTGCATGCCTGATTTGCATTTTGGATATGCGAGAGGCACATCAGGCAATATGCATGCTACTGAGGGGTGTAAGCACGCCGCTTTCATCAGAGACCATGAGGATGAATTCGCACCTTTGCAGCAAGAGTGTGACCAGACCAATATCCTGCTCTGTGATGTTCACCAGAGAGCCTCGACGTTCCTTGACGATAAGCAGATTTCCATCGAAGGAGACCTGTGTAACCATGGGAGGCGCAATGCAGTTCACGAGCATGTTATGCGGTGGGTTGTTAGTGTGGTCTTCAAAGAAGAACATGTAAACAATCTCCTGCGGAACCGCAAAGTCCGGCTGGGGGACAAATTGTTGTTGCAAGGCAGCCCGGGATGCAGTTGTTGCGCTGAAGGTGTGTTGGTGCACCCAATAGTTGACTTTGAGTTCCTCCAGTGTGCCACAGGTGGAGATGCCATCCTGAACTGGCACGGGAACCAAATATGGACGCGTATAGCCCGTCGCATAGAGCAACCCTTGATAAATCCGCCTGTAGCGCTGGCGACAACATCTGGTCAGATGGGAGAGCGGGGGTTCCATGACTGACTCACCGGAGAGTGATTTGTGATCCCAACTGCCAGTTGCTTGATGTCTGCGTGGTATTGAGGCATGAAAAGAGGAGGTATGTCTTCATTAGCAAATGTGGCCTGCAGGCGATAACGACAGCGCCTGTTGATGCAATCCATGTCCAGCCTCCACTCTGTGTCATTGTGACTTAGGAACAATTTGAATCCGTAGCGAGAGTCCCATTGCACCGTGAGGTACCAGGAATGGTTTGCAACTCTTCACCAAAGAGTGGGGCAGGAGGCACCCTGAGCACTGCAGAGGAATGACGTGTGGCGATGAATGTCCATAGTAAATCAGCTCACAGTGCCAAGTGACTGGTTGGGCGCAATCAATCTCCCGTTCTGGCTGCACACGGTGAACCGATTGAGTGTGAGTTCAGGGTAGAAAGTAGTCAGACCTCCACACAACATAAACATCATGTCAGCTGTGGTTGGACCATTGAGGACCACATGGAGTGCATCAACGCCCATGCACGCCTCGGACACTGTGATGATGTGTCCGCCTGCATGGTAACGGCGAAACTTGCCAACGTGCAAGGCCAAGGTGGCATGCAGAGTCACAGGGATCGGCTGAAAACCCATAGTGTTCACGATGAAAACTTCAATCAGCGGTAGGCGGGCGTGAGGGACCACAATATTGAGGTCCCTTGGAGCCAATCGTGGGATCAGCGTCCCACCATGCCCAAGGAGCATCTCAAGAGCACAGGAGCCCATGATGATACCTCTCACACTATGTAGTACCCCATGGAAATGCGCACAATGGGTGCTGGTGAAAGCACCGAGGATGTTGTCAAAATGCTGTTGTATTTCGTGAGTCACCTCAAGTCGCAGGCCAGAGGTCGTCTGAGACAATGTGTGAAGGTCAGATAGAGGAATCTGGTCTGCCAGGGCCCGTCTGGCATCTTGATTTGCGAAGCCTGGATCCACTTAGTCAGGCAAACTTGTCAGCACAGGAACACGTACATCTTTGCATGCTCGAGGTGGACACAGATCTTGCCATCATGGACTCTCTGCAGGCACTCCCTTCCCCCCCGCCCTGCCGCCTTTTGAACACCCACATCTGGGGGAAGCCGAAAAATTTGAGACTCTGTGTCATGGTGTAGCACTTGAGCTTGTGCTAGGCTCATATTCAGCTATTTTCCCATGCATGTCAAACACACGAATCACTTCCCAATGTTATCCGACACTCACCCACTCAATCCGATGTTTATCCACTAAACCCAATGCTAGTCTGATGGACCTGATGTTTCCCGCGCATCGGACCCAATATTTTCCCGCGCATTTGTCCTCCCTATGTCCTGTCCTGTCATATCTATCCCCACTAGGTGCGCAGTTATTCATTTTCACGTCGCTAACATTGTAGAACGTGTTATTACATGTCCACAGTACATCATGTCTTATTACATAGGACATCGGACCCGAAAATCAGCGCTACTACTTTCGCCTATAGCACTCCAAAATTCTACATAGACACTATATATTTCGCATACCTCCTACCTATTTACTTTACCTTTCTACCTCCGAGTAGGAGGAGGTCATCCGATATTCATAGTTCTTAGTTGGATTCCGCAATATCATCCTTTCTTTATCCAAAACATCTGACAGTAACCCACCATTCGCTATCCCCGACATTCTCTATATTCCCAATGCAAACCCAACGCTAACCCGACGCAACCCAAGGCAAACCTGCTAACCCAAAACCCGAAAACATTGGACTCGTAATTATACCTTCGGACTTTGTTTTCAATGCTTCGGACTATCTTCCTTTTGTTATAACTGATTATTCTAATACCATACAGCAAACCCCTTGGGTCGAACACACTTGTCTTGCAAGTATAGCAGACTAGGCTGTGCATGACCACAACACTTTTTATATTGCTAAACACTTACTTCATGTAGTGTCCAGCAATTGTTGTATCTCTACAACAGCCATGTTCGGCGAGTCGAGACCCTTCCCGATCAATGAAACCTTCCACGGCGAACGTGCTGGCATATGTTTGAGTCAGTCTGCAGTCGGATCGGCAAATCAGGAGCTCACAGCAACATCACCCAACCATGCTGAGGGAGATGCGGATGAGCCCAAGAAAGGTCATGGTGGATGTGGTCATATACAACCGGCCATTAGGAAAGAAGGCTTGAAGCTTTTCGTCCAATACAAAAGACCCAAAGATGAGAATGAGGTCGGTATATGGCAGCATCACTGAATGCTGTTACTGACTGGTTTTCAGGATGTGAAATCGATGCAGCCTGACAAGTGGCTGATCACTCCATCTGGGGTTTACATGATGTTCAAGAAGATGTCGGACTCCGACCTTCATCTCATAGGTCTTTTGGATGAGTACGCTTGTCCTGAGTGGATGATTCGCACGTCAACTGGTGCTCAAGGCATACACAAGTAGATGCACCATGCGTTCCCCACAATTGAACAACTGAGCCGCCCCGGCTCTCCTGCTGGCATTCAGCACCATCGACGCATCAGCATCAAACACCGGGCGACCCCCCTCTACCTGACCGTTGTATTGCCAGACGGAGCCTGATTCATTGGTTAAGCGTGCGTTGTAATGATAACCGTTGACGTAAATTAAACCTCGGAGCTCATATAAGACAGATCCGGCTGCGCAGGGCACAGTGAGCACCATGGAGGGAATCAAGGCAGGCAGAGACACCTGTATGACCTCAAATGAAACGATGGGGGGCGGTACATCAAAAAAGACGTGAGCCTGCAATGCTGTGCCACATCCCTCGCAAATCCCATGCAGTCGGGACTGACACACTTGTTGTTGTGCCTGTAAGAAAAGGTTCATCCAGGCCTGTGTTGATATGGAGGAGGCAGCAGGATTGCCAGTACAGGATTGGACAGCAATGTTGGTCCAGGCATGATGGTCGCATATGGTAGGGAGGCTGTCTGGGCAACTCTGGGGAGCGTGGAAAGGGACAGACAGATGTCCGCCACTCATGCACTCCACCAAATAGTGAGGATGGTCACATATTACAGTGACCTATCTCCGTATAATACGAGGGAACGGACGTGCATAATATCCCGTATGATACGGGCCAGTGGACCATGGGCCCATGATAAAAATATCCTCGACTATGATGGATGGGCCGGGAGGCAAATTATTCCCGATGGAGGCGGGTGGGCCCATGCAGGGAATATATAGAGTAGATGAGTGGGCTGATGTACATGAATATTAGGTAGATGGGTGGGCCGAGGTAGTTGGATATTATGCAGATGGGTGTATTAAGGTAGATGTGTATGAGATAGATGGGTAGGTACTTGTTATCACATTCACGGGTGGCCCAGACACATATTAAATTAGACGGGTGGGCCTGAGGGTATTATAAAATATTGTATTAGACGGTTGGGCCCAGACACATTTATAGACGGGTGGGCTGAGGGTGTAATCGTAGGGATGTTGTATTAGACGGTGGGCCGAGGGTGGTATAAAATATAGATGGGTGGGCCCATGTGTATCATAATTGTAGACATGATGGAGCTGAGGTAGTTGTACATCAACCAAATCAGAGGAGGTAATAAATCAAAGTTACCGAGTTCCCGGAGCAGCAGGTGATCTCCCTGACATGGCCTTTGATGGTGCACAGGTTGTCTTGCAAAATTTGGAATCCGGGGTGCGAAGCTTGTGTTGCCCTACGAGAAGCCAAGTTCCGATTATCAACCTTTGGGTCAACCAGTACTCAGAGGAGGTAATAAATCAAAGTTACCGAGTTCCTGGAGCAGCAGGTGATCTCCTGACATGGCCTTTGATGGTGCACAGGTTGTCTTGCAGAATTTAGGAATCCGGGGTGCGAAGCTTGTGTTGCCCTATGAGATGCCAAGTTCCAACCACCCAAATTTGGGTCAACCGTACCAACTTCCGAGTTCCGGGACCTGGGAGTTGACAAATGAATATCTGATAACCAGCACACTTCCAATCAGGTAGTATTTCATTGAGCAATGGATCATCCAAGGGGTCCCTTATCGGACTCGGTAGTCAATATAGGCAAATGATAATGAAAACATGAAAGTTGTTATTATGCTATTTTTCAAACCCGAGACCCTGAAACCCATTGTTCAACATGTCCATTTTTCACTCACTGCACAAATCACCGAGTTTCGAGTGCCGAAACCCAAATCTCGAAACCCAGTGTGCAACACGTCGATTGTTCATTTACATTACACAGATCATCGAGTTCCGAGTGCTGAGTGCTGACACCCGAAGCCCAAAACCCAAAAATATGTATGGAACATGTCCATTTCTTACTCATTGCACATACCACCGAGTTTCGAGTGCCGAAACCCAAAACTCGAAACCCAGTGTGCATCATGTCCATTGTTCAATTATATTACACAAGTCATCGAGTTCCGAGTTCTGAGAGCCGAAATCCGAACCCCGAACCCCGAAAATATGTGCGCAACATGTCCATTTTTCACTTGTTGCACAAATCACCAAGTTTCGAGTGCCAAAGCATGAAACTTGAAACCCAGTGTGCAACATGTTGATTTTTCATTTATATCACACAAATAACCAAGTGCCAAGTGCCAAGTGCCGAGACCCGAAGCCTGAGACCCGAAAATATGTATGCAACATTTCCATTTTTCACTTGTTGCACAAATCACTGAGTTTCAAGTGGCAAAACCCGAAACTCAAAACTGGGTGTGCAGAATGTTCATTGTTCATTTACATTACACAGATCATCGAGTTCCGAGTGCCAAGTGCCGAAACCCGAAGCCTGAGACCCGAAAATATGTACACAACATTTCCATTTTTCACTTGTTGCACAAATCACTGAGTTTCAAGTGCTGAAACCCAAAACTCAAAACCTGGTGTGCAACATGTTCATTGTTCATTTACATTACACAGATCATCGAGTTCTGAGTGCCGAGGGCCGAGACCCGAACCCCGAAAATATGTGCGCAACATGTCCATTTTTCACTTGTTGCACAAATCACCAAGTTTTGAGTGCCAAAACCTGAAACTCGAAACCCAGCGTGCAACATGTCCATTTTTCATTTATATTACACAAATCATTGAGTTCCGAGTGCCGAGGGCCGAGACCCAAAAATATGTATGCAACATTTCCTTTTTTCACTTGTTGCACAAATCACTGAGTTTCAAGTGCCGAAACCTGAAACTCAAAACCGGGTGTGCAACATGTCCATTGTTCAATTATATTACACAAGTCATTGAGTTCCGAGTTCCGAGGGCCAAAACCCAAACTTCGAAAATATGTGCACAACATGTCCATTTTTCACTCACTGCACAAATCACCAAGTTTCGAGTGCCAAAACCCGAAACTCAATCCCCAGTGTGCAACATGTCCATTTTTCATTTACATTACACAGATCATCGAGTTCCGAGTGCCGAGGGCCGAGACCCGAAGCCCGAAACCCAAAATCATGTACACAACATGTCCATTTTTCACTTGTTGCACAAATCACCAAGTGTCGAGTGTCGAAACCTGAAACCCAGTACTTCACATGGACATGAATTGTATTTGTATGTATTATCCATTGGTGTAGGGTTCAAATAACTTGGTAATTGTATTTGTCAGTACTCGGTACTTGGTACTCGGTGATCAGTGGTCGGTACTCGAGACTCGGTAGTCAATATAGGCAAATGATAATGAAAAATGACAGTTGTAGTCCACGTCAAGGTGAGTGTCTTGGTAGTCTTTCCTTGTCATTCAGCAAAACATCAGCAATAATGAAAAAATAAAAGTTGTTATTATGCTTAACTTCCTTACCGAAGGTTGTAGTCCAAGTCCAGGTGAGTGTAGTGGTAGTCTTTTCTTGTCAATTGGTTATCTTGTTACTCATTATGCAGTACTCAGTACATGGTAATTGGTACTCAGTATTTGGTTTTGATACTCAGTACCTGGGAATCAGTAGTCAGCTTAATGAAGGTTGTAGTCCGAGTCTAGGTGAGTTTATTTGTAGTCTTTTTTCATTTATTGGTTACCATGTGACCGAGATATAAGCTGAAGAAATCCGAAACATCAATAATGACAAATGAAATACATGTGTGCAGTAAGTGAGTGTAAAGATAAAAGAATGAATATTAATAGCGAGACTTGCACATTATGTCGAGATATCCAACATAACAAGCCTGTAATGTGATGAGAGACCTGGAATAACACCCATATACATCCATTATAATAGCTTAAAAGCCTAGAAAGATTCATGAAGGATTGATTTAATGATAGGCAAAATGACATATGTGTGGAGAGTGTCTTTTATACAAAGTCACATTTATATATGATTCAGGCCGAAAATATCATTACAAATATGTAGGATAGATCGTAAACTACCCAAGGAACCCATACTGCCTACTGCCCTGAGGGTAGGGGGTGGGTAGAAGGGATATAGTGAAAATATGAGTTGACCCAGCATTAAAGTCCTACCACTGCTCAACTAACCATTTTCGATGCTTTGGGTCTTTGAAGTTTCCCACACTCAATTTCTTACCCATTTCACTTCCTCAGTACTCAATTCTTGGTTGATTTGTCTGTAAATTTATGTCTATGATACTTAAGATATTTGAAATGTACCCCAGGTTTCTGATTACGAAGATTCAATGTTTTGAAGGCATGGGCCCCTTATCAGGCAAAATGGCAAGTATACACACTAGCTCACAAACTCCAGCCAACCAAGACCCAAGTTCCAAACCTGACTACCGAATACCAAGTATCAGTACTCGGGACTCAGGACTATTGGCTGGAGTACCCAACTATTGATTCCCAGGTACCGAGAATTAGAACCAAGTACCGAGTACCTGACTACTGATTCTCGGGTACCAAGTATCAGAACCGAGTACCGAGTACCTGACTACTGATTCTCGGGTATCGAGTATCAGAACCAAATACCGAGTACTGATTCCCTTGTACCGAGTACCGAGTAACGAGATTGCCAATTGACAAGAAAAAACTACCAATACACTCACCTTGGCTCGGACTACAACTTTTGTTCAGGAACTTAAACATAATAATAACTTTCATTTTTCATTATCGCCGATGTTTCAGATTTCTTTAGCTTATATCTCGGTTAAATGATAACTGATGGACAAGAAAAGACTACCAATACACTCCCCTAGACTCGGACTACAACCTTCGGTAAGGAAGTTAAGCGTAATAACAACTTTCATTTTTCATTATCATTTGCCTATATTGACTACCAACCACCAACTACCAACTACCAACTACCGAGCACTGACAAATACAATTCCCAAGTTATTTCAACCCTACACCAATGGATAATACATACAAAGACAGAATTCATGTCCATTTGAAGTACTGTGTTTCGGGTTTCGGCACTCGACACTTGGTGATTTGTGCAATGAGTAGATGGGCATGTGGCATACATGTTTTTGGGCTTCGGGTTTCAGTATTCAGCCCTTGGCACTCAATGATCTGTGTAATGTAAATGAACAATGAACATGTTGCACACCAGGTTTCGAGTTTCGGGTTTCAGCACTTGAAACTCGGTGATTTGTGCAACAAGTGAAAAATGGAAATGTTGCATACATATTTTCGGGTCTCGGGCTTCGGGTCTCGGCCCTCGGCACTCGGAACTCAATGGATTGTGTAATGTACATAAAAAATGGACATGTTGCACACTGGGTTTCAAGTTTCATGCTTTGGCACTTGAAACTCGGTGATTTGTGCAGTAAGTGAAAAATGGACATGTTGCGCACATATTTTCGGGTCTCGGGCTTCGGGTTTTGGCCCTCGGCACTCGGAACTCGATGATCTGTGTAATGTAAATGAACAATGAACATGTTGCACACCAGGTTTTGAGTTTCGGGTTTCGGCACTTGAAACTCAGTGATTTGTGCAACAAGTGAAAAATGGAAATGTTATATACATATTTTCGGGTCTTGGGCTTCAGGCTTCGGCACTTGGCACTTGGCACTTGGTTATTTGTGTGATATAAATGAAAAATCAACATGTTGCACACTGGGTTTCAAGTTTCATGCTTTGGCAGAACTCGAAGCTGTTGTGATTTAGATATCACCCGAAACCCGAACACCCGAATGTCAAATTTTCAGTGCCGAACCCCGAGTGCCAGGTGCCGGGTGCCAAGTCCCGAAACCTGGAACTCAGGATTTGACATTTGAGATGAACGAAATTTTTCAGACATGTTTGAATTAACCTACGTATATCTATAAACATTTCACTAACCCCCGAACCCCGAAAGATATTTTTGTTGTCCTACATACCGAGTTCCAAGTTCTGAGACCCCCGAACCCCGAAACCCAGCAGTCCACAATTTCAGGGTTCAGGGGTTGGTAAAATGTGTATGGATATATGAAAGGTTGATTTAAACATTTTTGAAAGATGTCTCATATCAAATGTCAAGTCCCGAGTTTTGATTTCCGGGTTTTGTGACTCCGGGTTTCAGGACTCCGGGCTTCGGCACTCGGCACTCCCGAAACCCGGAAATCAAAACTTGGGACTTGACATTTGATATGAGACATCTTTTAAAAATGTTTAAATCAACCCTTCATATATCCATACACATTTTACCAACCCCTGAACCCCGAAATTGTGGACTGCCGGGTTTCGGGGGTCCCGGAACTCGGAACTCAGTATGTGAGACAACAAAAATATATTTCAAAAATGGGTAAGTCAATGTGTTTGTCAATCAACTTGGTTGTAAATCAAATTTTATTGATCTCCCCAAATTTCCCAAGTCCCGAGTGCCCACCCCCAACCCCCGAGACCCAGCAGTCCACAATTTCGGGGTTCGGGGCTTGGTAAATCTCGGTTTGGGGTTTTTCCACTTCAGTCCTCGATTATTGGTCAATGCCACACATGGTCGATTCATGTTTTTGTGCTTAGGGGTTTAGATTCGGTGGTCGATGGTAGGTATATGCACTCATAGTGTACATGTTTGATTCACTGGTGGCTACATCAGCTGTATGTCTTGATGAAACATATCTAGGCTCACCCATATATGTACCCATCTATGTACAATTCCCCCACGTCAGCCCACCCATCTATGTATTATCCCCCACGTCGGCCCACCCATCTATGTAATACATCCTATGTTGGCCCACCCGTCTATATAATACATCCTACATCGGCCCACCCATCTATATAATTATACCCCACCTCAGCCCACCTGTCTATGTAATAAATATTTTATCACACCCTCGGCCCACCCGTCTATTTGATATCTCTTTCATCAGCCCACCTGTATATGTAATACACCCCACATCAGCCCACCCATCTATGTAATATTCCCCTACCTCGGCCCACCCATATATGTAATACACCCCCATCGGCCCGCCCATCTATATAACAATATTTGCCTTACATCTCTCTTCAGCCCAGCTGTCTATAATATCCTACTCTACATATTACCCAGATGGGCCCACCCATCTCCATGAATGATCATATTCCCCCGGCCCATCAGTCAACATCAAGGATATATATATCATTGGCATACATGGGCCCACCTGTCTCCATCGGAAATAATATGTTTCCCTGGCCCATCCGTCATCATCGAGAATATACACAATATGGGCCCATAATCCGCTGGCCCGTCTCATACGGGATATTATGTAGGTCGGGTGGCCCGTATAATACAGAATTTGTCACTGAAGGGGCTCTGAGGTATATGAGCCGTCCGTGTACCATCCTGAGGACATGTCAGCTAAAGACTAGCGGAGAGGAAAGTTGGAGCTTAAGTAATGTGGCAGGTAGTTCAAGTATATACATAACCACGGGAGTGTTCCGAAAAAATAAGACCACTCTGAACACCTTATCTGTGTAACGCTCGTAATCCTGAAAGGTTATGAGCCCTGCTTAATCACATAACGAACCTCAAAAGAAAAGACAACCAATTTACGCTACGCAAATAAATACATATCTATAATCAAAATGACTGACCCAAATGCCAATCCTAATGTCCAGACATCTCAGTCTTCCCAGACTTCCCCACGTACGAACTTAGGATCAGTCTCATCCTATAAAATGGGAGAGCTTAAAGATGACAACTGGATGATGTGGAAGGAGAAGATTGAAACGGTCCTCTGAGTCCATGAAGTCCATGGTCATATAGATGGACCTGTAAAAGGCCCACAGATCCTAATGAGAAGAAACAGTGGGAGAAAGATGACCAAATTGCTTGGACCATCATCCTCATTAATTTGAAGGATGAACAAGTAGTTCATGTGTCACGAGCGAAGATGGTCAAAGAAGCATGGGATAATCTGAAGATGATTCATGAGACAAGGAGTCAGTCGAGTGTGCTAATTGTGAAATGCACCTTCTATTCATTGCAAGCCGAAGAAGGCTGCAATATTAAGGTACATGTCACCGAGATGACGAACAAGCACAATCAGCTCAACATCATGGGATGCGAGATACCTGATGCGGAGTTCAAAGCACTTCTTGTGATGTTGTTGCCAAAGTCTTGGGAGTCATGGACTGTGTCCTATTTAGGTGCACATGCCAATAAGGGCAAGTCACAAAAAATTGCTGGCTATACATCCCAAGAACTTATCTCGATCATCATTGATGAATCCAACCATTGCAAGAGCCAAGATACCCAAGAAAAGGGGTATTATGCCAAAGCCGAAAAAGGGGGCAAAAAGTGAAAGGTTGAAAAAAAAATGAAGGTCCAAAGGACTGAGCGAAGTGTAACGTCTGTGGACATCATAATCATCCTACAGATAGGTGCCAGTTCAAGAACGTGCCAAAATGTAGCTCCTGCGGGAAGTTCGGGCACAAAACCAAGGACTGCTGGGGAAAAGACGGTCCAGGTCCATCTTCGAAGAAGTATAAAGGAAAGGAGCATGTGAACATGGCACACGATGAGCAGGATGACAAACCTATGGATGAGGACAAAGCATTTGTAGTCTCCAAGAATGTATCCATGAATGAAGGCTCTGATGAGCGTGTTTCCTTTTGCTTTGGCCAATGGGTAGCCGACTCGGCAACCACATCTCATATAACGAGCAGAAGAACTGCCTTCACTGAGTACACTCCACTACAAAAAGAAATTAGCAGAATAGGAAAAGTACCAGTTGAAGCAATAGGACATGGAACAGTTGAGATCACGACAAAAGTCGGAAACAAAGCTGTTCATCTATTGTTGAGAGACATTTTACACGTACCAACATCAGGAAATAACCTACTCTCTATAAGTCGGCTCGACGAACAAGGTGGAAGAGCTATAATCAGAAAAGGGCAGATTACTTTGCTCGACAAAAAACACTGTACAATAGCCACTGGTCGACGAGAGAATAGACTATACTTCTTGGACATGTTTACCAAGAACTATGATGAACAGATAAATACGGCTAAAGACAAAATACATGGGAGCAAGTGGGAGCAATGGCACATCAGATATGGGCCATATAGGCATAACGGGACTCAAACACTTACTCAAAGAGGAACTAGTTGATGGTCTTGAAGTTGATGAAAACTCACCAACACCAGAGTGTGAGGCTTGTATACAAGCAAAACATTTGAGACAACCATTCCCCAAAGAATCTGAAAATCAATCAGCAGTTCTGGGAGAGATAACACACACTGATGTGTGGGGACCATCACGGACCACTGCAATAACAGGGGTCAGATATTATATCACATTCATTGATGACTGTACACAACGATGCACAGTCAAATTTATGAAAACAAAAGATGAGGCCAGCTCGAAGGTTCAGGAATATATTTCCTATATAGAAAGACAACGATAAACAATCTTAAAACAAATCAGAGCAGACAACGGCAAGGAGTATGTCAATAATACTCTACTCACGTGGTGCCACCAGAAAGGAATCATAGTCAAATTCACAGCACCATATTCTCCCTGAACAAGATGGTGTAGCCGAGCGATTCAATAGAACGCTCATAGAACTAATACATGCAATGCTGTTAGCACATAATTTGCCAAAGACATTATGGCCTGAGGCAGTGACTCACTCTGCATATCTCCGAAATCGAGCACATACGCGTGCTCTACAGGGAACTACCCCAGACAAAAAATGGTCGGGGAATGTCCAAACATATCACATCTACAAGAATTCGGAATATCAGTATGGGTCCTTCGAGAGGGAGAAAACATCTCCAAACTCAAACCAAAATCAGAAGAACACATATTTGTGGGCTTTTTAGACGGGCCAAAGGCAATCAAGTACTATGACAAAAACACACACCGAATAAAAGTATCCCGAAACTATCATTTCTTCACACCTAATGTACAGTGTGAGGGGGAGAAGGATAGAGTAAAAGACCCGCTGCACATTAATGCAGCATCCACAATGAAAGATGTAGACAATCTAACGTCAAAGAAAGAAATTAGCAGAAAAAGAAAGAGAGAAAATGACGTACCTGATGAGCTGAGAAGAAGCAGCAGACAAAAAGTCAAACATGATTATCAGATATTAAACAATCCGACAATAGAGCTAGAAGATATACCAGCTGAATTAGCAGCCCTCACAGAAGAAGATCAAGATGAGGAAGAGCTGATATACTCACCAGCAGAAGTTGTGTATGCTGCATTTAAAGAGACTGGTGTTGCACCAGAAGATCCCAAGTCCTTAAAAGAAGCAAAGGAATATTCCGAGTGGCCAGAATGGGAGAAAGCTGTTCATGCCGAACTAGACCAACTAAAAGACAAAGGCATGTGGAAACTTGTCAATCCCCCAAAGGGACGAGTTCCAGTAGCCAACAAGTGGGTTCTAGTACAAAAATTTGACAAAGAAGGAAGATTAGTCAAATATAAGGCACGACTCGTAGCAAAAGGATACTCTCAAATTCCTGGTATGGATTACACGGACACATTTTCTCCGGTGGTCCAACTCGAGACAATATGAGCAGTTTTAGGACTAGCCATATCTCAGAACTGGGAGATTCAACAAATGGATGTAAAGGGTGCTTACCTCAATGGAATCCTTAAGGAAGAAGTGTACATGAAACAGCCTGAAGGGTTCAAAGATGAAACCGAAAGGCTGTGCCATCTAATAAAGACACTATATGGGTTAAAACAGTCAGGACGCGATGTAGGACTTGGAGTCCTTGTAGCCTCATAGAGGCTATTTTTGCAGTGTCCCTTAGGTCCTAGTGCAGTGCACGCTATCACTACCACGGCATGCATCCTTCCTATTGTCGTCCGACGGCCGTGGCTCACACGCGCGCTTTGGTTCACATCCGCTATTTGTCGGTTCTGTCACGCATCCTTCCTCCGTCCTATCCATGTCCTCTGCTTGTCCATTGGTGCGTGTTTTATCTCATTCGCGTTAGACTGATTATATTTCCGAGAGTGATATCACTTATGTTTCGTTACTTGCATTATGGACCCTTGATATGTATCACTGCTATCTTCTCAGTTCCAAACAGCGCTACGCACATTATCATATATACTTAGGACTTATGATTTTTCATGTATCTTTTTTTCCCCACTATCGAAATTATCATCCATTTGCACGCAACACTCTGACTCTAAAGCTAAAACCTTTGGCCAACTACATCACATGCTGTATCAACAGTCACGCTAAATGTTCTAACTTTGCTCATCGCGCATATCATCAGACTCTTCTCCCGCTCTATCATGGCGTCGCATCCCCTTCGCATATCCGCTAAAGGCACGCTCATATATTCTTCGGCTTTTCTCCGCACCTTCGCGCTCCGTCAAACTTTTGGCTACTCAGTCACGTATCATATCGCACCTTCAGGGGTTCACTTGCGCTCGCATCGCATCAGCGCAACATCGTGCACTTCTTCCATTCTCAGTTACCCTTACTAGTTTCTAAGTTTCCCCTCCATATTTTACTTAGAGGAATTGTTCTCAGTAGCAATCCCCTTGGGCCGACTCTATACTCACATCCAAAGGTCTATTTGAGTTTTACCCCACTTCACCCTTTCTCCCCCTTTCACCCCTTCTCATCTAGCTATCATTCCTCACACACAGCAAATGGAATACCGTGTTAAATAAGCAGCTCGAGGCAAAAGACTTCAAGCCGCTATACTCAGATCCATGCGCATACATTCGCAAAATGAAAGGGGGAACCGAGATCATAACTGTATGGGTGGACAACTTACTAATATTCATGAGCGACAAAAATTAATGGACAAACTGAAGCGAGAGCTTCAGAACATGTTCGAAACCACTGATCTAGGGGAGCCGCACAAAATAGTCAGGATAGAGATCACGAGAGACCGTGAAGACGGCACACTCATGATTTCTCAGACCAAATATATCAAGTCAATCCTGGCAAAACACGGACTTCTAGATGCAAACTCAGTGGGAATGCTGCTCGATCCATCTATGAAACTTGAACCCACCATTAAATCAGCCGACAAAGGAGACCAACGTAATAATTATGCTTTGCTCATAGGGTCACTGATGTATGCAGCTGTTGTGACAAGACCGGACATTGCATATGCAGTGTACAGGCTCGTGTCGTATATGGCTAATCCTGACATGACACACTGGACTGTGGCGAAATGGATTTTGTGTTATCTCAAAGGGACAAAGGACCTAGGTATAACTTACAAGGCCAATGTCCCAAGAGATGACAAAGAACATTTCGTCGGATATTCTGATGCAAGCTTCGCCAATAATGATGATAAAACATCAGTTTTGGGATATGTCTTCTTGTCGAGTGGAGGTGCTATAACATGGGGATCCAAGAAGCAAAACACTGTGTCACTCTCCACGACAGAAGCAGAGTACATTTGCCTTTCAGATGCGGCGAGAGAGGCAACATGGCTCCGAAACTTGTATAAAGAACTGGGGTATGAGCAAAACAGTCCCACATTGATCTATGGGGACAATATAAGCGCATTAGCTATTGCTCAGAATCCGCAGTATCACAAATGGACGAAGCATTTCGACATAAAGCATCACTATATTCGGAGCTAAGTACACAAGAAACGAATCAGTGTAGTCTACAAGCCCACGGCACAAATGACGGCCAATATTTTCCACCAAAGCACTACCTAAACCCAGCCATGAGAGACATAGAACTCAACTGGGTATGTTATCCTCAGTCTGAGGGGGAGTGTTGAGGTATACGAGCTGTCTGTGTACCATCCTGAGGACATGTCAGCTAAAGACTAGCGGAGAGGAAAGTTGGAGCTTAAGTAATGTGGCAGGTAGTTCAAGTATATATATAACTGCCAGAGTGTTCTGAAAAAATAAGACCGCTCTGAACACCCTATCTGTGTAACACTCATAATCCTGAAACATGCCATGTCTGATGATGAACCTGCACCAGCTGAGTGACTCAGAGTGAGTGCCTGATGCAGGTATGTGGGCAGAGCCATGGAGGAGAGCATTTAGCAAGAATGTGTGTTGATGCACATATTTTCTGAACTCTTCGGAAGACCAATGTCCTGCTGCTTGAATCAGGTCTGGAGTCATTCCTGCGATAGCTAGAGCAGTCACTCCACCAGCCCTCATTGAGTGACTTGACATACAAGAGCCACAGTGTTCCTTCAGCCATCGCAAGAACCAACCACGAGTTGGCACTGATCCTGTGCTTGTCAACCACAGTGCAGGGCAAAATGGAAAGGCACTATCCCAGAACACAATGTAACATTTGAGCACCGGAAGTGGGTCATGCACAGCCAATGAATTCACTAGGATGAGGATGGTCATTTCAATCCCCAGAGTATCGTTTTTCTGGTAGGGCAGGATGTAAGATAAGGAGGTTGTGGTCATGACAAGTGTGTGCCACATAGGCACTTTATGATATGACTGATGCTGGACAGCATCAGGCCATGTTAACTCCCCAAGCCATTGCAGGGTCAGAAAACCTGTAAAGAGCAGTGTGAGGAAAAGACTGTCATTGTACACTGGAGTTGAGCCCAAAGTAGTTCGTACCCGCTCTAAGTCATCCATACACAAAGGCAAGTTTCTCTGCACAAGGCTGGTCATTTGTCATTTGCAGCCATGCAATGTCCATGCCACTATTGATGAACATTATGCTGTGCGAACATTAGGATAAGTTTCCTCCAGCTGACTTGCAATGCCTGATAGGTAGGAGTCCACAGAATGAGGCTTGATATGATGTGACAGCCAAATGATGTAGAAGGATAGTGTATCGACTGTGGGGTTGATAGGAAGATGATGTAGCCAACAGAAGGTGATGTATGAATTAAGGTGTGAATCATAGACTGAAGCTGTGGTTGCCTCAATTGTGAAGCCAAGGGCAACCGAGCGCTCATACAAGAGACGCTCATGCATCCAGGCCTCCCTTATGGGTTGCCTAGATGATGTGGACACCTGCATCATTTTTTCGCAGCCCTCAGTGCATTACGAGGGGGTTCAAAGTTGAAAAAGCTGGCAGCTGGTGCCAACGTTAGTACACGTTCATTCTGGAAGCGTGAAAGTGCATCCGCCACTCTGTTATTATACCCAGGCATGAATTCCACCTGCAAGTCCACCCCATATTGCAGAAGAACATTGACAGCTGCGATCAGGATGGGGTTATAGGGTGGATGAGCACGAAGTGAGTTGAACATTGCCATTGTGTTGCTGTTATCAGTGTAAATGAGCATTTTAGAGGGAATTTCCATTATGTTAGGGATGAAGTGAATGGCCAAGCAGGCAGCAAGAGCCTCAAAGAAGTAGATAGTGTCCTTTGGAGGATCTGCGGGTAGTTGGAATTGTCCCATGAAGTTTTCATGGGGGAACCACAGGCCCAACCTGAGACTGGATGTGTCAGTATAAGCTACCACCACGTTATCCACAAGAGGGTCAAAATCCAGTGATTTATAGAAAAATAGACCATTCAAGCGATCCATATGGTCTGCCATCCAGGTCAGTTCCGCGATTATATCATTGTTCACGTAAAGCTGCGCTAGAGGCAGCTTCTTCCCCCAAATCTTTTTGTACACGGCCGACAATCCAGGCTTCAACAAAGGAAAGATATTGAAGCTCCACTCACACCACCCTGCAAGCTGCTGATACTCTTGCAGCATCCATTGGAAGTTCCTACATTTGAAGCAGCATAGGTGTTGAATCAATTCATCCTTCTTGTGAGCCAGCAGAGTTGCTGTCATAGTGGTAGGGTCCACATCAAACCCAATAACCATCAGAGGCGACCCAAATAATTGTTTCGGTCAATCGTGAGGCACACCAATCTCATCCCATAATTGCAGTAGATGAGTCTGCTTTTCTGGGAAGTGACATTGATAAGGCTCATAATAGAGCGTCCACCCAGCCACCTCGAAGGAGAAAGAGTTGTCCATATAAAGCTTAAGGGCTTTGATAAGGGTGTGGTGAATGGCAATCCATGCCATGAGGGACATGAATGATATCCAGACCTTTGGTGAGCCGCGCCCACCAAAGTTGTTGCAATGATTGATGTGCCATTGACCACGAAATGTTAGCACCTGCTTGGCTTGCCACAGCTGGTGCATAGGTAGTCTGCAAAAGGCTTGGGACACGTCAGACTTGAAGAGAAGCAGTTTTTCATCTGGATGGTCCTTTCTAAACTCCAGTAGGGAAGCACCAAGTGAGTGCAAGCCATCTAGTTTTGTGCCTTTAATGGCATCCACGTCAATCATAGAGTTAAGTGAGTACTCCCCGGCTGTATGATCAACGACCAGATGCAACTTGTCTGAATTTGGTTTTGGGACTGTATGCATCAGCACGCTATACATCCCAGGTAACAATTCAGATCTGAAGCTTTCAGAGACTCGACCCAGCCGTATTTCTTCACCAAGTTGATCCTCAATAAACTTCTGCTGTTCTTCAGACTTTGCGCAGGTTCACATTGAGTTGTTGTTGATTGATGAATAGTTTCCATCAGAGGCATCTGCCCATGGCCAAAAGCCTTTGTGCAAGGCATGACACATGGACCAAACATAAGGTTGATTTGGATGATTCACCAGGAGGTCCTGGAAATGATCCACTTTAATTGGTGTCACTATCCGAAAGAGTTCTAGGTGATTGGCAATGGTATGGGTCACATCAGTATCTGTAAGACAAACCAGTGCTGAAGGGACTGGGTCTGCATACTCAGTTGACTGTGCTGTTGGACTGAAGGATGCATCCATTGAAGACAAAATCAGGCCTCGACAATAGTGTGGGCGCGCAATGGATTGTTCAGGCTGACTTGGCTTTGCTATCTTCGGTATGTTTGGCTCTGACATGACGGCGGCCACACATCTGACATCCGACCATCTTGTTTGACATTGCAGATGTGTGCATAGCAGCAAGTGAACATACTGCGTGTGCACTCTCCGTTATTCCATTTGCAGCAGGGATCCCGCTTAGCTGAAGATTCCTGTCCTCCTTCTGAGGACTTAGTGGATTCTCCTGAGTCCATGAGGAGTCAGCCACCAGCGGAGAAGTGGGAGGCATAAAGGTCTCTGAAACATTCAAAATCAGACAGCTCATACCTGTGAGTGTTACTGACTCTGAACCTGATGGCTCTGTCATACCAGAGGACATGGCCATGGTAAGTTTTGAGCTGCTGGTTAAATTGCTCATTGATGTGTTCCGAGTAGGCATCGAGCTCAGCCTGTTGGAAAGGGAATGCAAACTTGTAGGCTTGTGCAGCTCTGTTCTATGCTGCATTCCAATGATTTTATTTGGTGATCTTCTTCGTCGCCATCTCTGAGATGCTGTCAGTGAACTCAGCATCTCTGATGACTTCCATATACTTTTTGACAGCATGCAATGTTGTAATGATGGTGTGGATAGCATCGAGGTTGAGACTTTGTCTAGCGACAATGTCAGCCCACTGGACTCATGGAATTCTGGGCTTCATTTGTAGTACATAAGCTTGAGTTTTGCTTGTTTCTGGTCCTTCAACCAATTCTGGAGGATGCGAATGGTGTGTCTGAGATTAGTGGATAAGGGCTTGAACAGGTTCTCGTGGACAGTTGATTTAAGGTCAAGGCAGGTGAAATTGGGCTTAGCCCACTTTTGAGCAGGTTCTTCTGGATCAATGCTGGCTTGTTGACTTCTGACAGCCTTTGGATGAGTTTCTCCTTTGTTACATGCTGGTTCAATTGATTGCTGTTCTCCAGCAGTTCCAGATGCTCTGTGGTAGGCACTATTCTGTTCTGACTCCCATTCATCAAGCATGGCGAGGTAGATAGCCGCAACTGTAGAGGGATTTTTGCCTGAGCCCAGTGGTAAGCTTTCTTTGACAATGGAGGAGATGACGTAGGCTGCATCAAATTTTGAACCCTTTGCGGCCCTAAAGTCTTTGACAACGTCAAGGCATCTCTTTGCCATGTTGTGTTGGGGTAAATATACTTCATCAGAGTCAGTTTCAACTGAAGCCCCTCATATTCTAGGTCCCCTAAGTGATGGTTGCATTTGGGATGTATTGGCGACATTAGTGTTGCTTGGGCCTCTAGGATCTGACATATGTTGGAAGTATGACTGAATTTGAGTTTTGAAAATTCAACTTTTCACGAAAATTGGATGGTGCTTTAGGGGATGAGTATGCAACATGCTGAAAAGATCACATCAGTTAGATACTTTATATCCAGGCAAAAGGGGCCTCTAAGAATGATGCTGAGTCATATATTGACCAGCGTCACGAATCGATTCAACTTGGTTAAACAAGTTTAACCCTGATGTAAGGATGGAGCGATTTCCAATATGGTGTCAACACCATGTATGCGCTCCACTTGAGCCCCTTTGGGGCTCCACCATGATTGAACACTCCAGATATTCTGACATATGTTAGATGAGTCTGCTCTCATTTGATTTAATCTGTGTCATGGTCATCCATGCTCCTGCACTCCAGTGTTGATGTTCGATGCCCATAGACCTCATCTGTCATGTCTCTAGCATCAACGATGCTGTTGACTTCCTTTCAAACAGCATAGTATGAAATGTGCAAGTGTGAGTCCAATGTCACTCTCCTGTGAGGAATCTGAACCTTGACGAATCTGCGATGAAGAGTGCTGATGTCGATCAGACTTTTGAGAGCATGATGTCGCTGAGACACTTAAAGCGCTGTTTGCAACAGAGAATGAAGAGGGAAAGACAACAGAGAACATAGTGTACAGGCCCATCTCTTACAATAGAAAACATCCAAAGGTGAACGGACCACCTATTTGTATGTCATTTAATAGGGTATGACCCCCTCTGAGGCTCACACATGCACATGTGATTCAACCACCTTAGATAATCCGACATTCTCCACAATGTTGATTACTATTCATCTGCAAACCCACTGAAATGAACACTTAACTTACATCAGGAAAACCCTCTCATGCAAACTTAGAGAAAATTCTATATATTAGTCAAAATTATACAAGTTAGAAGTGCTAAGAAGACTAGCAGGACTTTATTGCTGATTTCAGTTAGCAATAGCCTGTCACACATCAGCAAAAATGTGAAGTGCAACATAGTGCTATAGGGGATACATGTCACTTATTGCTGAGTTGCAACTCCTCCCCCCCCTTAGTGTAGTGCTATATATTATTGGTGACTAGCTTAATTACATGATATTGTACATTGTATCTTATAGATAAATAATGGAGTGCTACTATGTAGTGTCTCATAATTCACATAGTTTAGGGCAATGGGCTCAATAACCAATATCATTATGGGATAGACTGCACACGAGCCAAGCTACTGATCATGCTGCATCATCTCCTCTTTATGTTGGTCATCAACCATTTCCACCACTACCCTCCTGGAATTCCTGGATAGTGTCCCTAATTTCATCATTGAACAGGCAGTCACCATTTACAACATCGACCGGGTCTACTTTGGCATTCAAGCTGCAGTGTCCAAGTCAAAATTACATACCAACATGAGTGATAAGACTTACCAGCTGTTATCATTGATATCCTTCTAGATTGCATCCAGAATTCTGTGATCCTTTGTAAGCATCTGGAACTTTTTTAGATTTGTAAGGTGTTTATCATATACTTCCTTGTATTCATCACTGGAAAACCCAACATTGATTTGTTCTCCATCAGCCCACTCATCAACACAGCACTCAGCCTGTAATCAATGCCATCAAGCATCACCATCAGCTGTGTACAAGAGAGCCATTATAGCGATGGGAAAAGGAGTAAAATACTTCTCAAACACAATGCCCTCGTCCTTTTTGTTGCGGTACCAAACTATGTTAGCAGCCTTCTGGGTCAACTTGGTCCAAAAGAGGCCACTGTGAGGCATATCATTCTTTTTATCTCTGGGGTTCTTTAACAAACATAGGGTGAACACTAACATAAACATTAAACCTTGGCTATGAACTTAAATAGTAACACAAGCTGAACTTGTGCTTAAGCTGTTGTACGAGCCGGCAATTTTTGGACTTAACTGACACCCTTGTGCTCAATTTGAAACCATAGACACTCTCAATGAGTGGTCACACCTTCACTTTCACCTCACTAGTTAGGTGTGAAGTGCGACATGTTATCTTCACAACATATTAGCCATGTTTTCTATGATTTATGCTGCATACACCATTTGTATGATCTCATTGTTGAAAGTCATATTGATCTTGTGGTGTTTGCATGCCTCCTTTTATGCCTCTTTTGCTGTGACTTGAGTGACATGATCTGGATAAGCATAGTCAGAAGCAAGCCAACAGCAGAAGTCACCAATCACAAATTTG
Organism: Suillus discolor; assembly: GCF_016758755.1. Classification (NCBI taxonomy): domain Eukaryota; kingdom Fungi; phylum Basidiomycota; class Agaricomycetes; order Boletales; family Suillaceae; genus Suillus; species Suillus discolor. Next base: position 542,927 of record NW_024541273.1, on the reverse strand, counting down.
ATAAGTTGCTGCACAGTGTTCTTGTAGTCTCATGCAGCCATCAATCCTTGCTTTTGTGAACCTTGCATGAAAGGTGCTGATTGTCTTGCTGTATCAATGGTGGATCATTGCAGATACATTTGTGATGGTGCATGACATCAGACTTGGAGTCATCATCTGAGTTAGACATGTAAGAGTGTTTGTGAGAATCTTCAAGAAAATTTAGTAGCAATTAAAACAATATTCTTAAACATATACTTATCAATCAGATCACCACTGTCCTCCCTCTGAAACCCATTATGGTCCAAGTCAAACTCTTCATCACTAGGACCAGCGAAGACATCAGTATCCTCATGGCCACGAACCACTGAGCTTTCATCATCATGATTATCTTATCCATCTTCAGTTGGATCGCTGTTGTTGTTCCTTTCTGAGTAGTATATCTAGGCAAGCTTTGCAGTATTTAGTGTGTAGGAACTGTGCCAGCTATATTTAGGACTTCACACTTGAGAATACTGTAGAGATACACACTTAGCTTCATCACAGCATCACACATCTGACAAATCAAAGCTATTTTGTGTGACCATCACACAAAATTGAAGTTATCAAAGGTAAATTGTGACACACAGTAAAACATGAAAAAAAATACAAAAATGTTCCCAAAATTTCTTGTACTAAGTATTTGCCATGCATCTCCCTTTAAATCACCAAAATTTTCTTCATCACCATCAGCTGATAGTGGTGCTGTTTGAGGCTATTTTTGACATGTCACAGGTCACACCCATCTTCGAATGTTCGAAGCTAAGGTTCAGTTGGTCACACCCAGATGATGTTAAAGCTAAGTGTGTATCTCTACAGTACTTGAAAAAACATAATTTGATTATAAAAGGGTATATGTGTTGCATCTATTATACTGGTAAGGATGGACTTGTAGCAGAATAGTACTCCCCCAACAAAGTAACACAAACAGTGACTCACAAGATGATTGAACTCATTGAGTATAGTACCCTGAACAAGTAAACAAACCACATCTTAGAGCCAAATTTTGATGGTGATAAAAAAAACACTTACCAGATGTTTTGAATATTGCAGGGGAGTGCGAGGATGAAATTATATACTATTGGGCCATGGTCAATGTAAGAATAATAATACTACAAAAGAGTCAACTTACTACTGCGTAGCACATGAAAAGACATGTCAGCATAATAAATGAAAGAAAACAAACATAACATACCACCAGACACAGAGAAGTGTAGATCTGTTGTCCAAAGCTATTGTCAAAAATATAAAATATAAAATGTCAGCATAACAGCAGAAAGAAAACAAACATAACATACAACTTGCAAGTATGGAGAAGTGTAGGTCCATAGAGTCCCAACTAGCAGTAGCCCACCCCACTATATACAGAGGGCAAGCAAAGATATAACCTATAGAGACCACCTATGGGTAGTAGAGTAGCAGCATGAAGTGGGTGAAAATTAACAACATTTGACTTTGAATTTGAGTGTCAGTCTTTGAAATTTGCAGAATATTTCAATCTTGGAATATCTGGGACATCCAAGACATCTGACTCATGGCTGACTTAGCATCACGTGTAGTTTCCATGTACCTGATACAACAGCAACATGTACACAATGACCAAAATAGGTAAGTATGTTTGTGCACTCACTGCATGCATTGCTAAAATATTCATGCTCACTATTGCACACAGTGAGCTCAATTATTTTTATCATTTTCACACATTTTTTTGTAATTCTTTCACTGTATTATGTCATATGTCATTAAATATTAAATATTAAACATTTCGTATTTTTAGACCTCCTAAGTGCACATAATTGAATGAATACTATAATGGGGTCCTTCACCTCATCCCTTGGGCCTCAAACCATTCTAAAAAGGCTCATAAGAGTCAACAGTGTACCAGGAGAGAATTCTATATGCAAGTGCTAGCTTGGTACTAGTAGCAGCCATGCTAGTCATGGTGTTAGCAGCAACACATGCAGGGGCACTGTGGGTCACATTGTAAGACTGGAAGTCCTTACAGCCTTATAGAGGCTATTTTTGCAGTATCCCTCAGCACCCTATTACTTTCCTACATGAAGCGCAGCTTTTCTGTGAGCCACGCATAGCAGCTGCTACTTTCACGCGATGGCCGCAGTGTTCCCGTGCGCGCACATAGCTGCGCTTAGCCGCGCTTAGCCATGCTTTCTTGCACTTCATCGGCCGACATTTTGCATCCATCCCTAGTCCAAAACTAACCCATTGGTGAGTTATTCCATGATTATATTTACATATCAGACCATTTCCGCATCGCACCACCTTTATTTACATATAGCTTTACATACATAGCTCAGTAGTGCGTTGGCTCAGTTCCACATGACAGTGCTTAGTGCAATACCTAAGTACTAGCAGTACATACATATCATTCAGTAGCTTGTTTTCCGGATGTTCCAGTAGCAACTCCCATTAGCCTACAGTTGGTAGCTATTGGCAATCAGTATCCATTTACTGCTCACATCATATCCGTTATCGCAGCTTATAGCACCACTCTGAGTTATAAACCTACAATGTGGTATGTTGTAACTGTAAGATTTGCATTATACATGCAAGTGGGTCAGATGGGCTGGATATTCCAGGATCAAGATGTCCTCAAAATTTGAGACTCAAACTGAAAGTCATGTGAGTATAATAAACAAACATGCACAAATGTTGGACTTTACAAATATTGTCTCATATTTTTGGCTTAGAAACAGCCAACACAAGTCTTTGGTAAGTGGTCTTATATGAAAGGTACTGGTTCCTGAAGCTAAGGCCTGACACTGAAAGGAACCAGCACCAGATGCCCAGTTTAGCGAAAGCTTCTTCTCCCTCCTATTTTTTCTTTCTCACTGTGTCATATGAACTGCTTACTTGTTTGATTTTTGCAGTATCTAACTTATTTGCCTCTCCTAATAGTCTGACTTTAGCTATTTGATTGTCATTATTGTGATAGATGAAGCTGGAGTGCTAAAGGCCACAAGAATTGAAGTCTTAGAAGGTCAGCACAGTTGGGACTTAGTTTTGTGACACTGTGCTAGTTGCCAATACTAATTGTCATTAGCTTATACTAGACTATCATTCTCAGAGCTATTTTTCACAACTATTGAAATTTTTACTAAAAAGTCTAATTATAACAAGTTTGTCTAAGTTTAGTTGGGAGGGTTTTCCTGATGTATGCATGTTACAGACACTTATGAACACTTACAACCTTGCTAGTGAACTCATACAATTGGTGGAGATGCCTAAATACTAATATTACTCATCACATCTAGCTGATAAGGTATAAGCTAAGTTATCTTTTGTGGATAAGATGCAATAGGCTCAGTGATATAATATAATATACTTGATGAGAATAATCAATACAATTGATCCTGCTAGTAATAGAACAATTAGCACATCCACTATAGACAGGAATTAGTTCAATTGCATGGGTAATGTTGATGAAAGGTAAAATCATACTAGCCCCCACTTGTGTGCCATCAGGACCAGTTACAAACTGGTGCTTGACATGGTTCATGAAGACAGCAGGATCATTATGGGATTGCACGACAATTTTGAAAGGCTGCACATAAATGAAGGAATAAACAAGTATAAGAGGTAGCCCTGTGCCTCTTGTTGACAATAAAAAAACTATCCAAACTTGAGCAATGATATGATCTAGCAGAGCAGAGCATGAGTATGACAATAAGAATTAGTAGATAATGAAAACTCACCATCATTCTGTGTTCACAATAGCACAACATCACAGTTTCTGAGATGGTGAGTATCAGATGGTGGGTGTGCCTGCATTTGCTAACTTGGCATCACAAGTAGTATGTACAGTGATAAGCATAGCCAGAAACAGAACTTAAACCAGACCTTGAGCAAGTAGTTCTGGAAGTGGGACTCAACTCCATCAATATGCTTGATAAGAGAGCAAAACTGCTGACAAAAATCTGGAAATCCATAGTATCACATCAAAAAACAGGTGTCTTATTAGTAAAGTCACTAGAGACAGTGATATAAAAAGCTATGACACTATCATGAGATAGGAGGCCCTTAAGGAAGTGGTTATGAACTGGCTGAGGGCCTTTAAAATGATATAGATCTTCAGGAGCAACAGGTGCGATTCAAGCAAATGCTGGGTCCATGTCAACAACTTTATCATATTCATTGATAATCAGATTATTGAGGGATGAGTTGTTTGAGTAGAGGAAAACATTAAGGTTGAATTGACGTACCATGTCTTTTCGATCCAAAAGATGGATGATCTGCTGTGTGAAATTTGCATGCTAGTGACTGGTGTGCTCAAAGGGAGTTTTGCAGTAAGTGATCAGCATATGTTTACTAACATTAGCTGTGTATTAAAATATAATGCCCATGTCAGGAATTGCTTGACTGAATAAGGTAAGGAGCTCAAGCTTTGGTATTTGAAAGTAATTAATAGGACCTAAAGCTCCTCTGCAACCCTCAGTAAGGATGATTAAGCCTTTAAAATAATGGAACTCTTTGAGTGAGGCCTTCATAGTAGTGATGGATATTAGGGTAAATGTGAGGGACTGCACCTGATAGATGAAATCAATCAGTGCATGGACTACATGGACAAAATTAGCATCAACAATGCCTGCAATAGTAAGGATAATTGTGCATTGAATCTCCCAATGTTCCTGACCAATTATCTGCATAACATGTGTGATACCTTGGCTAAAATGGCGAGTTCTAATGTATTTGTATTGACTGCAAAAGTAGATATCAAGTTCATTAGCCCTGATAGCCTCCTTGTACTACTTGAAGATGTGATTGAAAAAAACTTTGTGCAGAGTATGAAGAATCTCAGGTGTAAGAAAAATTGCTTGGTTAGAAAAGTGTTAGTCATGCCAGAAGAGGAGCTGGACTCCACTCAGTAAAAGTGCCTTGGCTTTCTCTTGAAAGTGCTAGACCTTCCAAGGATCCACATGTTGGCAAAGTTGGTGAAGGGCTTTGATTGTTAGATGGCCAGAATAAGGCAGATACAACTTTCCATCCCCAAAATGTGACTGTATGGCCAAAGTCATAGGTGATATGTTCTTGTTTAGACATGTAATTAGCTATTGCTTAGGAAGGTTAGCTGTGTATGTGACAAGGTGAATAAATGTATAATACAAGTTGCCAACTGGGTTTACCATTTGAGTACCTGTCACAGCTGCAGATTTGACATTCACAAAGACAATATCCATATACTGATGCTAAACATGGGCTTACAAGAGCAAGACAAAGTCTGAGTGACAAACAAATTGGGAAATGAGCATATATACTATGCATGACCAAGTATGTATGCTAGCTTTCATACAGATATCAGATCAAATATTAGTGATGGTTAGGAATATTAGGTGTATCTCAAGTCTGCCCATTTGTTGAGTCACCGGTATTTTGTCAGAAGCAAGAACTATAGGCATGATAGTGGCATCCTAGGGAAGCTGGTCCTAAGAATGAAAGAACTGAATTATTAGAATTAAACTTTAGTAGAGAGAAAAAACAAGCCTGGATCTCATGTGTATGTAAGTTGGACATTCATTCACTATATTTTTGTTCTTCATTGTTATAAATCTCATATGGGTCAAACTTCATATTTTTGGTAAATGCTAGGTTACCAAAAATGTGGTGCATCACCTTCAAGGCATCATGCCAGATGAGGTATACAGAATGGATAGTAATATAGCCTTCAGTCTGAATTATCATACAATGCCACTTAGGTCCCTTTAGCAAAGCATCTATAAAAGTGAACAGTTACAAGGCTGATTTGTATGCTGGCGGTTTCTATGCTTCTGACCTCATCTAGCAAGTAATTAGAGCTAATGTTGTACATGATTATTAGGCCACTCACCTACAACAACTTTAAGAAATGAGTGATTTGTTCCTAGTTAAGATTATTATTCAGAAATTTGGCTAGCTCTCATTCATCTCTGTCTGCAAATAGACAACATACATTATGCTGCCAGTAAGTTTCATATTTGTAATCCTTCATACGCTGAAATGTATTAGGATAATCAAAACCATAGATAGAGCCAGATGCTAGATGATAGCATTCATTATAACACTGACCTGAAGTGGTGGATTGGTAAAATGCAAGCAGCATGGACATGACATAGCAGCTAGATCATTCAACAGGTGAGTGCACAAGTCTTCCACTGACACAAATAATGCTGAGCAGCTGAGACAATGGTATTCACCCTTCCTAAAACATTAGTGTGATCAGATTTTGTGTCATATAACTTGACACTTACTCTCTCTTCTTAAAAGATGTCTCATCAGAGATAAAATCATATGAATCTGGCAGTTTCTCTTCTGTGTTCAAGGTGGATGACACTGATGTGGTTGTTCTACATGTTAGTGATAAGGGTTACTGCTTATACTTATATATTTTGCTAGCAGGTTTTCCAGCAGTTTCAGTGAGTATCTCAGGCTGCTAGTAGTTTTAAAATTTCTTCAAGTTCTTCAAACTCTACACAGGAGTCTGTGTATGGTATAGTATTTATAATAACCAAGATTCCAACTTGAAGGTCAGAAGCTCAACAACCTGAGCTTGCTACTATACTACCATTATGCTGGATCTCATTACTATAAATCCTTCTTCTCTTACTAGTCCAACTAGCTCTGCCACTTATGTTGATAGCTCTCCTAGGCAGAAAGCTGGGTACAAGGTCCAATATCACATAAACTAACCAACCTATACCTTATCAATGGATGAGGCAGAGGATCTCAGACAACACACCATATCACCTGATATAGAGAATAGATTTTGTGTTCCTGCTACTAGCTTCATATTTCATGTATAATTTTAAATATATATTTTGGAACTTGTTGAACTCCACATTTAATAGACCTGCAAGAAATTCTGCAATCAACTGGTCTCAATACTATGGGAGCTTGAGGAATCAAAAAGGTGAATAAAGGTCGTGAGGTGCATGCTTAAGACAGTGCAAAGAGAGCATAGTGCTACTCAGATAGCACTACAAACATGGCTTAAATCTACAGAGAAGAAGCTTGGAGAAATATCAAAGGTGCAAGCATCTAATAACTACGGCAAATAGAAGGAGAGGCTCTATTTTTTCCAGGCAGAGTTCAAGAATCTGGAAGGACTTGCGATCACTTATGGGATGACAGATTTAGACTTGGCCATGATTAATAATGACTGTTGATTGATGATGAATGATGACAACGACTACTCAAAAGACAGTCACTTGGTGATAAGTGATGACAAAGGCTCTTACACTAGTACTAGCCAGCACCAGGATTGATCTGAGTCAGGTGAGTCAGCTTCCTTCTGTGAAAAATCATACTGCTGATTGTTTGTCAATTGCTTCATCAGGAAACATATTATATCTTGTAGATCAATTGTCTATAGCACTGCATTATTTGAAGTTCAATTTAATGTAACTTCTATCATTATCTATCTTGCCATTATGACACCTAGAACCTCCCTTCAAGGAGTATAGAGCACTATGAGTTTCCCTATCCTTATCTATCCTTTGTCCAGCAAATAATCTTGTCTGAAAACAAACCTGCTTTTCCTCTTTTTAGCCCTTATCAGGTCCCTATATCTAGACTTTTCTTAACTTACAATATACCTTTGCCCTCACTCTATCTAAATTAGTAATGCCATAGCTCGGTTCTGGTCTGCTTGGGCTTGGACTTCCCTGGTTTGCCAGTAGTTTGGCTGTCTAATGCAAACTGAGTCACTGGTTCAAATTTAATACAGTCTGCTAGTCACATGAACCATATTAAACCAGCTCCAACCCAAAAAATTAAGAACTGCAGCTTGGGCCAGCTTTAACTAGCTTTAACCAGCTTGAAAATGTGGCTCTCAGGCTCTTACTCTCTCATTTGTTTTTACTGTTGTATTTCTGACACTTTTATATATCATGAACAAGGTCACCATTTGAGTTGATGGTAGACTTAGGCTTGGCAATGTTTTGGGATCTGGCTCATACAGTATGTTATTCACATACCAACTATATTTTCATTCAGATCCAACTTATAGACCCCACCATTTAGCTGTCATGTACCATGCACGAAACATCATTAGAGGTGATATGGTCGCTGTTAAGCTTGAACCTGTTGTCGATAGGACATCTTCTATTCAGAATGAATATCATACTTTGAAACACCTCAAAGGTGGAGTTGGAATTCCCTATGCCATTTGGTTCGGTAGAGAGTCGACATACCATGCTTTAGTTCTCGACCTCCTTAGGCCATCACTACACGCTCTTTTTCTCTCACACAATTGAAAATTCACCCTTCATGCTGTCGTAAACTTAGCAGACCAGCTGGTCAGTCAGTTCATAGTGGGGTTGCTGCAGATAGGCTAACCCATTCACAGTTCTCACGTCTTGAGTATATACATTCACACAATTACAGTGGCTCAAAAAAGTGTCCCAATGTTTATAGCTTTTCATGTAATTGCTATATCATGTGTTGAGACATGGGAATATGACTAAGCTATAGGGAGGTGTTGGAAAGGTCTCATTTACATCTGATCTCTGGTCAAATTCTAAGCTCCGTCCATTTATGGCGGTTACTGCACACTGGATTGCTAGAGAGAAGCATTCATCAGTGCTCGTCCTGAAAGCAGCACTGATTGCTTTTCACCACATCCCTGGCAGTCATACTGGAGTAGCACTAGCAGGTGAGATGATGATGATTCCACATAATTCAGTGAATATTTTCTGTATTACATGGACATCTGAAGTTGAGATACTTCCAAGCGAGACAGGTCATCCGAGGTGGGCCCAAATGGCAAGTAAGTGCTGTTAGAGTTAGTCGGGCCAGTTATGTGGTATATAATACAATTTCAGTATATACTGTAGAGATACAACACTAACTTCAACCACATCCAGCTGTGACCATATTACACTTAGCTTCATAGCTTCAAATGTTGGTGTGACCCATGACTCTACCAAAATAGCTTCAGTCAGGTGTGACGAAGTGTAACATACTATTGTGTTGCTGTCATTGATGGCAGATCTCCTAGTCTGTCGGTACCTCGCTATTGCTGCACATTGTTTCACCTGTAAACTGTCAAGCAACACTGGGTGTGGTCTTAAACGCTGGACCTACTGGAACTGTAAGTCCGCCTTCAATGTCACTCCCAGTCATGCCACAACCTGAAACAGAATTGCAACAGCGCAGTACAAGTTGGGTGCCATAAATGCTGAGGTGGCAGCAGAGGATGATGGTGATGAATCTCCATTTGACAAAACTGACAGTGGTCTTGATGCCAGCGATGTGCCTCTGGACACATTAACTGACTATCTGGCTTCAGAGGAGTTACAAACCTATCCTGGCTGCATGTCAGATGTCACCAATGGCAGTCTTGCCTCTGCAACACAATCCGATGTCTATGATATTGGCGAGGGTGACATTGATGGCAAAGCTGACAGTATTCCAAAGGTAGATTGTGGGCGTGGAAAGCATAGATGGATTGTGAATAGGATGTACACCGACTTTTGGTCTCATTGAGGCACTCTATATGTTTTTTTATTGAATTTACTGCATGTCACAATCTAGCTTCAGTTATGAAAAATCACTGTGACAGTCACATTGAATAGCTTCAATTCACGGCGGCTTGTGACACATGATGAAGTTAGTGTTGTATCTCTACAGTACAGATGGGCCGAATCAGGACTGATAGAATCAAGATCTTGGCAGATACGAATGGGCCCAAGTGCATACAGTGCATGGGATGGTATTGTAATATAAGTAGATGGGCCCTGCAAGGTCAGTACATTTGGGATACACGAGTGGGCCTGGTACATGACATAGGATCAGGATATTGGTAGACACAGCTGGGCCCGATAAGGTCAGTATAAGGTATGACATTAGAATCACGGTAGACACGAGTGGGCCTGGTCATGACATAGGTTCGGGATCTCGGTATACACAGCAGGCCCAGGTAAGTCAATACATTGCATGGGATTGGTATCACTGCTTACATGAATGGGCCCGGATAGGTCAGTACATGACATGGAGTTGGGATGTCAGTAGACACGAGTGGGCCCTGTTATGTTCTAGCACAAATATCTGTATGCAGGGGTATACCGAGATTACGAGCATGGTGGACAGGAAATGGCCTGGTATGTTCTAGAATAACATCAGGGTATATATGTCAGCCCATTCACAAGGGATTGCAGCACCATATAGGTAGATATGAGCAGGCCGAGATATGTCAGTATATGGCACACAATTGGGATGTCAATGGACCTGAGGGGGGCCTGTTGTGTTCTAGCATAAATAATGGTAGATATGGGTGAGCCAATATGTGTGAGTGGGTTGCATGGCATGATGTTCAGAATTTGGTGGATGAATGGGGTCCTGGTTATGTTCCAGTGCAAAATATTGATACAAACCAGCGCAATGCATTACATTGGTATTTCAGTAGGTCATGTTGGCAGTATATCCAGATATATTTTGATACAGCACCTATTCGTGTGATGATACTAGATGCAGCCAAACTCACAGATTGCACATAACCAAGATTCCATATAACACCACAAATCATTATTTCTGCATCTCAAATAACTACCAAAGAATGCACTGGATGATAAGGAAGAGCTGGGATCTCAAGGGTACTCAACTACGAAGTCACAACCAAAGATTTATTGGCCCAATATATTTGGAAGATATCCATGGGCTTCCTTTTGAATGACTCTATTTTAATCTGTCATGACACTGGTCAATGACAGTAAATGTACATGTGAAGTAATGGTTAAGCATACATGTATGTAATATATATAACTACAGAGTACAAATTATTTTGTGGGGGACCCACCAGTCGGGAGACTATATAAGGCAGAGCACCCACTCAAGTTGTTGTGATCAAGGGATCCTTGCCCTATGGAGGCAGAATTATTTTTGGCAGTTGCTGGAGGAGCCACAGACAAATCCCATGCAGTGGTGAGATGTTTGCCAAGTTCTGAGATACTTGGATCCAAAGGTTGAGGAGCTGCAAAAGGAGGGTGAAGCCATGTCCCGGGTATCTGGCCATACGGGTGTCCGTGAACAGATGGCCCTGCAGAGGGGGGTTGAAGGACACTGAATGTTGGGGGATCTTCATGGCCTTTTTTTTTTTTTTTTTGAATCCAATTTATGTCCATTGGGGTAATATACCCTATGTCGGACACTACTAACTAGTCTAAAGGGCCCCTGCCCCTACGATATCTCAAGGCTCGCGAATGCCCCTGCATGAGTGTTACCCCCGCAGGTCCACCGTTCCTGCCAGCTGTTTTAGATGCGCTGCCTTTTAAAGATAAGTGACTGTTCTCTCCGGAGTATGGGTATGTAAGTGTCTGTCTGTCCTAGGTTGTCATCTGAAGCACCTTCATGGCCTTGAGTGTGTTGGCCATGTACCCGATCGATGCAATGTTGCCGCAGGTTTTCATCTCCACATCCTGAACCCTCTCCTCGACACTCTGGATCTTGTCCTCCATGGCAATGAACTTGGTGGCCCAAGTTTATCCAAGGCGGTGAACCTTGAATTTATCTCTTGATGAAGGGCATCGGTGTGATCACCTGAAGTCTTGAACAATGTCTCGAACTTACTGCCAAGAGCATTGATTTAGAGGAGCAGGTCCCAATTTGTTGGCTGTTCCGCATCTTGTGGGATGGGGGTATCAAACCCAATCTGAGGAGTAGGTGGTTCGACACAGTCGAAGTCGACGTCTGCAGGACCGGGTGCCAGTTGTTGCTGATGTTCTACTGGACGACATTAATACAGAAATGCAAAGAAAAAAACACCAGACATACCAATATCCGGATGAGACTCCACGTTGACATGTTTTGTGGGAGATGTTGCGAGTGCAACGGTTGGAAAAATTGGTGTGGCGGTTGCTTGTTCGGGGAAGATCAATACTGACAACAAAAAAGTGAATAATATGCTTACCGAGATCCATATCATTATCACTGTCAGTATCCTCGTCCAACTCCACATGAGGAGTGGGTAGTGTTGGAGATTGCGGCCAGGGCTTTGACATGGAGCATGTCGACCATGTACTCATGGGTGCCTTGGGTCTATCGTTTGACTTGAGCAAAAGAGCTGGAGTGTCAGTCTTCTTCTTTGCCTTCTTTGCCTTCTTTGCCTTCTTCTCTGCAGCTGCAGTTACCTTTGCCTTGTGGGTGGCAACTTCCCCTCGAAGGATAGCACCACATTCAGGACCCGGTAAATGGCATTTGATCTTTCAGCCGTCGCAGTTGCGACATGTCTTCCTCACCTCACCGGATTTCTTGGCAAGGACAATGGTGCAAGGAATGTCGTCCTTGATGCAGTGTTCGCATTGCATGCCGAAGAGGCGGACAGATGATGTCTCTTTGGGAGACACAGCATCCTTGGCATCTGATTCTGAAGACTAGTCACATTAGCACGAGATTATACAGGTTTCAATATAAAACATACCTCAGTTGCAGAAAGCGGGCGGTCTTTTGCTATCAAGGGCTGATTCCTTGGCCCTACTGTTGGTTTTCTCTTAAATGCATGTTAGTTAACATGAGACTGTGAGACAACAACACATACCTTTACAAAAATGACATCCTGAGTTGGGATGTCATCATCATCCCCGACTACGGCCTTCTTCAATTTGGCCAGCGTGGGCTTGATCTTCTTCCTAGGCAGGGTTTTATCAGCCTCGAGTCAAGTCTTGCTCATTGGCTTGGCATTCCAGATGATAATCTTCAGGATGTCATTGTCCTCGGGTTCTGACGTGCTGGCTTTCTGTTTGGTCATACCTTGCACAAAAAGGTCGTGCTTCATCTCAGTGACAGGAGGTGTCACAATCAGTGAGGCAGCACGCTCTTCGATAGAGACTTGTGATGATGGCTGAACCGGTGCAGGGATGGGTGTTGGTGCAGTTGTAGATGTGAGTGGGTGCTGGTATCCAACAGTCTTCTGGTATAGTGGATGGGTGCAGATGCAGATGTTGTCGTCCGAGATCATTGACCAGTCCAGCAGCCCCTTCAACCTGCCATTGAGGCTATTGTCCCTAATCTCAGCAGCACATGATAAGAGTATCAATGCAATGGTGGTGGCGGTGCGGCCATGCTGTGAGAATGCAGATGCCTAGAATAGGTCGTTAGTCTGGCTATCAAAACAGGAACTTTGAACAATGACTTACTAAATTCACGGCAATCTCATGTGCCAAAGTCAAAGCAGCCAGATGGTCTTCTGCAAGTTTTTGTGAGTTTTTAACAAGGAGCAAAATCTTGTCAGCTACAGCATTCAGGGCCTGGTTTGAAACCTTGGAGGTTGACATGATTGATGTAGCAGGTATTGAAAGTGAAGTGGTTGCGGGTACGGGTAATAGATATCAAAGTTCAGGAGAAAAGGTAGAGTCCAAGTTTGGACATGGTATATATAGGGAACAACAATTTGGGCCACAGCGATGCCGATCAAATTTGCCAATGCCTCGTGTCCATTGTTCCTAGACGTAATGCACCACAAAGTGTTGGAATCTTGGCTCCTGCCACGACAAATATCAAACAATATTGTGGAGAAGTCCAACATCATTGACCACATATTCACATCCACATTTGAAACTATTGCGCACCACCTGTTCCCTATTTAACCGACATATTCCCCACCCAAACATCGTGAACACAATCCCTGCATCATGTCAACTCGAAGAGTCCGTTTTTCCATGCCATTGACAAGTGAACAGCCAGACCCTATCTCGGCCGGTGAGTCCTTTGTCAGTGCTCTACAACAGAAAGCCTTGGCAAAATGGTGGGGTAATTTTGTACCCATAGACCAATGGACACCGCCGAACATCCGGCATAAATTTAAGGATTTGCCATTTCGAAGTAAGTGTCTTCTTTGGCAGATCTTGTTCACAGCATCAGTAAGCTAATTCAATGCCAGAAAATGACATGACTGCGGAAATTCGGATCGACACTCCGGAAAGTCACTTGGGAGATTCAACTCCTGATGTCTACAACTGCAACTTCGCCAGAGTGGAGGAGGCCATTCAGGAACTCTCTGGTAGATATTTCTGTAAATTTATGTCTACAGTTTCACTGATTGAGATATTTTCAGCGATATTGGGTCAAGCCCCGATCTTAACCTCCATTGGTTAGATCACCTCCAACAACCAAGTCTATAGACAAGGTGGAGGAGCCAATGGACTGTGATGGTTCTTTGTATGATCTTGGGTGGGATGGCATTTCTGCTGTCTCACAGGATGTTGGACCACCATCCGAACAAGATATGGCAGCTGGTGAGTATTTAGCCCATGTCTGGCTGAGATGACTCACCCCGTTGATTTGAAGGCAACGGGCCAATTTATAATCTCGGATGGAGCAAGTCAATGCATCCGACTCTTTCAAATACCCAGGTCCAATCGCTTTTGGTGGACAGCCCAAGTGCTTGTATGTCGGTTTGTTAATTTTCAGTCAGTATCCTTTGCTAATGGAAAATTGCAAAGCAGATGGCATGAATAAAAGTCCTATCTATGATCTCAGTTGGACATCGGACCCTATATAGCCATCAGTAGTATTTGCGGATGAGACACAGGATGGCCCCATATACGATTCTGGATGATCTTGCACCACAATTTTACCAGAGGTGGCCAAAGCCGCTGATGACAATGATGACCCAGTATATGACCTCAGCTGGGTGGCAACAACGGTAGAGTTGACGGTGATGGACAACAGTGTTATTGATCTAACGATAGATGAGACACCTGAACCCTCTGCACCACTCCCGATGGAAGAAGAGGTTATAGACTTGACCAAAGAAGATTCTCCTGTTTATGATCTCGGATGGGGATCTAGTGCTGATGACAAAGAAACAGGTAAATGCATGTGGATTTTATTTGAACATTGACTGAACATTTCCGACAGCAAAATCCGGGCATTCTTCACCCATAAGGATGGAGATGGATGTTCGCAGTACATCTTTGTCAAATCATGTGAGGGAGGCTGAGGACAATATCCTCTGGAGGAATCGTTTCATGAAGGCGATCGGCAATGACATGAGTGAGTCCGATGTATTATCCAGTGACAATGATTTTAATTGATTTGCAGCCGATGAACATGTTCATGCCATTGTTGAAAATGCTGTCTATGGATTGAATGGTTCCTGTGTTCCTAGCCAAATACTCATGGACAACAGGCAGACTTTCGGGATGTTTGCCGAGTCACAAAACCGAGTTACTGACGTCAGCCTGGACATCTGCATGTTGCACGGCATGATTCAGCTTCAATGTCAGCTGTTAAGAACTGTGGATAGCATCATAGTGTCTCTGGAAGATAACAATAATTAGATGCAATTATATTAGAGGAGTGTTTATGGTGTACATGATGTCTTGGCCTATGTAATTTAATTATGGAACATATACAGGAGGTATACTCCAATGCATGAATGTACGGCAGGTGATAAATCAAATTCAATTGATGTCAGATATGATTGAACAGTCTGTTTCAAATGCAACATGGACATTAGCAAAATCCCAAACACAAACTTATGAGCAGATGAAGTTTGCTGCATATCTGGAGTTTGGCTTCTTGGATCGTTTGGGGGGGAGATCCACGGCCTTGCTTCTTGTGTGTTTTGTGGGGGAGTCCTGCAATACATCTTCGGCAGGACATTTATGACCTTTTGTCTTCAACTGAATTCCTTTCTCCTTAGGTTGTTCCAGCCCATCTTTAGGACCGTGTTTACCCCCGCAATCCAGTTCATTGGCAGAATATTTGGAAGCAGCTTCCTTGTCAGCATAGTCTGATCAATCAGTTAAATTCTTTCGTAATTTACTAGCAGGACGAGATGCTGGTCCTACCCTCCGAGGATTGTCTAGAGGTGTCAGTGGTGCTTGGGAAGCCGATGGCTCTGGCATTCCCGCTCCCCATGTCGCGTCTGCAGCTTCTGGCAAACTATGCAATGCAGTCGATTGTGCGGGGCGCGTTTTTGTGGGCGGTCTTGTTTTGATATTGGATATTGTATCCCCTCTAACATTCTTTGCCTTATGCATTAATGTTTCCTCAGCTGAGGGGTCCTGCAGGATGGTCACTGCAACTTTATTCTCTTGGTGCAGCTCCAGCACTCCATGGTTTGTTTCCTGTAATGTTCTAAACGCCTTTGTCTTCCTGATCAGTGATGTTTGATCACTCGAGAACCCCCCATCAGATGGCTCAAAATCCCATGCGGATTCTGTGCGAGTGTTCAATGACCCAGAAGCATTCCCAGGTTTTGTTTTGCCTCAGGACTTCATGTTTGGCTGCCTATTCCCATGTTCGGCCGTGTGTGTCCATGTCCAAGGTCTGTTGTTGTCATCACCTGAACTATCTGATTGGATGACCGCTGACATGCACAAAACCTGTTTTGTACATGAACATGGCAAATATCTGGCTTATAATACCTTTCACAATAGCCTATGGTTCTACCCAGAATTTTCTATGCAGCGTCCATATTTTATTTGAGTATTTTTGGGCTCAAATTGGCTCAGTACTACTTAACGGTTTAAAATAATACTTATCCTTCTGAAAGATTGCCTTCAAACTTGTAGTTTGTCAATTAGTCAGCAGTTTCTCACACCTCCTAGAATTTTCTCACGCATTTTCACATATTCTAGGGTATGTTTTGTGTCATGTTCTGACATATTCACATACACGGGTTTTTCATTTTTACGGTACTGAGAGGAAAGTTTGACACCTGAGACACAGCCAAATATGTTTTGTAAACAGATGCGATACATATCGTGAGAAAGACTCTGCATATTTCAACCTATTTTTCTATTGTGCGGATAATAGATAGTTTCTGAATAAAATCACAAATATGTATAAGGATCAAATTCTATTGATTAAATTCAGAATGAGTTTGGCAAGTACAGGGAGAATTTGTTTTGTGATCTGCATACCTTGCATATTAACTGAATTTCCAAAATTTTGTTACAAATATTAAGATGCCTCCAAGGTTACAATTGTTCTTGCATATTTCACGTGGCATTTCCAAGGCCATTTGGAGGATCAAGTCACATGTCAAACTTAATGTCTGCCCAACTGGTGAGCCCGAAAACAAATTAAAAAAATGGTCATTATCTGTCAATGCCGCAAATTTGTATACAATTTTTAGATATGTCAAACATATGTACGAGCGGCCCTTCGAGTGCCCCACTGAGAGGTTCACTCAATCAGTAGATAGTCAAAGATCCGAATTGATGTATCCAATATGAATATAGAATGTGACAATCTTACAATACAAGTTATGAGCGAGAATGATATGGCTCCAAATGTGGGATGTTAAATGCCTTGCGAACACCCAGGAATGCGCAAGCACTACTCGAGTTGGCTTTATACCAGGTGTCATCATACCAGTTGCGCGGAAGCTTCTGAATCGCAATGGAATTGTGGGCTGTGCGTTTCTGCTCCAAGATGCGTGGAAGGGATGAGTTCCCAATAGGGACGGTCAGATTTTCTTCATAAGTAGCTGGCATGAAGGATTCCATGGCATGCAATAACTGAGTGATGTCAGGACTGAGCCAAGGAAGGCCAACTCGCCTTGTAACCTTCGGTATCACCCCAGGTGGGGTATTGGTTTCATCCTCACTCATACCATCAATATTTAATCGCTCAATGACACGCATGATCGTGTCCCAAGTTTTGGGATTCCAATGGTGATTTTGTTCTACTATTTTTCGACATCTCTGGAGTGTCTACAAAAGAAATTGAGTGGTTAGATACTGTGATGGGAACCGAACCTACCCCATGTTTTTGAGTATTAGACCTATCTAGGTGTTGCCTTCGCTCGTTTCATGCTGACATTTCATGGGAGGCATGATCCATGTCTTCAAGATTAGAAAATGTGCTGAGCTGTGCGCGTTGTCGATACATTGTTTGAGTACGGCGTAGTTTATTGATGCACAATAGGTGCAGATTGTCAAGGTTCATGGTTTCATCATTGAAAACCACTTTAGAGTATATGCCACTTTTGACCTTCATTTGAAAATCGACGGCCAGGAGGTTTACCACCTCTGTGTTCCAAGGCGATTTCTTCAGTGAGTCGCTCCAATCAACGGAGAGGTCGCCCACGGTGGGACAACTGTTGTTGTCCTTATTGAAGGCTCAAACAGTTTCTTCTGGAGGAGATTGGGGCAGTGAGTTGTTTTTGCCTTTTAAGAGCCCTTTCTCTCGTAGATAGGTGCGGAATGCAACCTAAGTGACTAATTAGCTTGAGTTAATTCTGAAATGAAAAAGCGTACATGTAAATGATTCTTCGAGCCTCACTTGCCAGGGCACTTGCGGCGAAGGTGAAGTTTCAAACCATCCTCGTCATCACTTGATTGTGTGTCTGACAAAATATCTGTCTTACAAGTAGGAGGCCGGGGATGAATAGAGGCTCTCAGACCATCAGATAACCCATCTGTCAACTGTTCGACAATCGAAGGGACCAAGACATCAACAGCATGCTTCAGAGCTGGCACCAACACATTTTGAGACAATTCAAGAAAATGCTGTGCAACAAGCCGATCAAGCCAATCTTCTATGGTAGCAGGCAGGGGCAAAGGTTTCACAGGTACAGCAGTGTAGATTTGGGGGACCGTGGGCTGCAAGTAAGGATTGGATTCGCAGTTGGGGGACTGGTAGCTTGCGATTGGATCAGTGAGGAGTCCCTCGTACTCGCATCTGTCATCCCAGTTGCAGGATCTGGGTAATCGCCCATCGTGATGTCTTTGACACCGTTCGACAGAGGCGTGGAAAATATGGGCTGCCCGATATCTGTAATAACATTGTTAGAGTGAAAATTTAAGGACAAACATCATACTGACCTGCATATGAAGTGCGATGAGAGATGTCGGGACTCCTTGAACGACTATTTTCCCTGCGGGAGGGCGCTGCATCAGACCGGGTCCATGTCTGACGACTCCTACGACTTGTGCGCCCAAGGTCAAGCATCTCAAATGGTAATTGATTTGGGCTCAGGTCAGAAGTACGAGAGAGACACCAAGTTGGAGTAATGGGGGTAGTGGCAACAGGAGGTGGAGTTGACATAGGGATAGGGGGTCCAGAATGAAGTATGGGAGTGGACCCAGGGTTAGAGAACTGGAATGGTGTCTCTGCAGGAGTTGAGGTAGCGATTGGGGATGTGAGATTTGATGCAGGGATGTGTGGTACTGGAACATGAGGCGCCGCATTCGCAGCACGTCCACAAAATGCAGTGTAAGGTTTGTATGTCGGTGTACCTTGAGTAGGCCTCTCGAGATAATCTCGGTGTTCGGGCAACAGCGGAACTCGAGTCAACAGCGAGCCATGTGTTGTGAAACTGAAGATAAATGTAAGTACGCGGATGAGGGCATGTTTTGACTTGGAATACGCACTTCTGCATCACGACACCTATCTTGCTCAGTGCAGTTACAAGTTTGCCGCCAGGCCGAGTTTCTGGGACTTCCCCAAGGAGAGGCAAGGGAGAATTGTTATTAGGAGAAGACATCAGTTGAGATCATAGATGACAATGGACAAACTACCTAGTTAAATACGTAGGGGCGGCTGAGTGCTGTTGTGTTGTACAGTTGCTACGCATCCCAGTCAAAAGTTGATCAGTAACAGTAATTAATCGGCTTACTGTAATAACATATTCAACTTAATTGTCTTTGACTTTATTGTATTGAGTCGATCTAATTGCCTGTGACTGAAATTGGTTAAGTAGGTATTGTGATTATTTCATAGATCTACATACACCAGGACATGCCTAAGAATCGCGAGTACAACTATTTTTCAGAAACATACGGAGCATATCGCTGACAACCCAATTATCATGGTAACGATCAAGGATAGGATAACATTTTATGGCCTAATGGAGTTTAGTGAGACGAATACTGTAGACACGACCAATTGAGACCTACCTCTAAATAAACAACCTGCAAATACGATTGATTTTGCCTTTTCCATGACTTGTTTATGTTGAGATGTTCATGGGCAAGGTGTACAATGAAAGACTTTTGGTAAAAATAAGTAGATAAATGTCATGAGTACAATACAAGGACACTCACCCGAGTTTCCTTGTAATCTGCAATGGGCCAGCCCAGCGTCATCTGTAGATTGTACCCTCCCCGACTGATGCGGGTAACCTCTCGTCACGGTTTCGGAATTTTTGACGGCAGAAGGTTGGGGACAAGTGACTTAGCCGCAAGTGGATTTTTTTGGGCGAGGTCGAGCGCTGACGAGTCTGCATCACGGGAAAATACCCTGTGTTGTGTCAAAGGTGGAGGAGTACAAGTGCATTCAGGGGGAAACTCACAGTGTATGGTGAGCTGATTGAAGTGACAACAGTATTTCCATTTAGACGATGCTTTGGGCATGACGCCAAGAGACAAACAATTGGATGGGGAGCAAAGAGAGTTTGCGTGATCGCTACATCATATATTCAGCGTAGATTGGCATCTATATAGGACCTTTACTTACAACAATCTGCCTGTTGTCAATTAGACATTGCTTAGCATCCAGAACACCACAAGGAGCGTGTTTGAGTTGGGCCCGAACAAAAGTATTTGAAGTCTCATAGTCCAAACTACATAAATTAAAGCTACTCATACAGAAACTCATTGTCATGCAATAGGAAGAAAGAGAAATGTTAAACAAGGTTTCGGTGCATAAGTAGTGAATGGGGAGAATCAGACTCCGCCAGAGATACCCGAGGTGGCCATAGCTTCGGCATATCGGATTGGCTACAACACTTTAATCACCCTTCAAATCTAGTTGTTTCTTTTATCATTAAGTATAAATAGAGGATAATATAGAATACAATGTCCTGTAACCAATGCGCAAGCTTTTTATTGTATTGACTCCAAAGGCCCCTAATATAGATGACTTAAAACGAGGTGTACCGGCTCACTTATCTTACTGTCTCGCTGCAAATTCACAATGGTTTCGCATCGCATGAGGCATTTCTTTGATTCAAGTATTAGCACTCACTCAAATATACACAGAAACATTCATCCTTGGGTTTGCGTCGAATCCATCGAGAATGGCAATCCAGTAAACTGCAGAAGCCTCTTACTTTAAGAAAGGTTAGTTGTTAAGTTCACTCCTCCAATGCTAGTGGTTACATGTTGCCACAGCCATATTCCCAGCTGGCTCAAGCAACAGCGATCACACTGGCTGTCATTTGCTTAAGCCTTGCAACCATGCTGGCTATCATTTCATTAGATTACTTACACAGACTCACCGTCCACCGGGTATAAACAGTAGATCACATACACATCAGAGCGCAACAAAAAAGACATTGTTTTTACACTAGAATGCACATACAACAGACGTCATTGTAACAAGCAAATGCCAAAGAGTATCATAACGCAATTGTCAGTGAAGCGACGTCAAATGATTTAAGTCAGTCATCAATCTGAGCTGACCTTCAATGGCTGGAACAGCATTCGGATGAGCCGAGCCAAACAGATGGTCCTCTTCGGATATAAGAGTATCTGTAGGAAGATTATCACTGATAGTTGAATTGAGCCTGTGTCTCTTTCCTGTCGGGGTAGTTGCTGCTCGTGAGGATATCTGTGTTTCCGAATTCATATAGATCTGCAGTGGCAAGTTCTTCTTATTGAGAAGAACTTGCTCAACGGCCTTGTCATCAGACGGCCAACGTCTAACCCAAGGTGATGATCGTAAATGGATATGATGTGGTCATGTGACTTCAGACCCTGCATACCCTCCATCTTTGTGTATGCAGGGTTGAGTTTCATGAGCAGCTCTATATCAGGACTGAGTGACCTTACATCCTTCTGTTGATACAGCTCGTATGCCTTCCAAGACGCAAGGGAGACTACAGAGTACTGATGCGAAAAGAGCTCAGCAAGTGTGACGATAAGGTCATCGAGCGGTTTGCAGTCGATGAACACAGGACTGCGAGCAAGGTCAGTTCTTCCGATGAGAAAATGCTGTTTCGTGGATGATCCGGTTTTCTCCACCTCCTCAGTTTCGAAGATCTCCTTGAAGAGAAGTGTCCGCTGGGCGTCGGTCATGTGGGTCCTTGAATACTTTAACACCGCCCACAGCACAACGTAGAGACTGGACTCAAGGTCGTCCTTGATGACATGTGGGGCATTTTGGTTTTGAACCAAGTAGGCTGACATGAATTGCCAGGTCCCCTTAGTAAGGCGGAAATTAGTAAAATGTATAACTTGGGAATAGCAAGAGCATACCGTGCGGGTTGATTGTCGAGGACCCTTTGTAGAGACCGACTTGGCTAAGTCCCAATCAATGAGAATGCCCTTGCCACGGAACATGACAATATTGCCAATACTGAGGTCTCTGTGTAATATGCCTGCTTTTTCATATGCATCCTTGTGGGCTGCGTTTGATTAAAATGAGTATGTTACATTGGGCTGCAAAGTACATACCAAGCAGTGCATCCCGAACCGCTTCAACAAGCCGGTGAGACCTTGGAAAGTTTGTCAATGCCTCGCCTACAACATCAAGAACCAGGCGGTAATGGCTGTGTGGAGTGAGTGTGTCATGGGGACAGGCCCAGTCAGCGCTTGAAAATTTGACGCTCTGCAGGAGTTGTTGAGGAATGGAGGGTACATTGTGGCATGCGATACATGTTGCGACATTGACAACATTGGCTTCCTTCAATTGCTTGTAGGTTTCTCCTTCTGGTAGGATATGGGGCAACAACACCTGCCAAGAGTCCTTGAACATGACGATCCTGTCTTTGTTGGGATCATATGCAGGACAGGTGCGTGTACCACGGCCAACAGGCAGAAGACCCATTGCAACAGGTGCAGGAATTATCAACGCAACGAGGCTAGAGTCCTCGGCGGGGACCTGCACTTTGAGCATGCGTGTTTTGGCATCAAGGTTGAGCCTTTGCCTGGCACGGTCACTCTCCTCGTCACTTGCGGGCATCACAGAAGTATCAACTCCATGCAATTCAGGAGATGCTTTTGAGTAACGATAAAAAAAATCGACTAGGTGTGGCTCTGTGTTATAATGTATAGGAGAAGTGACAACAGCACCCTCGCTGTCCCATCTGATGATACGTGCTTGATCTTGTATAATCAACACAGAGAATGTGTGGGTACGGTATTGAGCGGTAAGTTGAGCTGCTGTGTAGCTTGTAATTTGCCCCAAGGTATCTATGCCCTTCTCGGTCTGAGATATAAAGGATGTTCTGTTGTCGCATTCACGAAATGTGTCGTGAGTTCGGGACCACTTGAATTCAACAACAACTTCAGCGGTTGCCATATTGCATCCCGCCAATGTTCCATCAGAGTATACGCAGACATCCAGCTTGACTTGGAAGGGGAATTTTTTGCAATTATTCATGTCTGGGTAGAGGTGAGAGTCAACAAAAGATAGACCAGATGCAAATGTGTTCATGGTGTTAATCTGTGCGTGAGAGTCGGAGTGTATTCATATAAAGAAAAACAATCAGAAAGCACCCACAAACGGTTCATAAGCCTGCGCTTCTTCTCTAGCAAAGATTGTGCTGTCAAATGCGCCAGAAGTGAAGGTGTTGTCTGGAATCTTGGTAACCGGTAGGAACTTCTGGAGAAAATCCTTGGCATCCATCGGGCCAACAAGGAAACCTTGCATCTCCTTGCCCATAGCATTGATGGTCAGGATCCGATAGCGTGTGTTGGTTGTGTGAGTCAACATCATGGAGCAGCCTCGCTTCACGGGAGTGTCAAGAAGCTTGGATTCTTGTATGGTAGGCGGTGCAGGTAGTGTCTGATGGGGGCTCTGAGGTGTGCTTGGCTCTGCGGGGGAAGAATCAGCAGGGAGCAGTAGAGTGGGTATCAAGGTCATGGTATATGTTTATGTACAGAGTAAGGGACAGTGGGATAGCGGTATGATGATGGAAGGAAAGAGTTCAAATATTATGATCGAGAGGATTATGTAGTGAATGGGAATTCATCGGATATTGCCGATAAGTCAGCGACTATACTAATTAACCGTACATGTACCGGTACGGTGTGATGATGTATTGGGCCCACTAGACCCACTCGCATGCTTGAGTACTCTAGACCCACTCACATGCTTGAGTACTCACCATGGATCAACCACATGTTAAAGTTGTGTTAAAGGCTTTGAAAGGAAAAGAGAAATTTCAAGGTTTCGAGCTTCTAAGTAGTGAATGGGAAATTAGAACTCAGATGGGGATATCTGAAAGTGCCTGACCACTTGTTGGTTATCGCACTAAGTGGCTAACCCACTATCATAGGTGGTGCTCAGCAGGTGTGAAATATTTATATGTCTGCCTGCCTGAAAGTTACAAAATCATGCAAAATGGGTCGCGCCCATGTGGTATATCATAGCGTGTAGTGGTATAGTAGTCTTGTAAGCTATACATCCCTTTTGATGACTATACATGTATCAGCACGAGTGAATCTCTTCCCTTCCGTCGTGATTATCTCCGTTGATTTTTTCGGAGCAGACCTCATTGTAAAAATAGTCCCAGCATGATCGCCTCGTATCAAAGTGAATGTCTTGTTTGGTCCCATTGGTGGTTCTGGAACAAGAACTTCAACAGGAATTGTGTCCACTTTCATCCCCTTGTTACTTGTTCGGGAGGAATACCTGACGGCAATTTCTCCCTCTTTGACCGGTCCTTGAGGAGGTACAAACGGATTCGGGACGAGCGTGTCAATGAGGTGATCAAGGTACGACGAGTACCACACAGCAGTGTGTGTCTTTACTATCCTGAACTTCATATGCCAATCAAAGAACAACTTAACGATGCGGGGATCGTGTAAGGCTGCGGCAAGGCTGGCTGCTGTGATCTAGTGTGAGAAACAGAAAAAAATGCAATAAGATGTCACCATACCAGGACTTGTTGATAAACCCCCACTGGGAGGAATCGTTCGAGGTTCTGTCAAGTCCTCTTCATCGATGGTCCAACAGTCTGGAGGGGCTGCATGGAGTGAGATGAGGTAAACAATGTGTGAAGAATCTCACCAGTTCCAGTACGCTCACTGCTCAAGTGATGCAAGACTGACTCAGCGGGTGCATCCCAGGATGATCCGATGACAGGATCAGCAGGCTGATCAGAGCACGAAACAACAGGGGGATGTGAGGGACGGGGAGTTCGAGGGGGCTCGACATGTGGGGCTCGAATAAATGATGCTCGAACTAAATTGTTGAAATTGATGTGCAGATTCAGAGGCAAACGAACACCGCTAAGGAGAATTCCTGTCCGGCTGGATGTGGGTAAGTATCAAACAGAACAGGAGAAACAGTTCTCTCACCTGACAACATGTTCTCAATGGAAAACCCTTCTTGAACATTGAAGAACCGCCACTATGCATGTGTCCTGGGAGAGCGAGTGCAGAGTGCCTCTGTAGGATTTCATAGGACCACAGATGACAAAAACCTCTTGACTGACAACGCTCTGCATCGGATCTCGATCACTCCATCTGCCAATTCTTGCAACATACGTGATGGATGTAGTGAACTATACTCCATACAATTAAAAGTGAATCAAATGGAATTTATGAATTTATGGAAACAAACCTTTGTGTAAGGCGTGACTTGGATGGTTAATGTCTTTTTTTTCAAAATTCACGTGCAGTACTGTGCCTGATAGGTGGAGTCGTTCACCTCTAACGACTCGAACAGTATCTCCAGCTACAACATCATATCCGCGCTCATTAGTATATCGAAGAGCTGTTGGATTGGGATTAAATGCTGTTTCCCTTATCGGAACCAACAGCATCCCCAGCTCGCTCGAGAGGAACGCGAGTGACTGCGTCACTAGATCAACCTCGGTTATCTCCCCGAATTGAAGATGATAGACTCCGTCGACTACAATGACATAATCGCCTTTCATAGGATTGTCATGATGATAAACTGATGCGTCACCCGGGCTCAAATTGCTGGATTCATTAATGTACGTTGCCAAGCAATAAGTTCTGACAGTGAACTGTTGATAACAGTGTCAGTAATATAATACGAAATGAATTAAATCACTTGCTTGAGACTGGGAGGTGTGGTCATACACCACAACGGAGTTATCTTCAATGCCGACTTCAACAACAATTCCAGTTTTTTCTTTGAGGTTCAAGGCCTCTATGCTATCTGTGAGCACACGAACATTGTCTCCCACATGGAATTTCCTCTCCAGATTGGCGATGGGGAACATGAGCGGTGTCGAAGAGACCTTTCCTACATGAAGCGATTCCTCCATGTAAATCGATGCTGAATGAGTTGCCATGTCGACACAGATAATCTTCCCCAGGCAATTACGCAGCTCCCCCGCTGTAATTCGTACTAAGTCATCTTGCATCCAGTGCTGTGCAGCATATGCATGCCAAGTGGATTGCACCAATGCAGGATTGCAGCCCGACTCCTTGTGAATCAGGATGTCCTGTGGGGTGGGAATGGCAATCTCAACAACTGCGGTCCTGGTGAGTTTCAACGACAGAAGACCATGGATGTAAGTGTGTCCGCCATCCTTATAGATGATCTCGCCGCCGGGGGAGTTGAATAGGCATGGCATACAAGGGTCCTGCCTAATATCGCTCTTCGGGACGTGGAGCGACCTTGAGGGAACTAGGAGTGTGATGGTATTGGATTCGGGATCATATGAATGTCCATATCCCACGTCGGACCAATAATGCCCACAGGTGGGACGATACCAGCCAGGAATTGCTATGTCAGGATTGGAGGATCAATCTGCTGCTGTGGGGAGAAAGATGACATCGACAAAACAGTTGACATGCGAGGAAGGCCAAGCTTCTCTGATGATCAAAGTATTTTTGGCCTTGACACATAAGCGGCCTGGAAGGGTTGAATGCATGTAAACCCGGAACCCCTTGGTTTTCAAATGTGTTGCCAAATAAGACATTTTTGAGGCTGTAATTCAGTTTAGATGGTGATATGGCATGTTCTGAAGTTATACTCACAGGGAACAGTGATCAGCCATGTTGGGAGGGCAGACGTTGGCACCACCCCGGCGCTCTGCATAATTAATGTCGTTTGGTCAACTACTCCTCCATCAGAGTCCTCTAGAAGCACTGTGTTTGGCATGCATCAGATGTCCGCTTCCGAAATACTTCGCGTTTTTCGTCGAGAGAGTCGGCTTCTGTGATGTCATCCAACACAGATTCCCAATGAGCGTATGACTTTGGGTCATCACTAAACTCTACCCCCAAACGGTCGTACGGATAGCTAGAGGTGATTTACTGTCAATAAACTGGTTCAAAATGTCATGTGCATAGTCATTTGATGAAAGAACTCGTCATGGCGGATCGTAGGCTGGGGTGAACTTTTCACCGAGGATGTCCATCTTGTCTATCCAAGCACGTCCAGGGTGAAGCTGTGACCTACTCGAGGGCACCGTAACTCTTGCGAGCAATGACATGTGCTGAGCCTTGACGGTGTGAAGATTTTCTAAGGCTAATACAGCGTCTTCATTGGCTGAGAACAACGCATTCCTTGCCTCCGCCCAATCTGGTTCAACATACCAATCGCCCAGGTGCGATGTAAGCTTCGCCTCCATTTGAGGGAAGGTCATGTCAGTGGTGAGATACTCCTCAAAAATGTTCCATGCTGCCTCGTCCTGCAATGGTGTCGGTAACACGAGATCATCGTCATCATGATCAGATATTAGGAACGACTCGTCTAGTAAGGAATGAAATGCGTGAGACATAGATAGCTATTAGTGACGAAACGACTCACCTTCCATATCATCCTGATCATCGTGCATATCATCGTGCTCATCGCTAGATTCAGCATTGAGGTCGAGATACATCTTCGACATAAGTTAGCTGCATGAGCAGATAATGATATCTTGACTCACCTTGGTTCGTTTTCTGAGCTTGTCCAAATCGATTCCAGACATTGAAGCTCGTTTTAACATCAATGATAATTTCATTCTGAGATCGTAATCTAGCTTTATCTTCTATAATTGTCAAGCACATAGCGCGAGTAGAGAGTAGTGAAGTAGAAAAGAAGAAGCATTACACTGAGGATGAGCCATTTTGTAGTGAATCCCAATTTGGACTGTGGACATTCCCACACATGTGATTTGACCATAAATGGGGGCGTGGGAAAGAACAATCCGAGAAAATACAAGACGTCTACTACAAATTTTGAGGTCCAGGAGAGGTGTAAGTATAAGTAATATAACTAATGGTATATAATGCAACATGATAATGATAATCAATGACCGCAGATCTTTAGTGTAAAAATGTCCGGACAAGAAAAGGCTGCTTTCAACTTCTCAGATACAGTGTTTCGAGTCTGAAGCTCGATGTTTTGCAGCTCCTGAAAGGCGGTGTCGAGCCAAGGACGACAGTGAAGCTTACACAATGATAAGTACTAATTATGCTTGGTATCAAGGAAAACTCACAAAGATATCATCTCTGCAATGCGTAGAAATCGCTAGATTCTTTGCAGGCACCATGCGGCATTCATTATCCAGGACCTCAAAGTGCTCAGCAGAATGAGCAGTGCCATAAAAGCTCAACTGTGACTCCTGGATGCCGATAGAGTGTTGAGTAATGCCCAGAATGACAGACAGGTAATTAGGATTGAACGGGGTCGAATCTTCCTCAAACTGCACGCTCAGGTGTCAGATAGAGTGCGCTGGATGGACTTTGGCTAGGAGGGCAAGCAGGTATCAAGGTGGACCACCAAGAATGCCCAAATTTTGCAGGCAGTAATCAGGAATGACATGCCGCTGATGTGAGGAGTCATTGGTAATGAGGGAAGGAGTATGTCCTGGCATAATCCAGACTTGACCAATATTCAGATGCCATGCCAGAAAATCACCTAGAGCAGCAGGGGGACACTCAACGTCGATGCTGAACATATGAAGTAGCGGAAGGTGGACATTTGTTAGCAGTGTGGCCCACTGGATGCCGCTCAAGGCTACGTGAGTGAGTGAAAGATCAGTGATTGGGGAATCACGCAAGGTTGCGAGAGTGAGCTGGGCGACACTCGAGGAGAAAAATGTGGGCGAGTCTATTGACAAACTCCAGAGATTGCATACTTCGCTTGGATCTGAATGGGGAACAAAATCGGGTACCATCGTATGAGGGTGCTCTGCATCAGTGCTTGAATACCGAAAACTAGAGCAACCTAGGTCCTTGATGAGTTGTAACAGAGATGCCAGATCAACTCCCGGGGGTGTGTCAAAGCATATAACCGATGAGATTGGCTTACTACCTCTCAACGCCTCCAAGAAAACCTTGAGGGCTGTCAAGTTATGGTCACCGATACCAAGGAAATCACATCGGAGAACCCGAGGAATGCAGAAGAAAGTCATGTGAGCATACAACGGAAGGGCTAGGCAGCCTTGGGCATTGACTCGCAGCCACATCTGCTCAATGTGGAGGCCCATGGAATGAAAATATAGGGATGCAGCGACATCCCTTGACAGGCGGCAGACTTGTGTGACTGTCCTCAGGTCTGCCACAGGCAGCTGTTCGAAGATCATCAATATCAGCTCATTTGGAAAGGGCCAACATGAAGTCAGTATGCCGCATCCAGAGAAGTCAGCCGGAATGGCGACCTAAGGCACAATTAATGAAATTTTTTGACAATGATGAGGCTGGCTTACTTGCAAAGAGGCACGGTCTGTGCTGTGGTAGTACACTGCAGATATTGGCTGGGCCTGATGACAAAAATAAAACACAGGCGGAGGACTCATGAAAGGAAAGACTCACTGCGAGGTCAGAAATCGCATAGGATCGGGCGCGGGTACGCCGCTTGAAACTGGGAGGGAGGGAGTCATCCGGTGTCTCCAAGTCTGATTTGCGTTTCAAACGCTCTTGAAGTATTTGAGGTCGAGAGTCTGCCTGTAACGAAACTATACTTAATGTCAGAAGAAGACTGACATAAGGAAAGGCTCACAGTTAGGTCGCCAATCACATAGGAGCGAGTGGAAATTTGTGTGAAGCCCATGACTATGACTATTGGATTGAGCATAACTGAATATATCCGACATATTTATACACGTATCTTGAACGTGGTCGGATCCTTGCCAACAATAAACTTGTCTACATGCCAATGGGGATGGACGACTCAGGTGAAATGAGGTATCAACCTCACAAAGCACCATAGGGGAGATTAAACCACTTCGCAGAATTGAACAATAATCCATCCCGAGCAAGCAGCCAAGAAGCTCAATTCGGCCTCAATACTGCCAAGAACAATGAGTGATTGTTTTGCTTGTTGTGTAGGTAGAGCTGACTTACAGTCAATGAATGTTGTAACCAGCGCAGAAATTACTCAAGTGTCACTGTTCAGCGGCACCATTCAAAAGTCTAACGATCTATAACATGTCTAGACTACATTGACGCAACATCAGAAGCGATTAACAGTCTATACTACAACACAATAACAAGTCTAGACTATGCTATGACACAATCACAGAAAGCCTATGCAAATCTAATCAATTGAACAACTGAAATATGGAGGAAAGGAAGACGCAAGAATGAAGGTTTGGAACCATATGTAGTGAGTGAGATTAATCAGACTCTGCTGGCGTTTGCCGCAAGTCAAACAGAGTAACCCACTTGGCCCACTTTGGATTAATCAGACTCCGCCGCAAGCCACTTGGCCCACTTTCGGGTATCTCCATCGGAGTTCAATTCGTCTCATTCACTATTTAGGTTCGAGATCTTCTGTATGTTTTTCTCTTTCTTTCTTTCATCATGTATAGTCCTTCATAGAGTATAATTCGTCTCAATATATATGATGTATTACATAGAGCATTACATAGAGCCGTGATCACGGCCTAATGTAACATGACAATGATGGACTTGTGCCCAACCCACCATGGTTCAGTGACTCCATGAACTTTGAGTTCAAATTAAGCTGATTTATTTATAGACATGGGCTATTTACACCTTCAGTCAACTCTCTGCAAACTCTCCTGGCATTGTGGCAGGATATCCTAATCTTCATCAGAAGGGACTTGAATGTGAAGGTATGTATGTTAACTTACCTGTCAGACGGCCACCCATTGGAGCTGATGGTTTAGTGCTTAGTGCAGCCCCGAGGGACTGCAACCCACGTTTCACTTTGGGAATGAGATTTTCGACTTGGTCGAAAATTTGTCGTGCTATAGCAGGTGAGATAAGATAGTCCTATGGTAGTGTCATTTACATTGATCGGCGTAGAATGAATGATCTGTGTTACATTCTGGTTTTCCACCTCAGTGGTCAGCTCTCCATTATAACATGCTTCAGGCAGCACAATGTCATCGACATCAATGCCCAACATTGCTGTTTGGAGCACTATGTACATGCGCTCCCATAACCGTTCAGTGACAGGATGCATCCTTTTGCAGTGACGCTCTATGTACTTATTCATGCCTTTGTGTAGGCCTCGGATGAGATTTATTTTCTTCGGCATCTGGTAACTGGAGTGAAAAGGTACCAGAACGATGGCGAGGGGTCCAACCTTTGGAATAAAGTGAGTTTTGGCTTTTCTTGGTGACAAGTGAGACTAATTACTTCATCATATGCCATAAGGACATCTGTGCAACCATATGTCCCATTTGTCCTGTTACCCGCACTGATGGGCAGGTCAAGATCCACAGCGGATCCCATATACACATCCTGAAGATGTTCAATACCCAATTATACGTAAGTGCTGTACTCACATTGTCTGAGCTTCGCTGAAGTTCACGCTCATAGGTCATCAACAAGGCATTTATTCCCCATTGCAGCTCCTGCATCTCGTACGCCTGTAAATTTCCCCTGAGCGCACACGCTGATGGTCTGCCATATGGATTGAATCATGTTTTTACAGAGCTGTTTTTGTGAGAAGGTAATTCTGATGCCATGACTGGTGCAATTTACTGACTTCGTTCGTGAACTCAAAGTATGCCAGGCACTCTTCATTTCGCAATAACAATAGAAGTTGCATTTGAACAGTTTTTTTTGGTTTAATACATATTCCACCGCTTTGTCTCCATTCCTTGTCTTTGTCTCCATTGTCTCCATCCATTCGTCATCTATTCATTGATGGGCACCATTATCAGTGTTGCATCCCGGTGCTTTTCTTGCAAGTCTTTTGTCAGCAAATATGAAATCCATCTCGATGCCAACCCACCAGGTTAAATACACTCGGCTTTTCGCTGGTGTCTCAAAAGTCAATCATGGATGTAAGTGGCGAAATCCAGGGGAGCTCTAGGTTCACTGATGCAGATTTAGTTTGCCAACAAATTTATTCTTACTCGCCATACCAAGACAGTCAATGTATTGGCTGTGAGCATGCATGGAGCATTGCTCCTTACAGGAGGTAGCTAATCATCCGTTTTCCTTGCTCGCTCATGTTGACAGCTGAGATAGGCAATGATAGTAGAGTCGTGGTATGGAGCCTCACATCTGGTGAAATGATTCAAGAAATTGTTTCACCAGCGGCAGGATATATTAGTGCGATCACTTGGATTGATGTCGACGATCGTGGAGAGACAACCTTTGCATTCGGGGCGTCAGATGGCAACGTCCAAATCTATGAAAGAACTGATGATGTAAGTGTGATGGTAGTAGCACCTCTAGGTGACTGATAATGTTTGATCCCGTCAGGCACTTTTCGAATTTTGCAGTACTACGATTGGTCACTCGGGTCTGGTAGAGTCGCTTGCTTGGGATCCCGTGCATCATCGACTGGCGAGTGCCGGTGACGGTCGGCCCCACGTTTGGAACTTCACACCAGACAGTGTGTTACCAAATCATAGTACTTGTGTCGCATTGACTTTGTATTAGAAACTCTCGTTTTCATCACCTCAAAGCTCAATAAGCAGCCATATGTGGCGCGCACGGTACACTTCTACGATAATGGTACTTCAATACTAGTATTGTATCTTGAAAGCGGTGAAATGTACGTGCACCATAAAAATTGTGATCTTACTCTGACTGTGAGCCTAGTTTCTGCTATTCCATCGAACCCTGGGATTTAAAGTGGCACAAGAAAGTCCAGGGAAGGATGTGAGTTGGCGTTCACTCTGTGCATACAGTTATTGATCCTTACGCTGCAAGTAGGAATACTACCCTCAAGGGCAATTTCCTCCTTGTAAGCAATCTTAAAGACGGGGTTGACAAATATTCTGTGCCTAGCCTTCAATGTGTCCAGTCTTACAGCCATGTGATCCTGTGCAATGTGCCTTTGCAAATCTCCATTGCTCGACAAGCAGGGCTCATTTTCATCGGGGGCGACGATGGTTTTGCTCGCATATTTAATTATAGTACTGGTGCATTCCGAGGTCAGTTGGAACATGCCAATTGGGGCGATCATGTAAGTGCGGTTCTAGCATGTATCTCGCTCTATCTAATAAGACGGAGGTAGTCGTACAAAGGGCGCACTGGGTGCATTGTTGTTACCAGCAGCTGCTTTGATGGGCACAGTAGTGTGAAGGTCTGGGCGGAGGGCGAATTGGTATGTGTTGTTGAATATGTATTGAGGCAATTGCTCATCACTTACTATAGACATTGACGGAGGACAACAAGACCCATAAGTTACCCTCAGCGGGATCTTCACCTGCCTTCCAGCTGCTTTGGTTTGCGATTATTTGCGTGCTCATGAACATGGTCATGCATGCTCTTCAGTCGGGCACAGTATCAGAACTTTTCCTCTTACTTCAAGGCAGTGTGACACGTGTCATTGGGGCTTTGTAAACTGTGTACACTTGACGTTTACTATATGTACTACCAGATCTACAAATTGTTTGCGATATCATTAAACCAGCGTGATCTTCCACCTCTGATGACAATCAGTCATACACCAAAGTCCTACAGGGTAGGAGGTTAGTACTGGTGCAAGACTTCTATAATGGCAGAGAATTCACCCTATTCATTGCTTTTAGGACCAATTCAGTTCCCCAAGGCATCGAAATAGTGTGGCAAATTTTACTCTTACATACCGGTACAATATCAAGCTGGCTATTTAAAGCACAGCTCCATATCTGTGCGCCAAAGTCACTGTAGCCTAGAAAGGGGTCTTGGTACCCCGCAGCTACAGGTAAGTAACATCTGACTGCAACATAGTAAACCCGCTGCTGATCCTCCACAGAAAACATGTGTTCAATAACACCCGGTACAATTTTTGCCAATGTGTTCTTGAAGAACACACAACTATCCGCCCGTGAATAGTTGCGACTGCAATATTGCAATCCTGCTATGTTCAGCCATTTATACTCAGTGATGTGGTCGTTTCCAGGCAGTTGAGTCCCTGCTTTTTCCAATGTGTGTCGCACTTTTGAAATAGTGGTCTTGATGATATTGGCTTCGACATGCGAGACACATGGAATCGGTTCTGTTCCTGTTTGCAGGATGCCAGTGTCTGTACGAAATCCTTCTTCTGCGAATGGAGCACAGCATCGCTGCAGGATGTCAGCTGCTTTGTTGAAGATGTCAGGTGCACCAGGTTCTTGAAGCATTGCCTTGACGCGTGCAGCTGCGCAAAATGTCTCCAACATAGTTCTTTCTAACTCCCCTGAAGAACCCTATTCAATATGTCTCCCGTATTTCTATTCGTGCTCACCGATCTTGTAGTTCGTATTGGTCTTCTGCAGGGCTCTGATGATCCTCTCAAAGGGAAACATCCACCAGCCATGCATAGGTCCATATCTTAGAAGAAACTCGTGAAGGTGGAGACAGGAGTGGTGGTTAGGATGGAAAGAATGGCTTGGAAAAACATCTCGGATGCACTCCAGGTAGGCTTTCATATATATGAGGTACTGCTGAGTGTGGTGCGTCGACGTTACATGCGATGTTCCCCATCGGATTGCCATCGCCAGCAGCATTGTGCTATGAGCTAACTTCTGCCTCTGTTTTCCATTTTCATCACCAGGTTTCGTATGATCGGTCCCCCAGAGTTTTGCGAGAGTCACCGGTAAGTCGAATTCAATTGCAGACCGCCATTGCTCTGCCTTGAGCTTACCGTGCTCTGCTTCCCCCAGGTTTTTTGGTGGTCTGCAGTGCCATGAAGGTCGTTCAATGCTGCGCAGTTCTGTTTGAATTTGATCGATCTCTACGTCTGTGAGGACTTTGCCAGATATGCCATTTTGGTTGTTTTTCCCTTCTACTTGGGCCACGCACTGCTTTACTAATTCCTCCGTGATGAATGCATTGTGATCAACCTGCATCTGGTCTCCGTCGTTCATTGGAGCACAGTGCGTGGGTTCACCCTATCAAGTTGTCAATGGGGATCATGACTATGAAATGGACAACGCACCAGCAAGGCTTCGGCTATCTGTATTTTTGTGCTGTGTTTACCGGCGCCCGACAACACTAGCCCTGCCTCTTGGATCAGGGCTTCTAGGACAGGCACCCGTAAGCGGGTCATTGCAGAGACAGTAGGGTTCGATCTCAAGAGTGTTCTTCCCCTATCTAATTCTGATGCATCCAAGGGTCTTTTATCTGGCTTCCTGATCGCCCTGATCGCCCTGCCAGCCTGTTTGTCGATGATAATCAAGTCCCTGAAATGATGTTGCACCAACCCAAGGAAGAGGTTGTGCATGCAGTCTACAATGACAAACCTCACTGGATCCCAGTAAGGTAGTCGTAGAAGCTCGGACCACCTCACTCCGTGTCGTTTAAATATTTTGTCACGTTCTGACTTTGTCTCTGCACTTTTCCATTCTTCTGCAGCTGCCCTATGTTCGCTGCACGTGCGTCGTCTCCATGTCTCGCAGTCAAAATTCGCAATCTCTGACTTTTTCTGCCAGCAAAGTCCACACATTTGATTTGCAGTGGGCCCCGCACATCTTACGAGTTTGCGAGCGGCTGGTAAGTCGTTGATTGCCACTGTGATGACAGACCTTGAAAGTCTCCCTTCAGCATGTTGGAATGTCCTCGTAAATCTTGTCCCATCTTTCCATGATGGCACGAAAAAGTCGACAACAGGTCAAAGAAAATGAGTTATTTCATCGAGAGCTGGTTCTCTGGGTCCAGGTATAATGCCGACCAAGTACATGTTTTCTGGTTTGTATCGGAGACTGGGCGGCAGGTTCAGTAATCCCATCGCAATTGACCCAACCGATTTTTTCTTGCCAGAAGTCTTATTTCTGTGAGGGTTAAACCAGTCCACTGAAAGACTTCATGCTAATCTGAGATCCTGTCTCTTCAGCCCATCCAAGAATGATTTTCCGTCAGCGCCGAGGATCTCCTGCATCACAGTGCCGTCCTTGATATTCCACATGCGATACTTCTCATTCATCATCATTCCACGGTCCATAGCTTCCTCTATACTCGGCCGACTTAACATCTCGGCAAGGAATGCATTGAAGTCTTGAATGACATACGGGCGCACCGGCGTCCACATTTTTCCGCCTTTGCCCTTCCTACATTTGACCATCAACTGACCACATGGCTTGCTACCTCGGTACCTCTGATGGGTGCAGCATTCGGGGTATGGTGATTTTTTTCTTGTAGGTACAGGTGGGTATGTGCAAGAACATCTTGTGCAGGTGGCAAATGTTTGAGTAACTGGGTCCAAGTCAAATTTTTTATGGATGGTATGGATATCAGAGGGAATGGTGGGACAGGTCGACGTTCTGAGTGTAGTCTCGAGGAGAAGATTCAAAAGGCCAAGGACTGCATTGCACCATGGATGAGTGACATGTCCGAAGACATTCAAGATCAAGGCAATGAGCATGGTAAGGAGTATGGCGGGATTGGCATTGTGGTATCTTTGTTTGAAGCAGGGTCCTATTTGTGATTTAGTAGTGTAGGCATTCCTACTAACAATTGTGTCTCACCTGTGTCGACAATTTTTGCACTATCCAGATCATTATTGGTTGCTCTATGAGCGATCACGTCCATGATGCTCTTCACCGCAAGCCTCATTTCCTCCAAAGTTCCAAGAATTGCGTGCCAAAACTCCTCATTACAAGCATCGCTACTGACTTGCATGTGTCTCACTTCTTCCTGCATAGTAGTCATTGTTTCATACTCTGCAGTAAGCATCCCCAGTACTTGTTGCCCATCAGCCAAGTGAAGCTGATTTACAGCATCAGTTACAGTTTGAAGACAAGCATGCATCTCAATGTCGAGGAGGAAAAGCTTGCGGTAATTATCTGATGCTTCTCCATGTATTTCCGCTGAATGCTCCCTTGCAGCTCTAAAGGTATCATTCAGCGTGCATCGACTTTCAGCTGTGATTCGCCCTTCTTCAAGCCTGCCCTCAGTTCTGTCTTCCAATGTCAATTTGAAGATGCTCCTGGCGAGGTCCTCGTCGTTCTATTCCTCCAAAAGTAAGCTCGATATGAGCGTCAAATCACGATATTTAACTCACCCCTATCTTCAGCCGTTGCTTTGCCATCGTTTATCTTGCGGGAAATCTTGTGCAACAATTTTGATAGTATGAGTGATGTAGTGGGTATTTGTAGTGAACGTAAACTCAATGAAACTCTTGTTCCTGTTGTTGTCCAATGCTCCTCCTTGTATTTTCATAATGTCCTAACTAACTAAGCGGCCCACTAGACCAAACATATAAAACGAGTGCCCCACTAAGTGAGCCACTTAGTGGGGCACTCATATGACACGCACACAAGTTTAGGGTCGTTGTCAGAGGCTAACTCTCAGACATATTCGTGTACATATTTGTAATTTTTGCGCTCTCTGTCCGCCCAACATAGCCACACTCTGTCCCTTCGCCCAATTTAATACATTGTTAAAATTTGTCACATATCTGATCGTATGGCATGTCCACCATTTATATCTGAATTTGTGTAGTCAACATATACCAATTATTTTCATTATCTGGTTACAAATATAACAATAAGGTAAATTGATACCAACAAATTTAGCATTTTTGTCCTTGCATATCCCTAATCTGATTATCAATCTGCAGTCAACACTAATTCTGGACATTTTTTGACTATGATCATGGATCTTAAGACGAACTATATTCTTTTAAATATTAACAATTTGTTCATCAATTTGCATGGGATCTGTTGCAGACTTCTATCTGGCTGTGTCTCAGGTGTGAAAGACTTCAAACTTCATTACATAATCAGTCTCATGTGACTTGGTGGCACATTATGACACACATGCAAAGCTTCATCATAACAAATATGCAAGACCAACACTATGGTATTTAACAAGTTAACATCAGACTGTGAGAATCTCAACAAGGTTTGAGCACAGCTTGAGAGTACAGCATTCAGGCAGTGCAGAGGCAGTGTACATAGCTTTGTAGCACAGGTTAGCATAGCCACAGAGCACAGCCACTAATGTTGATTTGAAAGATTCTGGAATATTCCATTAGACAACACTGGAGTTTGGTGGAATAGTCTGGAAAATTCTATGACATTCTTTGAAATTTTAATAGTAGATTAGTAATCAGTAGCATAGCCACTAGTAGAGTAGTATATAAGGGGCCCATTTTCCCCTCTAATAAAAAGAGCTCCAAGCCAAGTACAGAGAGCCCATTTCCATATTATCTAAGCTTGAGTGTGAATAAGTGAGTGGAGAATAAGAAGAGTGTTCAGAGAGCTCTTTTTAAACTCTCACCTCCATGATACTAAGTGACATACTGAGTGAAATATGAAGTTATTTCATTCCACTTTTGACACTGTTTCCCATGACATACAGAAGCATATTTGAGGCCACCATTGAGCCATACTTTTGACACTAGCTGGTACACGATTATCAGTCATCTAGTGCAGATATATTCCAGTTCTCTTTTAGACACAGGAAACCTATTCTGTGGGGAGAATATACATATTTTCATCAGCAAGGGAAGACAAATAAGACTAACAGTCAGTCACTAATATTAAGAACTTGGCCCACTTAAGTCTGTCCTGTGTCACACTCATCGCATAGTGCTTGAGCAGCAGAAAGTAGGTTTCGAAGCCACATATTAGTTCAGGCTGATCCATGTTAGAGGCTTAGTTTGATCTCTAATTGGTTTGTGAAGATAGGGAGTATCATTATAGCTCTGAGAATCATCACATAGTCATACATCTGTATTCATTCAAGTCATAGCACTGCATCACGCCAGTTATTGATTCTGTTCCCCCTTTAGTCACTGTGTACTTCCTTTGAGAACTCAACACACTTTTCCCACGAACAACCACGTTATCGACCGTTGGTATTTGTCTGAACCGTTGACCGTGGTAGAATACTGAAAATCGGTGATTTTACTGTTTTCACATCCTAGTAAGACACCGCCCGTTCTGCAAACCTCCTGGCTGGTTTCGACCACTCTTCATCGTCACAATCTTGATCCCACTCCTTAGGCCATCTTACGGGAGGTTTGATTTCCTTGTCTGATTTACTCCACCACCCGTGGAACTCAAACATCATGTCTCGGCAGTGCTCCTGTTG
Organism: Suillus discolor; assembly: GCF_016758755.1. NCBI lineage: Eukaryota > Fungi > Basidiomycota > Agaricomycetes > Boletales > Suillaceae > Suillus > Suillus discolor. The sequence continues at coordinate 503,685 of NW_024541273.1, read as the reverse complement.
GTCGTGCCAGAATTCCAACAACTCAGTGGCCTCTTGTCTGTTCATCTGAGATGGCTCCCAAAGTTTTCTTCCATCAGGAAGATACAGCGGTGTATGGTCCAGAAGGACAGGAAACCTGTCATCCCCTATCTTCAGGACATATGTCTTGTCTTTTCTGCTTTTTTTACCAGGGTATCGTCAGAGTCCACTTCCTTGTCTTTTCCATCCAACATCAGTTAGTGAAGTTTGATTGCTAAAATGTACTCCAAGAGTGCTCACCAAACTGTTTGGACATGTAAGACTTCCATTCTGGCACTATATCCTTCCAGTCATGAGTGTCGGTAAAACTCTCTCTGTTACCAATTTCTCCATTAAAGTTGTGGCTGTTGGTTGATGAGACTTGATATTGTCCAAAATCTGCTGAGTTCATGACTTACCTTGATACCATCAGTTTTCCTTCTTCCCCTTTCCAAGCTGACAGTATGAATAGCCGCATTCCTGCCTTTTTGAACATCTCGGCAGCAACATGTCACAGAATGTCCTCACTCTTTCGTCTCGCTGTATCCGCTTGAACATCGGGAGGAACTCCCTGTTTGTTCCACTCTACGGCCTGTTCGGTAGCTTCCTCCACCTCCACCTCAGTAAGAGACTTCACCATTTCCCCAAGATACTTAGAGTAATGCTTCATCATATCCTTTTCCCCAGCCTTTACACCAGTTTCATCCTCAATCTTCTTCAGAAGCTCCTTCTTCCAGAGAGTACCAACCACCATCTGGTATGTCCACTTTCTTCCGAGATTGATAGGAGCTTTTGCATCCTTCTTTTCACCATGGTTCTGTAATCATTTATGCTAGACCTGCATGCCGAACAAATATGAATAATTCAATTCCCCAAGTCAATTGAATCAGGCATGCACTCACAGTCTTTCTTGACCTCAGCTTGGCAGCATCCATCTTGGGTGTCTTCAACCGAGCCTCCATAGTGGCGTCCTTCCAGACCTTGTTTCTGTCTTTACCCAAAGCATTGTCCCATTTCTCCAGGTGGGACTCCAGAACAGCCACCTCCTCCCTATTCAGAGGCAGGTGCTTCTGAACTTCTTCTTCCGACTCCAAGTTGTTCCCTGACATGAATGAAATGAATAGCAAGATGGAAGGGAAGGAGAAGTGTCTGAGAAGAGGTTTAATTTAAACCAAAGTTGTTTCTTTAGTAATGGGTATTTTAGGGCATAGATAACTAATATCCATTACGCTGAAAATGTCCTGTTGCACAATCTGATGAATTATTGGCACTTCTGATCTTCAAGACATTTACCAACCAATTTGACTCATTTCACTAGCCAGTCAACTTCGGAATTCAGGTATAGAATCACACAGATTTTTGATTTTCTTCATCTTGCAGAGAAATTCCTTAAGCATCCCATGGGTCGGAATCGGATATTAAGTTACAGAAATCATGTAAGCGCCACCATTCATTTATCTCAAAGTTATGCCAGGACATCCTCATCGTGATTTGATTATTGTTGTATGAGAATGAGAAGGAACTTGTGGTACTGCAAACAGATTTGGAGTAGATGGTTGTGGTTGCTGTTGCTGGTATGCTCCAAGGCGTCCATATCAAGAATGGTATCCAAAACAATGATGGCCTTATGAGAGTGAGAAGGAACTTGCATGACCCAGAATGGATCAGGAGGAGATGACTGTGGTTGTCCCTGTTCTCCTAGAGGCCCTGGGTATTCCTTAGCAATTGAATTGAATGAATGTCACTCAATCCATCCAATGACTCTCTCGAATTGATCATCCTGATGACCCCTCAGCAATTCAATTAACTATAATCTTGTCTTTCCAAATTAATGTAAACCTTATGCATTTCAGTCTCAATTTAGCACAAAATATTATCATAAGAGCTAAGCTAGGGAATGTCACCTTTCTGTCACCATACCATCACCATCATCTCACAGACTCTGACATGGGCAGATCCAAGGCTATAGAGGTCACACCTCCTGGGACCATCCACCTTGTGAAATGGAGCCAGAAAAAAACTAGTCGAGGCATCAAAGGTCGGTGGGTGTCAGCTGAGCCTACAAAGATGAGCAAATCAGTTCATTCATTGCCAACCAAGTCTCCCACCAAGCAGCCTTCTGGTGGGTTGATGCATAGATTCTCTGAAGACTTTGAGACATGCTATGGCAACCAGGGCAGCATCAATTCCATGACACTTCCAAAGAGCAAGGAAAGTCAAATATTTACCTACATGAACATAACACTCACATCTGGGACCTATAGACTCCAAATGACTATCTCCGCCAGTGGAAATTTAGGGTGGAGGATTATCTGGATATGCTCCTGGAGTGAGAGGTGCCACCTCCAAATTGGGTGTGCTGCTTGTGCAATGGGGATGGAACATACAAGTGCCATAACTGTTTTGCCGAGCCAATATTCTGTACAAAGTGCTGCCGGACACAACATGCAAGGCTCCCTTTCCACCGGATGAGTCAATGGAATGAAGATTTCTTTGATAGAACTACACTCACTAAGCTAGGTGTAGAGATCCATCTTGGTCATGGAGGACAGCCTTTGCCCCAACCATAATTGGGAATGGGAGGATACAGATGACGAGGACCGGTATACTGCATCTTTAACTGCCGGAATGCTGAGTGTAGCGAAAGCAGCAGACGGACATGGTGATTGGCGATGCACAGAACCATATGCGACAGCAGAAGAGGATGTTTTTTTAGATTCAGAGCCTGCAGCTGCGTTCCCAGACTTGCCCGAGGTAAATGCAGCACAGATCGGCAGGACCACAATCACAATTGTTGACTCTTCGGGTGTTGACACATCATCTATTCAGTATTGTCAATACATGGGCGCCCAAACTCCAGACAAACAGCTGTTTCAAATTGGACTGTTTGCGGCATCATTCACCTGCCCGAAGACAGCATTTACTTTTGCTTTGTTAGACAATTTCATCTTGGACAATTTAGAGTGCAGTGTTAGTTATATGATTATTCACCTCTACAGTACGCATTTCTATGTCTTTTATGTGTCTAACCTTGCCATTTCACTTACGGTATCATTCCATACACTTTGCTACCTATTTACATGACTTCCTGATCTCCCTAGGACGTCCCTAGGTCGAGTTATTACTTACCCTTTGATTGTGGCTTGTCTGTTTACATTTGTTTACCATACGTCGCCCATATCCCAGAGTCCAGTGCTTACTGCCTCTTTGGCAACTTACTCTGGACTCTAGGTACAGTACAACTTCACTATACCATTTAATAGATCGGCAACTTACTCTGGACTCTAGTCTGATCTCTTCTGGTCTCTCAGTAGCCTCTAGAAGCGGCCCACTTCACTCCCATCTTAACACCTAGGCCCAATCCTCCACGCACACCACCCACGTAGTACATGCCATCCGGTTCCTCATTGAAAGGTAAATTGACATGGCCACTGATCAATGTCAATGCACCAGTGGCGGCACCTTCATTTTCCGTCAGTAGTAAGTTGGGATGTGGGTTCTCTGCAAGCTGTACAGCAGACAGCACATTCCTATATACAGTCCAAACTGATGACCGAGTCACTGCGGGGCGCCCCATTGCATCATAACAATGCTCGATAAAGTCGCCAAGCATAGGTGGGACAAGGTCAAATACTGGGTTGGAAGCATCAATATAGACGTTGCGAATGTAGTCGATGCCCTTGTGATCTATAGAAGCCTAGTTGGCATAGTCAAGTAAGCCTTTGTGTGCGGTCACTTGTGCAAACAAATACCTTGAAATCCAATGCTCCGAAATCTTCAGGACAATGGTAGATAAGAGTTGGGACGCCGTGTGGGATTAACTGTGGGTTTCTGTTAGAATGTCAAACTTGGATCCACATTATGCGCCCTGAAAATGGCTCGATTCCAGTGTGAAGACCGAGCCCAAATCTGAGCCATTTGTCGTGCTGGTCAACGGCAAAGAGATCGTTAACGCCAGCTGCCCAGAAGCGCTTTCATTTCAGTTTTCTGGCCTTACGTTGTCACACTAGTTCTGGTTCATACACAGCAAAGTAAGACATCATGACCAATCTATTATAGTCACGGTTGCGATGTCAGTTCTTGACAAACAAGTTCATCTAAGGGGGCTAGGATGAAGATCAAAATCAGGGAGTGGTATTGAAGCAAATGCACCACACTTATGTGTGGGTTTATGCTGGTTGGGCATGATAAGGGGTGCAGGACGGTATGGTCCCACTTTACGATGCTGTTATATTTATTATCTCCATAAAGTCACAGTAAAGCCTCCGCTTCAACTTTCAACTTGTGAAGTACGTTTATAGGTGTGATACTTACCTTGTTCGGACTCCTTGTTCTGACTTGCGCACTGGTTAAGGTCCTCGGATATCACTCAACTTGCAAGGTATGTCCATAGGTACTGTAAAAGACTTACCTTGTTCTGACTTCAAGTTGTGCAGTTAAGGTCCTTGCCGACTCCTCGGATCACATGCGCATTGCGCATCGCCTCTTTCATGCTGCACTTCCATGCCTTTCATTGGTGTTAGACCCTCTTTCAATCCTCCCATGCAGATCGCCCCATTGATGCCGCAAACAACCTCAGGCTTCACCACTCCGGCTTCACCACATGCTCACACTGAGGCTCTCACTTATTCTGAGTAACTGATGTCCAGTAGGTGTTCTCACTTGGCGCTCTAATGCTCTCATTTTGCTAACTAGGTATGGCCACAGAGGCTCTGACCGCTCTGGCGCTCTTACTCGTTCTGAGCAACTGACCATATTTAATCCTGCATTGAAATATATTGTGTCTCACCTTTATCGTGTCTGTCCTCATCTCACACCTTCAACATTCATGGCCTCTTACGAACTTGCGTCACAGTTCACTGAAGATGTGTTTGCCAAAGAAGATCTCATTTGTGAATGTTCTGCCTGTGCTGCAAAGATTTTGAAGGGAGATCCGTGTTTCTACATTGTGACAATTGTCATTGGCCAACGCGGGCGCTTTGTTTGCGCAACTTGTCACCGGCACTATCAAGGCAAAGCAGCAACATCAATAGGCCCACTGCTCAGCATCCGAACCGTCAAGTCAATGCTCAAGTTATCCGGCAAAATATCAATGCTGCATGGAGACCAGGTTTGATTGATTTCATACTCGCGTCCATTTTATGTTTACTGATGTGATCTCTCAGCGGTAGCTCAGCAGCCGCCACCACATGTAGTGGCTACTAGTGGCAGTAAGCACTGGACTCTGGGATATGGGCGACGTATGGTAAACAAATGTAAACAGACAAGCCACAATCAAAGGGTAAGTAATAACTCGACCTAGGGACGTCCTAGGGAGATCAGGAAGTCATGTAAATAGGTAGCAAAGTGTATGGAATGATACCGTAAGTGAAATGGCAAGGTTAGACACATAAAAGACATAGAAATGTGTACTGTAGAGGTGAATAATCATATAACTAACAGCTGTCCCTTCTAGCTGGGCTCAGCCTGGCTACTCAGTGAACCATGCACAATATGGTGCTGAACGAGAACACTGGGCTAAGGAAGCATATGCATTGACGGACCCAGACTCATCACACTTTCGCTGGATAACATCTTGCTGAAGATCCAAGCTTTTGCGACAGGCTTTCCATGGCGCCAGGACCAATTCATCATTCGAGATGGCGGATGGGTTGATTTATCAACCCATCCGCCACGTCAGCCTTATTTTTACTCCCAATGCATGCAGGCAACTCGCAAAGGCTTGCGCGCTATGACATTCAAGTCAAAACAATTTTTATTGTATGTCATTGTGCCCACGGCTCAATGGGATGACTATGAAACGTGGCTTGAAAAAGCTGAAGAGGTTTGTATTTTTCAATTATACGATGCTGGTACATACTTACCAAAAAATCTATACCCTTAGGAACGATTCAGCATGTGTTCACGATCCGAGCCACTCTTTCTACCTTCTGCAACAAGGAGCGTCCAATCAAGCGCGCTGGCTGTGGCTTCTGAGCCGCTCTTTCTACCTTCTATGACAAGGAGCGTCCATTCCAGCATCCATTCGAGTGCGCTGGCTGTGGCTATGTATGAGAGAAAGTGTATAGAGTCGTACAGTGCTGAAAGAGGCTAATAATAGTACAGTTGGGTATGAGTGATTGTAGTTGACCCCAGTTACAAGAATGTGTGATGTGAATCATCGATGACAGGTAAACTAAGAGGACTCTTAAGAAGAGCTGACCTGATGTCATACCTGTGGTAAGTGTGAGTATACAGTTGAGAATGGAAAGAGCACACATATGATGAAGGAATCCATGTGAACTCTGCTGTGCAGGTGAGGCGTTGCAGAGGAGATGATGGAGGGTCTGATGATGGAAGGTTGAGTTCGACACATTTATTGAGAGGAGCAATGTAGTGAATGGTCATAAGTGAATCTGGCATAGCAAAAAAACCTTGATGTTGTTCAAAGTTCAAGCAATCTTGATTGGGCACTGTTATCTTCACCAGCACGTCTGATAGTTTTATCACAGCTTCACCCAGTGATGGGTTGTTCTCCACCTGAAGAAAGTGCCACTAATGCATCACCAGCTGTAGACAGTCTCCAAACATCTCATTTGACATGTGTTCCATAGCTTTCCATATAGAAGGTAATAAATTGCAGAACACAGCATTGATAGGTCCTCCCTCATCATCTTCTATGTCGAGATCCATATTGACCATTTGGCTAAGCATAGCTTAATGATATGAGGGTAATCAAGCAAGCCTATCTTGATGTTGGTATACTGTGCCATGACATCGTGCAAGACCTGGGTGAAGTCAATATGGGACAATGGGATTCCACGACAAATGAAAGCAAAGTTATGGCTTTTGGGAGGTGGGGTTGGGATAATCTTAAGGAGTTCTTGCTTGAGCATACAAATCAGTTCAATAAGGTATATGACCAAATAAGTCAGGCAATAAGGCATGAAACAGGGAATGATATGAACTCCAGTAAAGGTGTCGGTGCTATGATAGAGTAGAGCGTGTGAGGGACGATGAGGGTGTTCGTGGCCTGGTAGGTTTCCAGCTCCAAAGCTTGGGCAGGTGGTACAGACAGTAAATGAGAAAGTGTGAAGACAAGCTCAGTCAGCTCTGCAAGTGTATCAAGCCATTTGTAGATAGATGCTGATAGGAGTCGGTGAGAATACTAGAGTGTGATGCAATGCAACACTGACTGAATCTGGGCTGTAGTCGTCCTGATTAAGCACAAACATAAAATCATTTAAATGCGACAGGGTTGTCAAATACATTGCTCCACAGCATATTGAGATGGTATCCAAAAGGGTTTTCTGGTGAAGTAAGAAATGAATACCCAAAGTCTGTGCAGCTGAGGTCGTCCTTGGGCCATTTGGTTGAGTCTGTAGAGTCAAATGACTCTCGTACAATACTGTCAAACTCTGACAAATCAAAGCCCTGGAGAATTTTAGACAACACATCTTCTGAATGCCTGAATAGCAAGTCTATCATCATCATCGTGGAGTTGATGGTGAGCTTGGAGCCTCGAACCACCAGTGCATTATTAGATGCATTCCATTGCACAAGTGATAGCAGTGCCCTAGAATACGAAAAAAGGGGTGATGATGCAGAACTATTCGAGCAGTAGCCATAATATATACCCAGTGCTATCAGTCAGATAGTAAAATAACACTTCATGGTATGCCCTGAAATATGACAGGCAACTAGTGAAGGAAAGGTCACAAGACACCTAAAAGGCATTAAATTGGGGAAGGCTGTATGTGAAATGCAGCAGGCTCTTTTTTTTTTGTATGAAGAGACTCGGAAGGGCCAACGATTATTTGGGGAGGGTGTTAGGATCTGTAAAGTTGTTCATAGATGCTTGGACTTATGTGATGCTGCAGTATTTCATTGTTGTCATCATAGATGGACAGTACATGATGGAGCACATGAACAAGTGATTCCTCGATAGAAAAAATTGATTGCATAGCTGTGGTATGTTGATTCGTAATGTTAATACTGTGGGTCGAGGATGCAGCTGTGACTGGCTGAGAAAGTGGTGGTGGTTCAATGCCTTTGAGGATGGGTGACAAAGAATGCATAGATGAGATAGAACTCTCAGAATTGAACGAGTGGGCGATTAGTGCCATTTCATGCCAATCCAGGTCATCAACGACATTGGTTAAGTTCAGTGACTGCTTGTCTGGAGCTTCATCTTCAACAGCTCCATCCTCACACATATCATCAAGCCACTCCATCTCTACTTATGCATCAAAGTGTTTGACTTCTATGAACTGGGCACTGGAATGCACTAGCGACCTGTCAGGGTGAGAAGTAGAGAACTCAGACTCGTCCTTGAAGTCAAATAATACATCAGACTCGGAGGGGTCATAACGGCTTTTTGGAGGTATATGTCACATATCGAGAGAATTTTGTGTTTGTGCTTCGTTAAGAGTGAGTTCTTAAAAAAATGTGGGGACAACCTTGAGAATCAGGGTCACTATCCAGACATTGAGGTGAGGGAGTTGTCTGTAGTGTTAATATGCATAGAAGTAACAATGTTTGATTCGGCCATTGAATGATTCGAGGTGTAGAGTCTGCCAGTCGAATTGGCACGCATTTTGGGGTATAGTTCCGAATGTAGTGGTGATGTGGGGTCATATGAGAAGTGGCCCCTGTGTCTGCATTCCAATCAACGTCAGCATCAAGCTGGAGAGGGCATAGAGGACTAGAGGTGTCAAAAGAGTGAAGACTTGCATTACCAGCAAACTCAGTCGCATTCTGGACAGTGGAGGACGTGTTTGCAGATGCAGGGACACTGGAGGATGCATTGGACGAGGCATTGGACCCAGGGGAGGGCTGGGACGTGGTAGAGGATGCCTCAGAGGCCTTGTTAGCGTTCCTAGACCTCCTGCCTGACTTGCCAGGCTGATTGGACGCCTGCCTAGTCTTGTGCGCCTCTCTGGCGCGCTGCATGGCAAAGCACTTGTGCACACAATGGCCTGCCTTCTCACAGAAGTCGCAGACAGCATTAGCACCGCACTTACAGCTACTAGGCGGCGCCCCAGCGGCAGAGACAAGGGCAGAATCGCTAGAGGACACTCCAAGGGCATCAGCACGTCGACGGCGCTGGGTTTCCTCAGCAAGGAAGGCGGCCTTGAGCTCCTTCTTGTCCAAGGACTTGAGGATCAGGCTAGATGTGAATTGGGCATAGTCTTCGCCCAAAGCACAGATCATGGCCATAGACACCAGCTCAGCATCAAGGTCAGAAAGACTGTAGGGCTTACTAGAGTCCTGAGGGTGCAGTCTTTGGATCTTGGCCATGCCCTCCTCAATCCTGGCAATAAGGGTGCTCAGGGACTCATCAGGGCACTTCCTGATGGTGAAGAAGTCGTCCCAGGCATTGAAACGCGTAGCAGGGAGTCTTACACAGCCTAGTCTGCTATACTTGCGAGACAAGTGTGTTTGACCTGAGGGGTTTGCTGTTTGGTATTAGAATAATTAGTTATATGAAATGGAAGATAGTCCAGACATGGGAAACAAAGTCCAAAGGGATAATTACAAGTCTGATGGCAAAGTGTCGGGTTAGTATCAGGAATTAGTGAATTCAGGGAAAATGAATGTCAGATTACTGTCAGATGTCCAGATGGCTAAGAACCCCCATTCAAAGGTCAAAAAGTCTGCAAGCACATTCTTCTAACTCAAGGAAAACTCCAATTGTAGAAAGAAATTACCAACAACCACAAGGAGATCAGATGGCTTAAGGATGCTGGCCAATCATCACAGGTATTTCATCCACAAAGGGGTGACATTGAGCTTTATCACGATCACCACAGGGAAGACACTCTTTTTCCCAGTGTGTATCCCCAATATGCACCACTTTGTTGCATTTCATATCGACTTTGAACAGAAAACCCTGTGCTATGGTAGGCCATTTTGCTGACTTGCAAGACAAAAACTCATTTGAAGACAGGTAACTCTCTGAATCTCCCAAGCACACTTGGATTCTTTATTTCAAAGCTACAACAATGGCTTTCCCTACATTTTGATGGCCTGTTTCAAAATCAAGGAAATACCTTGCTCCATGGGACTCAAAGAGACTCATGCTCCTGTGGCATTTTTGTGATAAACACCATTACTCACAACACCTTTGGCAATCCCCTCAGTATATCTGAGCCTGCATCCACATGAGCCAATTGGTTCAGGAAGATCACTCACAACCAGATCAATGTGGTGTCATAAAGTATCAATGTGCACCCGTCTCACCCGATAGTTGGTCTCTCTGCTTCAATATCATCAGACACATTACCTCTGGCTTAAAATGAAATGGAGGCACAGAAGAAGATACAGAGACAGGAGCTTATAAAATGATACAAGGAGAAAGCGATCTTATGAGCAGGAAACACTGCATGCCTTAAGGAAGAGAAGGAGCTCGAGCACTCACAGGAGCTTCAGAGGCAGCAGGAGCTTGAGTACCAACAGGAACTCCAATGCCAATAGGAACTTGAGAGGCAGCAGGAGCTTCAGAGGCAACAGGAGTTTCAGAGGCAATAGAAACTCCAATGCCAACAGGAACTCAAGAGGCAGTGGGAGCTTAAGTGTCAACAGGAGCTTCAGATGTAGCAGGAGCTTCAGAGGCAGCAGGAGCTCCAGCGCCAACAAAAGCTCCAAAGCCAACAGGAAAAACTTGAGCACCAACAGGAGCTCCAATGTTAAGAAGAGCTCCAGAGGCAACACCTCAAACAGAACTCATCGAAGATAGCCTTGGGCAGTTGAATGCAAGATATTGTCACTAACAACAACATGAACATAGATATCAAACCAAGGGAAGTAATTCTTGATTCAAATGCACTGTCTCAGCAGGCCACTCTTCACATCTGATATGAGCACCTCTGTTAAATATTCCTCCTTTGGCACCCTCGATTCTTGGAACTTTGTCGCTCCCAATGGGATTCCTGCAATTCCTGCCTTTTCTACTGTGACATCTATTGCAGGGTTCAATAGGATGGGACCCCTTTCTGTCCAGAGCACAATTACCCACTTTATCCTAGACCAAATGAACTACCTCACAGAATACAATGATCAGAATCCACTTTCCTTGTCATTATAAAGTGATTCTCAAAATTGCCTCCTCTACATCGCTTGTTACCCTTCATATCACCTCTTACATGTCATCTCTCATGGTAGGTTAGTGGTATCTAAGAAGACTAAAATCAGACTGTGTCTCTGGAGAGCACAATATCCAGATGTCCCACTATGATTTTTTGCGATTCACTGTCTCTCCCGCAGAATTGACTGGCCTGTATTGCCAGCCTCCACCACCTCATTGGCCCACTATGCCTATGTCAGAAGGGGGTCCTCTGAGAGTAGCATCAGATATTGGAGTTTGAGTGGAGAGTACACTAGCAGGTGCAGTAGATAGTATTGTACCTGATGGGATGTCAGTTGTTGATGAATGCACCTAGGAGGGTGGTGGAGTGGAGATATGGAAAATAAAGGTGGGATTTGTAGTATGATAATGCTGCAGCTGTCTTTTAGCTTCATGGGAGATTCTACAGGAACTGAGTGAGACTCTGCATTATCTTGTAAGAAGGTTATAGAGGCATGAGAAGAATGGGAAGTAGTGACTGTGATGTATCATCTGTGTGATCCAGTAGCAGGGATACTTAAGGGGGATCGAATAGTATGGGCCTGGTTCATGTGTGATAGCATGCACAACTACACCCACACTCCTCGTCCGGATTATGCCAGATATAATCCTGCTGACCTCAATGCCTGCAAATTGGCCAAGTACAATCAAGCAGATTTTATGGTGTATGGCACTCTATAGATGGCCCTCCCACTGCTATCAAATATTATTGTCACTCTTTAACCTAACCCAATGCCTTGTCCATACATGTAGCTCTTTGCTTCTCAAAGCTATCAGTTGTCAACATTTTGCTATCATTTTATATACTCTGATGCCTCTCTTTTACATGTCATTCCTTTCTGCAGATGTACATTTTTTGGAGCATTTCCAAATTTCATGAGCTTCATTGCATAAGTCACACCATTGCGTCAGATTTTATTCGATTTGGTATCAGCACATCTCTGTTTGTCAGACATGGTCAACTAGCACCTGAATACCAGCTTTCAGCAACACTTCTCGGGCCCAACCATTGACCTAATCATGCCGGACCTTCAGTATCACTCATGTGGGCCCATCTGTGAAGATTGATGCACTGCCATTGACCGTATGTTGACTTTTGGCAACACTATATCGGGCCCTGCCATATATACCAAGTTCGTCAACCCAGACTGTCAGTACCAATCAGCTAGGGCCTGTCCATGAGAATTGACGCCCTGTTGTTGACACCAGATTGGGCCCAATCGTCAATATCGACCTCGTCTCCCTGGACCTCAGGCATGCCTACTTGGGCCTGTCTGTGAATGTTAATATGAACCTGGACCTGTGGTATCATCCACTCGGGCCCATCGGTGAGGATTGATGCCCTGCCATTGATCCAAATGTCAACTTTTGGTAATGCCACATCAGGTCTAGCCATTGTGCCAAGTTCTTTAACCCGGACCTTCTGCATCACCCGCTCCGGCCCGTTGGTAAGAATGGAGGCCCTGCCATTGATCTGATGGCCCACCTTCAGCAACACTTCTCAGGCCCAACCATTGACATTGACCTCATCATTCCATACCTTCAGTGTAGCTCATGTGGGCCCATCCATGAGAATCAACACACTGTTATTGACCCAATCATCAACTTTCGGCAACATCGCATTGGGCCCAACCATCAATACCGACTTCATTACCCTGGACCTTGGGTATCATCTACTTGGGCCCGTCCGTGAATATCAACACCCTCTTGGTGGACTAATCAGGCCCAACCATTTCATAATCACACTGTCACTTGTCACTTATGGGCCCGGTCGTCAATGCTGAGACATCATGGGCCCACCTGTGTCTATCGGCCACCATTGGATCTGGGCCCAACTCGGATGGACCATCTCACTCGGAAGAATCTCAACTTCAGGTGTCCATATAACACGGAAGAAAGTTACTGAATAGGCTCATGATTCTTGATTGTGCTGAGGTGGCAAGGAATGTAAATGTTAAGTTTTGCTATTTGGCTGCTCTGACTTTGTTTAGACAGGGCACTTTACTTTAGACAATACCAGCAATAACAATACTTGCATGGAAGAGCTGTCATCTTTACTGGGTGCATGTGATGTAACTTTTCATCCAGTCGCTCACCAAATCCCATGTTTCCTGCATATCATCAACATATGCATGCAACATATCCTTCACAACTACCCAACAGCTGAGTTTACGCATGTGGGCGACAGTTGGGTGGTAGATGGCGCAACCATCCAGAAGGCAGAGTATGTCGCAGCCCTAAGAGCCAAAACTCTCGACCAGGCCAGAGATATTGTGTACACAATCTGTAAGTCAAACAAATGATGCAAGGGGTTTCAGGATATGATTGTTAGGGGGAACAAAAGAAATTGGTATAAGGACAACAAAGGCAATCCTAAGCCACTTTTGGTTGTCGAACTTCTGCTGGATGAAGCCACATGATGTGATTCAGCCTACATTATGCTGAACAGTTTATGAACCCTGCACAAGGTAAAGCTCCCCCAACTAACCATCTCATCATGGACTAATATTCGCCCAGCCTCTCGATAGGTTCCTCCAGCAATCTCTGCCAGCAAAAAAGCTGACTCCAATGCAATGGCATTTCCTGGAGGACCTCGAAGTAATTTTAGAAGTCAGTATTGCTGTGTTCAAGACTCGTGATGCATTTTACCATTTTATATTAGGTGCTGCACACTGCTCAGCAAGTTATGTCAAGCGAAAAGACTTCTGTACTGAGTCTTGTGGTTCCAGCCTTTGAAGAGTTAATCGAGCAGTGGAAGGTGATTGCAACATTCATTCCGCACTGTGCACCCCTTATCAAAATAGGCTTGACATGGGCTGACAAGTACGCATCAGGAAACCTACATTTCTGCTGATGTTCCTGTCCCCTACTGAACTGTCTGATATCAGACCTACAGGTAGTGCAGTCATGCAGCAATTGCTGAATTCAGCACCATGCCTAAAATCAGTGGTAAACAGCCCTACAGACACTCAGAGTGTCATATCCCGCGTTCCGGACCCGGACCTATCACACACATCATTTCCGGATGTCTGGATCTGGCTGACTTCTATCTAGCGTCCCTTATCCCTCGTTCCCGAACGTCCGCCGGAATTCCCGCACATCGGACATTGGACTCCGGACTCGTCTGACAACCTTCGGACATCGTCCAACAGCCCTCGGAAGTTAGGGGCATGTACTCAGGTAAGGGGCGCAGCGCACAAGCTGAAGCCAAGCCCTTCGGATCCAACCCTTGAGCACATTCTTAACACAGAGGTACTGTTTGTGTGCAATTCAGGATGTCAGTTTCTAAGAGATGCAGTTCATCAGATATGTAGTTTAGTTTGTACAAAAGCCTCACAGCACATCACATAACATCAGGACATTATGATATTCAAAAACATCAAAAATACAAAAATCATATTCAAAGTAACTACTACATTGGTATCTACACTACTAACTAAAAGAAAGAAAGAGAGACTCACTAAAATAGACAAAAATGCGAAAATATCAAGGTCAAAACATATAGCCTGGAAATAAGCAGGGAGTCAGTCTTCAAAAGAGAGGAGAGGAGGGAAGGGAAGAGACTCACCAAAAGGACCAAAAATGCGAAAATATATAAGCTAGAGGTGAGCAGGAGTCAGTCTTCAGAGAAGAGGAGGAGAGGAGAGAAGAGGCTCACCAAAAAGACCAAAAATGCGAAAATATATAGCCTGGAAATGAGCAGGGAGTTAGTCTTCAGAGGAGAGAAGAGAAGAAAAGAAAAGAGAAAAGACTCACCAAAAAGACCAAAAATGTGAAAATATACAAGCTAGAAGTGAGCAGGGAGTTAGTCTTCAGAGGAGAGGAGAGGATTAGATTGGAAACTTACCATTGCACCAATCCCAAAGCTCCATCCACACCAACACATCTCAACTTGAATATCCAGGAGCCTAACCTAAGGGCAAGGGAGGGATTGAAAAGGAAGAAAGAGAAGAGGGCAAGGAGACTTGAACAATGTCAAAAGACTTGAATTGTTGGACACATTTTTGATTATATAAGCTTTCCCACCTAAACTTCAACCAACATCACATGACTGCTTACATAATCAAAAATGCGAAATTTCACTAAGTCCCTGCCACACTATGGTACTAGACATTAACATTAGTATAGTAGTGTAGTATACATTGAACATAATAAAATATCATAGAGTTTATTTTAATATATATATATCTCTTATGTGACTACTCAGGAATCAGTTAGTAGTAAATTATTGTTGGATAATAGATAAACATCCGACATATTAAATGTTGAGCTCATTGTAGTGTACAGTGAGCAGGCATTTCCTAATTAGGCAATAGGGTGCTAGTGCAGACATCTGCACTTGCGCCAGGTACAGAAAAATTGTATACACTACAAAATTATATATCTGTACTTCTGATAATCTAGAGACTAGTAAAGCTGATATTACTGAATGACTGCATAATTTTCTTTTAAAAGTCTGACATGCCTGAATACTCTGTGATTTTTTTGGTCTGATAATCTGATGTTGCTGAATGACTGCATAACTTTCTTATGAAAGTCTGACATATCTGAACACTCTGTGATTTTTTTGGTCTGATAATCTAATGTATCTGTACAACTGATATGTGCTGATTGTTACTGATTGTTACTGATATCAGACAGTTGTCTGATATCAGTTGTGCAGGTAAATCAGGACATTCAGCAGAATTGTAGGTTTCCTGATGCGATGAGCAAATGGGCGCCACAAATGCATATGCAGTCTCAATGTGTCAGTACAGCAATCTTTCAATAATGTTTGATATCTCACATGATTTTATAGTCATCGATCCTGCAATTCGGATGTTGTGGGTTCAAAATCATTGGGATGAAGCCCAAAGTAATGCCATCAAGATGTTCATTCTTGATTTGGTGCGTCTAACTCACCAATACCACTGTTTAAAGTCGAACTGATCATTAGAGATTTCCCAGATGCATGCCAAGAGAGCATGGTTGAAACTCACTGAATCTGTCCAGCCTCAACAGCAGCAGCCACGCTCACTAGGCTTGCACCACCACTATGGACTCCCTGATGTGTGCACGCTACTGAGTGTTCATGAGGGTGCCCAAATGGTTGATCAGGAATTCAGGGCATACAACGTGGCTACTCTCAGCAGCAAGAGGATGAATATCAACTTTGATTCTTTAAGTTCACCACCACAGCAACAGAGTGTGTACTGGGCTTCATGACCATGGCCCTCTAAAAAATAGTCTCATCAAGGAAAAATTGATGTTCCAGGAGCCAAACAAGAAGTGGGTTATTTTATAAGAACACCATGAGTGTAGAAGATCCATTGTATTCTTACGTTATCAGATGACTTTGTCCTAACTGTGGCTCATACCTTCTTAGATGTTTCAGCAGCACTTGCGCATGGCAAAAGAAATGCAAAAACACACTGCCAACCCTGGGCTTGCTGCCAGTGGGAGCACTGCAGAGACTACTGCCCTTGCAACTATAACCAGCAGCACATCAACTCAGAATACGCAGGATGACTAAGTACAAGGTCTCAATTTTCTTTTGAGTTTCTTTCGTACTCTATCATTATATTCTATTTGCACTACCTTAGTACTAGTATTATCCTCTACATGCAATACCTTACTCCTCTGCATGCTATGAATTATAAGACTTGTTCATAATAATATTGCTGTTGACCATAGCATACTGCTGTCAGTTCAGTTGCCTTGCATTCGAGAATCTTATATATGTCTCGTGTAGCCTCATGGAGCTTATTTTTCAATATAGGCTCAACAAGGAATTGGTCAAAACATGTAGCCACATCTCTCAGCCTCACCAGCAACTTGTGGATTCTGACTGGGGTTGAATCTTTGCCCACTCCTTTGTCCCAGCCTATCTGCAGTCTATGGCTCCTTAACATAAAATTTTGAAGACTCATAAGAAGGACCTTTGATATCCTGATTCCATGTCTAAGTCACTGCAGGCATTTGTCCATTTTCCTCCACCAAATATCCAAAAAACATTGATTGAGAAGATAGAAAATTCTCATTTTTCCTGTTGAAACATTGAAAAAAAGTAATTCATGTTTCAATGATGTTCTGTGTGTGGGACATGATGCAAAAATTGGTCATGTTCCTTGAAGGATAATGTTGTATTTCCCATCTATTGTCTTTGAAAAACACAGAGAAGAAAATCAACATTATTTTAAGCTGTTATTTCAAAGACAATAGATGGGAAATACAGCATTATCCTTCAAGAAGCATAACCAATTTTTGCATCATGTCTCACACATAGAACATCATTAAAACATGAATTACTTTTTTTCAATGTTTCGACAGGAAAAATGAGGAGAATTTTCTATCTTCTCAATCAATGTTTTTTGGATATTTGGTGGAGGAAAATGGATAAATGCCTGCAGTGAGTGGGTCTGCCAAACACAACTTTATATTACAGAATGAAATACATCTCCATAGGAAGAATGCTACATATAATTCAATACAAATGAGTAACCGTCATGGTATGTCTTCATCTATTCATCTCAGTGTATTATAGAAGTACAGGGTGAGAAAGATCACTAAGAACAATGGCCTCCAACTTGATACCACAATTCAGTATCAGTTGCCAATGGTTTTGGCTTTTATAACTAAGAAGGTATGATACATTTTACATTTTACATGCATATATGTGCTAATATCTACTAGGCCATATGACAAATACTATAACTTGCCAAGTTTGAGCACAGTTTGCCTGTTAAGGAACTTTTTCAACAATATCTGCAAAACTATTCTGACTACAAGAGATGGAAGGGGCATGACAAACCCTTGAAATCAAAACTAAAGATGGTCTTTTATCACCTTTATATCCTGTACTTAATGTGAGTCATGGAAGGCAGTGATGGATCACACTAAAAACCTATTTCCATCGACTTTGGTGAGTTACAAGAGAGTGGCAAAAAGGCTGAGAACAATCAAGATCATTTTCAATGCTGGGTTGATGATTATCTGAGTGAATTGTATTCAGATTACCATTTAGCTGTACTTCCAGGCACTTACCTCTAGTCAGAAAGTACCAACCTGAGGGAGACACCATCATGTCATACCCATTATCAAACATGTCACATTCCAAGTTGGTGGAATCTGATCTTGGTGACTTGTCGAGCTTTCAACAGGAAGCTGAATCTGAAGATGTAGTAGACATGGTGTTTTAATTCGCACTCAGACCATTTACTGAGAATGTATTTTCATTCAGACCCCATATTGGCAGGCCCAAGATATGAACATGAACCAAATGAGGAAGAACTTTGTGCGACTTCTCCAGTACCTGAGCTGACCATGAAGGAAATCCAGGCCAACTGGAAGCCAGTGTTCAGGAAAAAGTGTGCCTGACCCCAAGATGACTTGGACCTGGGAGGTAGCTTGAGTTCATGCGGATTAACTTGGGCCTCAGGAGATCTAATCCTTAGGCGACTGGATGTAAGCACTTAACTTTGACTTTTGACCTCTGGCAGCTGTCATGCTTGGACTGCAACCTGTACTCTTTACGATCTGATGCTCTGGACTCCTGTATTGTTCTTGCCCAATTAGTATTTTTGACACTAGAAAACAAGAGTTTCAGCCCTTTGAATGCTGATTTTTTTGTGCTACCTACTAGTCATGACATCTACTGCAGCCTCAAGATACAATGGAAGACCAAAATTCAGTGTTTAGCTCGACCTATGACTCAGATTTTAGTGTCTCATCTGTTCAGTATTTTCAACAATAGAAAACAATATTTTCAGCTCTTTGAATACTGAATTTTTGTGCTGCCCAAAGATACTATGAAAGACTAGAACATCAGTGTTTTGAATGTGTCTGAAATACTGCTCAACTCATGAGGTTTCAGTTGCTTCCTTTGATCAATTAGTACCTTCTGATTTCTCAATATCTTGTTCATCTGATCAGTCTTTTCAACACTGGAAATTTTCACTTGAATATGATGTACACAATGATATGGTGAAATCACACCAAGCTTGTAGGAAGATTTGTAGAGAGCATTCTATGAGCAGAAGAAAACATGTGTTCTTCTGATCAGTTCAAACAGTCAGACTCCTGACCAACTTGATTTAATCAAACACATTCTCCCTCTCCTCAATAGTATTTTATGTCATCCAACTCAAAGATACCTGAAAGACATGTGTTGTCAGCTAGACATCCTTTTCAAGGGGATAAAAGTGATAAAGCCTTGCCGAATCTATGAACAAGTAAATTTATGTAGTCATATTAACAATAACATCAGGGAAACTCTCTTATGCAAACTTAGATCTGACTTTGATCATTATTGATAATTCTGCATAATTATAGTGTTTAGTAGATTATTCTTGTGTGATAGTAACCAAATGGTTGTTCAGTGTCTGCATGAGTAGAAGCACAAGATGCTGAATGTTGTTGTGACAACATAGTGCGATGAGTCTAAAAATTTATATCATTCAGGGCAAGTACAACTCAAATTTTCCTAACAATATGTTAAATGTAGGATAGGCCCAAACACTTCCTAGACTTTATACTTATTGCTGGATTTATGAGTTGTTCTGCTTCTCTGCCATACATTATTGGCAATTTACACATTCACCATCTCCATCAATCTTACTGTTAATTTAGATCTAAATATGGCAAACATCAAAAATTCATCAGAAAACTATGTGTTATGACAAAGGAGATCTGTAATAAAGATGAATTCTGAGTGATTTAGACAGAAAAAGAGAAATGCTAAACTGTATAAGAAACTAAGCCTAAATACAGGAACTAGATATTACTTACAATAATGAGGTAATAGTATGGAGCTGCTTAAACATGCCACAGGTCATATGAGGGTGCCCTTTACTGTAGTACTCTTGATCATCAAAAGTCTTTTATCTAATATATTTGTGAGTGTTTTTATGCCAGCTCTTATAGCATGAATATCCTATATTCCAAATCTCCATAATTCCTCTAGTCAATAATGAGCAACTTTGGTTCTCACTCATAACAACTGTTAGCCTTAACATCTAGTTTAGACTCTTTAGCACCTTACCAGCTGCTATTTTTTTTAGTAAATCCAAATGCTAGATGTTTGGTAAGCCTGACAAGCCCCTTTGATTGCTCTTCATAGTAGGAAATAATCTTCTGGCTGATTTTCTTAAGGGCACTACTAAAAAGCTTGTCAAGATCATTAACATTAAACTTAGGATAGATAGACTAGAAAAATGTAGTCAATATGCATTATTGTGAGATTGATAAAATCATACACCCCATATGCATAACTGGCTTGTACTGGTTAATATTAATACAAGCAATTAAGGAAGTGCAAACTCAAGCAGTCTATATTAACTGTTAAGATAGATGACAGGGTCAAAAGCATTTTTCTTTATTCACATTGACTTCTAATCATATAACTTCAGAGGAGAAAATTCATAATCCCAGTATCTTCTGTAGGACAGGAATCTTGTCTTTCTTGTAAAATATGAAAGAATTGTATAGATTTGAGGTTCTGACTATTAATGATATAATAATCAAGTTTCCCAATAATGGATATTACACCTTAAGTGAAGCTAACTTCTATCATCATGAGTGATTTGGATTCAGAAGATGTATATGAGAGAGTTGATAATATATGAATACACATATGAAAGTCATCAGTTGTAACAACCCCTCAGAATCACAAAATTATAATAGATTTAACTTGGAGAAAAGCCTGTATCTAATGTTATACTGCCAAGGACTCTTTGAGATTATATATTGAAATTCATGAGGACAATGAATCTTTGGCATTAGGTGACTAGATTAATGTAGTTGATCATAAGCAAAGAATTGATAGTTACATCTTGGTCTATCAACAAGACACACCTGCTAATGACAAAAAAAAGACCTTTATAACTAAAGGCAGACTTGGGCTTTTAACATACAATACCTTTTTGCTTGATCTCCTTTGCCTAAATCTTACAATCTTGAAGTCCCTGACAAGTTGCAAGCAGTAATTAGTTGTTACAAGTAACATTGGTTATGTGGCCCCCCTATCATTTTCCCTTCATCCTCACCCTTACCATCTACCGGCTTGTCCTTCTCCACTGATTATCTATTGACCGGATCCTCAGAACCATTCCTGCCCCTCATGTCATCCATCTCTATGCATGTGCACACATGTTCCTCCTTATGACTTGACCACCAACATAGTCTCATGTCTCTGACTCATTCTGACTGTGCTTCATACATGTTGTATTCTTACCGTTAGATCGTTCTAATATTTCTTGGTCTTATTCTGCATTCAACCACTCACTACTAATTCGGCTGTATTGCCAACACACCTATACCATTTCAGTCTCCCCTTTATCCTTACCTACAGTGTAGTAACCCAGCTCTTAACTCTTTCCACTTAGTATAAGTGGTCAGTTACCCTGTATTAGATTCTCTAACTTGAATCTATTCAATCTTCCTTGGAACATACTTCTCTCTGAAGCCTTTCAGCTTCAGTCTTTAGTATCTTTTCTTAAGTGCTCCTGGCACTTAAACCTCTTATGACCTATACTCATCACTCAGACTCTTGTCCTTACTTTGAGTCTAGTGACTTCATAAGACCATTGTTTTAGAAGTCATGTGACATACGTGTCTGTAATCACTGTCAACTCGACATTGCCAGTATTGCTTATCATACTGGAGAGTAGATTTAAGTTAAGGAAATATATAAGAGGTAGCTAGGGTTTATATATATAGGGAAGAGTGTACAGACCAATCCATGAGACATTATAGAAATATAGGATATGACAGTCAAAGATAGAGAGAGTTCTTATAGTCAACATAAGGTATATTAGAAGTAAGATAGTGATTAAGAAGTATAGTTTATACATAGTCCTATAGATAATAATGGGAAAATAATGGAGTCACTATAATACTATGTCTCTTAGCATATTATCAATGCTAGGGTCTATGACCATTGCTTTTATAAGCCTATGCATACTTCTTGAGTTAATTTAGGTAAAGCTTTAGAAATGCAACTGATGAGTCAAAGTAATGCTTGCCCTACATAGTACTACAGAGGCATCTAATAAAGCTGAAACATCTAATGCTCAAACATCTTATGTTACAACTGGAATTAGTTGAGTTATCAATATCTGAGTAGATAAATCTACTAGTAGAATGCTAAAGTGATGAGCTGTGTTTGACTCTTGAATAAGAGATCAAGATTTCTAGCTAAGGCAAGTAGTGGCAACTTTCTTAGAACAATAAATTTAGACAACTAAATTAGAGACTTAGTTGAGTAGATATTCTAGGTAAAATCCAGTAAATTAAAGTAAGAAATACAAATAGTAACTACTTTGCTTATATAGTTCCTATAGTGTGTACAGACTAGGCTAAGAAAAATGGGTAAGCTAGATATACATGACAATACACATAGAGTTCATGTAGATGTAGATGACCCACTTAGAGACAAGATAGTAAGAATAGCCAGTCTAGGCCCAATAATATGGTTATAGCAAGAAAATAAATATAAGAACACTAAATGTTATTGTAACATCTTGGGTTGTACAGTCTAAAATGCTCAAGTCTCTACTTTAGTATATTTTTAGAAACAGTTTACTGGATGAATTCTCTTTGAGCTATATTAAGATTGAGATATGAGAGACTAAACCTCTTGTTCATTAGATCTATGAATAGGTATTTAGTAATTTCAACACTTGCAAGCTCATCTATAAGATCACTCTGCTTGCTGGAATCTATATTAGTAAGATCCTGCCAGATATTTTTACTAACAAAGCTTATAATATAAAACCTGAGGAGAGAAAATATATAATAACTGAGAGTATTTAAAAAGAATACAAATTAGAGATCCAAATTATTACTATGGTTCTAGTATATATTATAGCTATTTATGAGCTGGACAGCCCTTTATACAAGTACTTTGCTAACTACCAAGGTAAAGGCTTTCATTTGTACTGGAACTCTAAGAATAGTAACAAAAGTATCAGGTCACCCTTAATAAAACATTTAGGTCTTACCAAAGCTAAAGGTCAACACTTTTTGAAGAGAAATGTCTGGTCTATTGCAACTTACAAATATCTTAGGGAGGTAGCTAAAGATAATAAAGATAAAGAAATTTACATCTTCAGAATAAGCCTATAGGTAAAAACAAAGGTATAAAAGATCAACATAACTACTAAATGACCTTTAATTTATATCACAATATTTGTGTGTGCTGCCTTGATGAGCATATTGGCGACTCCTTTATTATAGAAATTCTCCATAATTATTTGAATTGTCCTACACTACCTTCACCTGGAATAATGATGAGTAGCTGTGGTGCTCACCTAGCTAGTATCTCTGCCAAATGCTAGTCAATTACATTATGGGCATTTCTTTGGTCTTTAAGCAACTGTGAGGAATTAACAGTAGTTACATACTTGAGAACTTTAAGCTGCAGTATCATTAACATTGATGTATCTATATGTGATCTCAAAACTTCTCTGTTTTCAAAAATTCATGTATTGTTACAAGTAACATCGGTCACGTGGCCCCCCTATCATTTTCCCTTCATCCTTGCCCTCACCATCTGCCGGCTTGTCCTTCTTTACCAACTATCTATTGACTGGATCCTTAGGACTGTTTCCATTCCTCGCATCATCTGTCTCTATGCATGTGCATGCATGTTCCTTCCATGACTCGATGACCAATGTGGTCCCGTACCTCTGACTTGGTCTGACTCATGCCACCAATGTGGCTTCCCTTTCTTGTTCTCTCCTGACTGCGCTTCTCACATGTTGTATTCTTACCATTGGATCATTCCAACGTTTCTCGGTCTCATTCTGCATTTGACCATCCACTACTAATCCGGCTCTGTTGCCAACGCACCTATACCATTCTTGTTTCCCCTTTACCCTTACCTACTGTGCGGTAGCCTTGCCCTTAACCCTCTCCACTTGGTATAAGTAGTTGGTTGCCCTGTACTAGATTCTCTAACTTGAATCTACTCAATCTTCCCTGGAACATACTTTCCTCTGAAGCCTCTCAAACTTCAGTCTCTAAGTATCTTTTCTTAAGCACTCTTCACGCTTAAGTCTACCTTGATTGACACTCATCGTTCGAACAAGACTGTCCTTACTTTGAGCCTGGTGACTTCACAGACATCTGTCTTAGAAGTTACATGACATGTGTGTCTGTAATTGCTGTCGACTAAATGTCACCAGTCTCACTCACTATACTGGATCCTTCCGGTTACGTCACGAATATTAGCGGACGACACCCCTCTTAGGGTTCCGCATAATAGACCTATTTGAGTGTGTAACATGTATCTTCTTGAAATTCAGTATATGTGCAAGTCATAGTAGTATGTGAACATACAAATTTCCATATTTCTGTATCCCCATAACACCATAATAGATACTGATAATTCTAAGTATTTCCGTTGAGCTTTCTTAGTTTCCGGTACAGTTATAGGTTGATACCACTGATATTATCACCTGCAGTTTATAGACTTTGTCACATAAATTGATTGCCCTGATGAAGTGCTTTGACCTCATCACCACAAAGTGCAACATCCCCATGCACATTGGCTTCTATTTGTTCCTAGCTTCTCAGCTAGCCATCGGAACTTCAACTTTGTTTACTACCCATGTCATTCTAGGATTAGGCATTTGATTTGAATAGCACATATAAAAGTACCACGACAACACCATAACTAGCATAATCTTCCTGGTGAAATTCGCAAGGGATGCACATCTGCTCACCCTGTTTTTTTTTTCACTTGTCCCCATCTGCCATGTTCCCAACCATCAAATCATTCATCCCAACCAACACAATTGAGTGCTGTGTTTTCTGCGACAAACAGTCCAACCAAATACACAGGCATCATTCTGTACACAATGAGGATCCATTCTTGAAAATTAATTTTCTCAGTGAGTTACCTTGGTCTTGTCCTCAACATTTCACTGAAAGACTTTACAGGAGCCCTACTCACCACCAATTCAGTGCCCAACAAGGGCTATTCCTGTCTCTTTGCTGCTTGCCCATTTGTAGGCCTTCCCGCTGCCTCTACACACATATCCTCACACATGTACAAGTAAGTCAACATCTTGTACCTACACCTCACACTGACCAGCCCAAAGATCATATCAGTCCATGCTAACACACCCGCCCCTACAATAACACTGCAAAAAAAGGTGTTAGAAGACACTCTTTCTCCAGACACAGACACCCTAGTTGGTGGAACCCCCTCCTCCAATATGCTTGTCTTCGAACGACCTACCCTTCAACTGTCTGAAAATGATGCCTCCCTCCAGTACCAACTACTCCCATGTGGATGGAGAAACACCAGTAAAGAAGAAATGCCTACTCCCCAAAATGTCCCTTACACCACTGCCTGTCACTCTCTTGATACCCCATGATCTTGAAACAAAGATTCAACTGCTTGAAAACTATATGAATGACCAAGCAGGGGTTTGCGCTTTCCATGGACTATCCTCTTCACTTCCTATTCTCGAGCCCCACACAGATTTGCACAGCTGCGACCTTGTAAACACTTCATATTACCGCAGAAACTGTAAGAGCTTCACATACGTGCCATGATTAACAAATTCATTGCAGAAGACATCAAGCCAAGTCCTTCCAATCTAAACCCTAACAGTCTTCACCAATGGAACACACTTCTTGAAGCCTGGAAATCCAAGCTTGAAGAGTTCATCTCACACACATCTGACAGCATAAAGGAACAGGTACAGAAAAGGCTCAAAGCCACTTCAAATTTTATCCTACCCACGCACCAAGATGAAATAAGGTTCGTGTTCCTTTTTCTTTTTTTCTTTCTAATTTACCACCTAACAAGATTCTTTATGTGGTATCGCTCCAACAAAGGGAGGTTCCAAGGAGAGCTCGACTATGATGATGCAAAGAAGGAGTTTGAGAGCAGACAACAAGAACATTTTGTATATGATGAAATCTCCAACTAATGGGACATTCATTCTTTATTTAACAAAGATGATGGTCTCACACAGGAAGAAGACATTGTCAACAACCATCCGCTCCCAGATGGTGGTGCCATCCCAACTCCTTGACTAGACCAACCTTCTACCCTTTCATCCAATCACAATGAGTTAAGAAGGACAATAGTACACCAAGGACCTATTGGGTAGGACATGTTGTTCGGCACCTCGCTCGAAGATATTCTGTACAGCTGCTATGGACTTCTCTGCAGCACACAGTCCGAAATACAGTCTGCTACAGACTACACACCTATCGAAGAATCTCAGATAGTTGACACCTACACCATTCACAAATATATAATGGAGGTCAACCTTTCATTGGAAAGACACAGTAATGAATTTTCCATTTGCTACTTCATCTTCCCTTGTACTCAAAATACAACCACCTTCCCTCTTGTTGGATTTGCATCCTGGCCATGCTCGCAAAGTCCTCAAACACAACATGTATTTCAAAATTGACCTAGTTAAGGATAACACTCTATCTGGCTACTTATTCTTTCCTCTCATCCCAAAATATGCCTGAAAGTGGAACTTGTTTGTTTACAATGCCACTACTGTTGTCCACTGCATCAGAGAATAATGGGGACCATCTTTGGAGGATGTCATCCTATGCCTGTTTGAGCACAGAATCTCCTTCAAACTTCTTTTTAATGTCGCATATCCCATCATTCCTTGTTCTATCACTGTTTTCAAATCCAACTAGCATCCTTTCAGTTGGCAAGCAGACAAGTACAAATATATGGAGTACAAACTCCACAGAAATCACTTGTTGAGATTACCACATGTAAGAGTTGCTATTGCCCAAGCTGGTGGAATTCTATGGCATCTATGTAAACAAGAACGGGCCAAGGACATACCCAATGGACCCTCACACAATGTCCTCTATTTTGCAGATACATCACAACAAGCATCCCACACTTACCTATTCAACACTCTCACTGAGCATAAGATTAAAATATTATGCAGGATATACTACATTGATACAGGTACACCCTTTCCACCTTTCTCTGATGTATCTAATATATTAACATCTCATTCACAGATGGACACACCCAAACTACTACACTAGTATGGTGGCCCACACCTCAGTTGTGGGACTCATCGGGTTTGGACACAGGATACTGGAATCTTTCCTGCAAACAAATGTTCCAGGGAGGACTGAAAAGAATATGCACCAGTAATGTGACCTTACTGACTACCAAGAAGTGAAGGTCAGACCTTAAGTATTATAAAAACCAGAGTAGGAAAATAAATACCTATACCAAAAAAAATGACACCTCTTGTTTGAATAGATAATCTTGCATATATCATTTGTACTATCATGTATATTAGAATTTAATTATATAAGCTTTCCTACTCAACTTCAACCAACATCACATGACTGCTTATATCATCAAAAATGCGAAATTTCACTAAGTTCCTGTCACACTATAGTACTAGACATTGACATTAGTATAGTAGTGTAGTATACATTGTAATATAATAAAATATTATAGAGTGTATTTTAATATATATCTCTAATGTAACTACTTAGGAATTAGTTGGTAGTAAATTGTTGTTGGATGATAGATAAACATCAGACATATTAAATGTTGAGCTTATTGTAGTGTGCAGTGAGCAGGCATTTCCTATCTGTTCTTTTCTACCTATCTACTTTCATTCACTTTGTAAGTGTCTTTCACTTTGGCCATTCTTTCCACTTTAACCATTGTTCACAGTGTTATATGTGTAATTGCAGACATTTTAGCACTGTATCAATTGTTTGTCTGATCCTTTTGTTCTTTTACATCTGTTCTCTCACTGAATCACTTTGCTTCTTTAATTCTGTCCTAGGGATGCAAGGGCATCACATATGCTTCAGTAAGTGTCTTCCAGTTCTTCCAGTCCTTACATTCCTTGCATTCTGACTTTTTTTTCCAACTTTTACCATCTACGGTTCCAAGGCTCACATTTTCTTCACTCATCTTATTATTCTTTCTTAAAGTTCTGTCCCTGGCATGCAAACGCACCCCAGTAAGTGTCTTTCCATCTTGTCCAGGCCTTGCATTCTTTCCATTCTGATATTTCTTATAGTATAAATATTTTCAGTCTTTCTATCTGTGGACTTTCACCATGTATGGTCGCATACAAATGCACACCAGTAAATGTCTTTCCATTTGTCCAGACCCTGCATTCTTTCTGTTCTGATATTTCTTATAGTATAAATATTTTCAGCCTTTTCATCTGTGGACTTTTACCATGCACAGTCACAAGACTCGCATTCTGTCTTCTTTCATGCTACTTTGCTGCATGTCCAACTCTCCAGATAATGTTAAAGAGTTTTTATTACTAACAGTCCTACACTTAACTGAGTGATTGCTAGTGTACTTGGCAGTGAATGCACTTATAGTATTACCTATTAGACAGTCATGCAAGTGATCCAACATAGGAAAGAACGGAAGGGACAGCACTAATGCCCTAGACTGTAGGTCCTATCATTTTATTAGTTTTAAGTCAATGCTTATATGCATGGCTTTCCATTGGTGGCTTTTAGATTATTGCATGTCTTAGCACCGCTATCAATTACTCTGCACTATCACATTGTAATTAATGGACCCGAGCTGAATCAAATCAGCCTGCTGCTTTAAAGTGCTTCACTACCAGCCTTTGTCATCATTCATACCAGCATTTACCTATGACATCAACTCATGGTGTCCACCGCACATTTTCACCCCCCTGCCTTCCTTCACTGAGTCTAAAGTGGCCATGCATAGAATTATTCAATGCTCTGGTAGTTTCTCCATACATGAAACCTTTGCTCAGCAGGCTTGAATCTCATGAGCTATAGCTGAGAATTGGAAAAAAGGAGCTTAAGGGGAAGGATATAGCAAAGAGCTATCCATAGCAGGTTTAGAATTATCAGCTATAGTTTGATGCAGACCAAGCACGCACTGCTGCTGTGGACAACACATGAGTTCTGATTTCTACCTTTCCTGTGTCAATGTTCCTCCACCATGAGACCACATATAAGAAGATAATTGTAAGCTACTATTTAAAAGATAATAATAGTGTTATTTTTGAAGAAGCATGACCAATTTTTGTATCATGTGTTAATATGAAAGTGAAGTGGGCTATCACTACTTGCCTTAGCCTTAAAACCTCAAAACTCTTATTTGAGAATAGAATTTTTCTCATCTCTTAGACTTGCTCATTTAGACATAGACAAGAAGCATAATATATACAATCTATACCTTCAGAGACCTCTGATACTCCTTGCTAAAGCCCCTAAGGTTAAACTTCCCTACTATAGTATGGAGGTAAACAACACACTTCTAAGATCTGAGCTAGATTTGATGTACCTCATAGCTTATTCTGACCTTAATAAGCATGCTGATTTGGATGTGTGGAGCACTATTTTAGATCTAAGCTAGATTCAGTAAACTCCATAGCTCATGTCAGTCTTACCTTAAAGCAGTTCAGACACTCCAAAATAGTAATCTAAGCTAGATCTGATACACTATAAGATTTAAGCTAGATTTGCAGCATATTTCATAGCCTGACATAGTATCTTAAGCCTCCTACCTCATATATGCTTCAGTAAGTTTCTCAGGAATTTTGAAACCCATCATTACAAATTCTATTTCTATCAACAACTGACAGCCCTATTCGCTATTTTCTAACCTTCACTATCTTAATCTGTTATTAATTTTAATAAGAAAGCACTAGCTTTAGGCCTGATTGGTCCATATCTTTAAATAACCTTATGAATTATGAATTATAATTAATATTTAACTCCAGTAAAAACCAAACAGTAGTCCTACAATTATTACTGGCCTGCTTGTAGTCCATTTGCTTGCTCCTATTTTGAGAGATGAAGAGCTTTAATATATTTATATTTTCTTATGTTCTCATATCTCTCTCTTCACCTCCTATGGTGCTGGTTACTTACTACCTCATGGCTGTAACTTTATCATCTGCTGTAGCTTCTCTATTTTCTTTTGTTTCTCCTGTATCTCTTGTTTTAATAAATTGACAAATGACTGGTAATAAAATGTCTATTATCCTCTTCTTATAATGAGTGATAAAAGAAAAATACATTTCTCACTCGGCCTGGTATAACACTGTATTCAGAGATGCCTTACAAGAGAGCTGAGCCCATTTACTGATTACATAATATAATGAATATATCTGGCCATTAATACAATGACCTCTCCAGGGCAGCAGCTACCTAAAGATGAGTTTAAGTTAGATAATGCCTGGCACAATACTTAGTAAACTTCAGCTTTAAATATTCACTTTCAGTAAAGTGGCCTATTAGAAATATTGTAGTAGAACCCTCATCTAAACTATCTTAGTGAGGCATCACATCGAGCTTCCAAATCGCTACTCAGCCTAGAAAGGACTCTAAGTTTGTAATAGTCCACCTTTTAGCTTTAAACACTGCCTCATACTGAATGTAAAACTCTGGAAAGGATGACTTTGCCAATGATGAACATGGTAGTCATAGTACTTTTTCATATATATATTCCACTAGTTTAAGCTAAGTAAGCATTTTTGGAAATGACACTTAAGCAGCCTGATGTCTGAGTATGAAATTCCAGTGTCTTAGCCTAATTAATATCTATGTGTTCCTTATAGCTTTTGAGGTAATGACCAAGCAATCAGATCTATTATCTACCCAATATGTCTGATCTGTACAAATAGTAACGATGGAGTCTTTGTAGCTATTTGGGCTCAAACCCAAAGGGTTTGCGACCTGAAACATTGTTTCGAACCTGTGGAGAGTCCAGGATGAGTCGTGATTCCCAAAATGAAGGAGCCCAGTGACGCATTAGATGCAGCGTGGACTCCCACTTCAAAGGAGAAGGGTGACGCAATGACATACCTTGTCGATATACTGGGGGCATAGTATATCTTATGAAGGGTTCTAGAGCTGGAGAGCCTTGCAAATATGGTGCTAGTATCAAGGCATGTTTGTGCAGATAGCTCATGAAGGCTTCGCTCGACCACCTTCCCATAGATTTGACTACATCAAAAGGAACTCCATGCAGCAGGTACTCCAATGTCCCTCCAATATGCAGTCCGTGTCCTTTCAAATTTCCCAAGCAAGCTCCCTTGATTATTCTGCTGACTTGTTTCCAGAATTCCGTCCGCATTAAGGGTCTCATTCCTTTCGCGTGTTTCCAGGCAAAAAGGTGCACATTCTGCCCTGGATTGTTGACTGCAAAGTGATTAAGCAGGGCAGCTTTTGGGTCAGTAAGATTGTCTTGTTGTGTCCAGAACATGCTTTGGCTGACGTTTAAGGTTTTTGTTCGTGGGAGAAAGATCTTGGTGACTAGCAAGTCGTGACGATCTTTGATGTTGATCTGCACGTTGGATCGTTTGACATGTTTATTGAGATCAAAGGCATTCAGAGCTCTGACAGTGAGTTCTCCTAGATGACATAAGGCATAGAATGCGGTTGTTAGACACACATAAACTGTGGTGTCAAGAGGTCTTGACAGATCAAGATGAGAGCGAATCTGAAGGATGAGATTCGTCGAAAAGGGTTTGCATTTCATATGTTTGGACATTTCAGGAGTGCATTCTAATACTCCATCTAAGGACACTCTCAACTCATCTTGTTGAACCTCCCACAGCTGGCCGTGCAACCTATGCCATGCCTTGATTGCATACACATAATTCGCCAGCGTCTTCCTGGAGTATGAACCGGTGCAGCTTGACATGAAATTTAACATTGTGCGCATGTCAACCAGGCAACATTGTTCTTTCAGAATAGTCCTTTCGTCACAGAAGAAGTGAAAGACCAACAACCCCGCTCCGTAGCATTCCCTAGTGCTCATGGCCTAGGACATGTTCATCACTGTCAGCACCCTTTGCAGATCTTCATCCGTAATCGCTAATGCACTCCCATCTAATGTTTTTGCTAATCTTGACTTTAACGGGAACTATCATTTTAGTCGATCTCGAGCCAAACAGTGTGGTCTTAGGTGAGACAACACAGGTGCTAGACCTTGCTTGTATGGCTGAGGTATGGCCGATTGTTCTATTGGGAGAATGACTTTGAAGCGAGTGTTATTAGCAGTCCCATCGTTGAAGTTCATGGATGGGGTATAGTGTGTCTGTGGTAATGTGTTTCTCTGTGCCGGAATGATTATCTGAATGGTTGAAAGAAGCTTTTCTGACGATGCTTGGATGGGTTCCTCCCATGTCGTAGTCTGCCGGATCAATGGAGATGACGAATGGATCGACGATAAATGGTTGAAGTGCGGTTGGGATGGGAAGGGAAGGGAGTAGGAATTCTGTACTACTGTAGATTTCTCTGGACGGGGCATCCACCAGATTGGATTTGCTTGTGACATAGGCCAGGTGAAAAGAGTAAGACTCTGGGGAATTGTTGATAAGAGAGAAGACCTGTCTGAAGACTGAGTTGACTGCCGAGTTCCTGCTGTGGCCATTCCTCCAGCCTCCAATGACTCATTGATTGTCTCCATAGATCCTGAAGTGCCACTCTGCTCCTCCCCCTTGAATAAGGTGTTGAACGAGGAGTTTGAATCCAACTGCCTCCACCCATCCAATGTTTTTTTCCCCATCAAGCTTTTGCCAGCCTTTGCGCAACCTCCATGCTCTCCATCTATCTCCAATAATGATAGCAATTCCAGTGCCAGAACTTGCATCTGAGAAGGCTGCAAGGTCATGTAATGACAGAGGTTTAGGTATCATACATCTGACAAAGGGCGTCTCGAGCAGGGCCTTCCACCAGTCAAGGTCTGCTGCCAGTTTTTCAACCGGCCATTGTTGGAGAAAAGGCTTATCTGCAGCGAGGTGCAGCATGGCCTCCAAAGACATAAGGTATGCTCATCCTTTTGGGATGATAAGCGTGACATGCAGTAGTTTATCATATAGCTGTTGGATGTCAATGAGGACATGTGCAATGTGCTCTCTCCATACTCTAATTGCCTTGAGATACTTGTTTTCCTTCTCATTGGCCAAGAAGACTTCATTCTGGGCAAGATCCCACATAAGACCAATGTATGGGTTGAGGTAGGCAAAAATCTTATCCTTAAGTATCTCCCATGGAATGTTGAAATCGTCAGAGACCTCATCAATATCTGCCATGTTGTGTGAGAACCAGGCATCTTCATCTGACCTGGGCGATGCTCCTGATAAGTCTTGAATGGGAAAACGGCAGTCTTTGTCAAACTCTTCTAGAGTTCTGTCATCGAACACGTGTCCGCCAAACCATATCCTTCCTCTGTCTTGATGCTGGCCCCTTCTAGTGATCTCCTGATGCCATTGTCATCTCCTTTTGTTATATGACACAATGTGTTCTCTAAGTATTTGAATAAATAGATGGTCATCAACCCATCTTGACGCTGGTCCAATTCCTTTCGAACAAAACAAGTCCAAACCTGCATCGGCCAAACTTCTGTAAGCTCCCGCTGAAGGCCGTAATCTGAAGCACATGCATGTATCAATGCAAAAAAGGTCTTCTGAGACCTGCACGACTGACCCTGGCCATTGAGACTCATGAATAGGAACCGTATGATATGCTTCCAAGACGTCCCTGATGGCGAATTGAGATCCTGGCAGTAAGTAGCTGATTGTGAGAGTGAGTATGTGAAAGGTACCTCAAGTGCTAGGGAAGTTGTCTGGATTGATGTAGGAATTGATTGATGCATTAGGGAACTTTGTCGAAGTGAGATGAGGACATGAATAGTTCTGGATGACATGATAACATCCAGGTTGACCCAGTTTAGGAATCATTGAAAAAGGAGAGGATTGAAATGGACCAATGAGATCTTCGACTTCATTAGCTTTGAATGGACTGATGTATCTCCCTTTCTTAAGCTCAGTCTGTACGATGGATTGAAACTCTTGTTGATATATAATGATAGACTCTTTGTTAGGTGGCATTTGCATGTGTTTAATATTAGGGATATCAAGGTGAAAACCGCAACAGAGTCCTTCTGGTACATGCGAGTATCTGTCATACAGTCCAGTTGAAATAAGTCCAACTTCCTAGGCCTCTGGATCGTACGGCATGAGTGTTTTAAGCCTTCTGCGCTCAAGGGCAAGCTTGCGCTCTGTGAGAGGATATACCACATCCGGAGCAAAAGTGCCTCTGTCATGAGTGGTCTTGGTGCAGCTGCTGGCTCATTGCCAGTTGCTGCATACAGGTTTTCCATCCCGCATGGCAAGGACTATGCTGATGCGTGCGCAAATGGTGTTGCTGGCATCATCCCAAGTTTGAGTGGCCTTGCACTTGATGATTTTGTGTGGGTTTCATCTGAGGCAGACACCACAAGCTGAGAGGACACCTCTGCTTGTGCCGGCTCGAAAATCCTGCCTTGCTCTTTTTCCCTTGCTGATATGCTCGGGTGAGGCTGGGCACTTTCATGCGTCTCTGGAATTGTGTTGCTTATTCAATGAGTTATCTCGTTGATCAAACTGTGTTAAGCAGCATGGCATGTGGCGCATGGCATGGGGCATGTGGCATGTTATGTGTAGCATGTGGCAAGATGTTAAGATGAGACAGCGAGAAAGAGTTTTTTGAAAAAACTGGATGATGAGCTTGAGCCTATGTTTCATTGAGTGAATAAGACTGACCTTATAGTTCCTGACATTGTCTCTCTTGTCGTGCTCTTCCCAGTATACTCTCTCACTCATTTCTTCCAAGACTTTCTCATTAACGAGAGATAGGTCGTAGGGACCCACAGATGTTTTTATGGCGACGTGCCAGCACCTGTGCTACTCTGCCTGGTAAGTCAGCAGAGCCTTCTGTCCTATCAGATTCCGCATGGACCGGTACTTATGGACCTGGATGTTCCTCCAGAACTTGGCCATTATCCTAACCCTGTCCTTCAGCCAATCTGCTTCCCCTATTGCTGCCAGCATGTGGGGACAGGCTTGACAGAACTCCTTGAACAGTAAGTCTTTATCGTTGATGACAGTGTGAGCATTGCAAGTGGACACTGCTGAAACCCATGCTGACAAACCATCTGCCAATGTGGACATGATCATGGTGTCGTCATCAACTGTTTTCTTGAGATTGGCTTCGTCCAGGCTGTCATTAGTGAAGTACCATATTTCAATGTACTCGCCCTTGTCGATTTTTCTAATCATGTAGGAGCACGGTGTGATAGCTGGGTCATCTGGTATTCCTGTGGCAAAAATCAGCATGAATTTGTGCTTGTTCTTCTTTCTATCTTCCTTGCGCGTGGCCTCTTCTTCTTGAACTCGAACTTGTTTGAGTCTCTCTTGTTCCTCCTCTTCAAGTTGCTCGCAGTGAGCATGCTCTTCTCTATCTTCTGCTACTTGGTGTTGCCATGCTATCTTGTCTGCATTATTATTTGCCTCCCAGATGTTCCTGAGCAATTGTATTGCCTATCCTTCATTAATGTTATTGTTGATAAGTTGAGCTCGAGTATTGGTGAAAGTGTCCGACGCATAGTCAGGACAAATATTGAAATTGGGATTGTTACACATCCTTGGCATGATGATTAAAGTAAGTGTAGATGATGTGACAAAACGATGGTGTAGTCTAGCAGTAGAGGACTTGCAAGTACTATGTGGTAGTACGAAGCAAGAAGGGTGAGAAAATTGAAAGGCTATGCCACCGTGTAGACCTCATTCTATGTACGTTCTCATGCCTCAAACTTTACTTAGAATATAACTTTTGTTTATGCTGAAGCTGAGAAATAGCTTAAAACATCAAATTAGCATTGGTAACCACAGTGGACTTAAGCTCTTAATCTGAGAGCTTGAGTAACACCCTCTTAATTCATGGAGTAGTATGTATTTTTTCCTAGTTCATACTCTTAGTCTTAGATTAATCTATGCTACATTTGAAGAAAAACCTTCCATATATGGCCACCTAATATTTGTCATATCCTGCATTCCAGACCTGGACCGATTACGCACTCATTTCTGGATGTCCGGATCTGACCCGCTTCTTACTTCCACTTCCTTCTCCTTTCATACGTCCTGTTTTAGTTAGTCCCTGTTATCAGCCTTCCAGTTATTTATATATCTGATTGTACTGGTTTATCCAGACCTTGTTTCATTTCCGACTGCATTCTGTTATGTTCTATTATACTATTGATAAGCTTTCCACATGCCTTGTACATAGCCTTACACTGTGCTGACTGATCTTCTGTTATGTTTCTGTAGTATATAAACCCTGTAAAACCTCTGTACATCCTCAGTTCAAATATTGTATTAGATTCTGCTCATTCCTGCCTCCATCCAACTTGAGTTTCTCCTCTCATTGTCTTTTGATAGCCTTAGGATTGATTCCTATTGACTGAATATCTCTGCCTCTACCTTTAGTAGTCTTTCGCTGTTTCTTTCTAGTTCAGACTTCATTCAGATTAGTCTTCTATCTTGTTTCCAAATGTCCGCTGGAATTCCCATGCATTGGAGATTGTCCTATATCCTTTGGAAGTGAAGGGCATGTACTCAGGTAAGGGGTGCAGTGTATGAGCTGAAGCCAAGCCCTTCATATCTGACCCCTTGAGCACGTTCTTAACACTATTAGAGTTATCATCAATTGAGAAATCTCTTGGATGGGCTCCAAAGGTGTGTCTAAAGTTCTGAACTTGGTACATTTCACTTAAATGTCAGGATGTGCCATGCATGATGGAAAGCCTGGCCTACATCATTTGCTTTACTTTAGTACCCCTTTCATTGATATTCAGCCATCCCAGAATCATAGAAGGCAGCAGTTAATAATAGATTTTGTGTCTCTTCAAAGCTACTATCACAGAACTCTTTCATTATTTTTGGATAAAGTCAATTACACTTACTGCAGGCATTTTTCCATTTTCCTCCACCAAACATCCAAAAAACATTGATTGAGAAGATAGAATTTTCCTCTCATTTTGTCTGTCAAAAAAAGTAATCATGTTTCAATGATTTTCTGTGTGTGGGATATGATGCAAAAATTGATCATGTTTCTTTAAGAATAATGTCCTTCAAATAGCAGATGACAATAATGTTACTTTTCTTCTTTGTGTTTTTCAAATATACACAGAACATTTGAAAAACACAGAAAAGAAAATTAACATTATTGTAAGCTGCTATTTGAAGGACAATAGATGGAAAATATAGCATTATCCTTGAAGGAACATGATCATTTTTTGCATCATATCCCACACACAGAAAATTATTGAAACATGAATTACTTTTTTTCAATGTTTTGACAGACAAAATGAAAGGAAAATTCTATCTTCTCAATCAATGTTTTTTGGATGTTTGGTGAAGGACAATTGGAAAATGCCTGCAGTGACTATAAGCCTTGCTGCATTATCAATGTGTCATCTGGTGCCAATTGGACACCTCATGTTGTTTATTCATGTATTAGCTATCATCTTTTGTTCTATCTAATCTCAAATGCTTTAATAATGTACTTCAGTCTAACTTGTTCTTAGTGTTTCCACTTCTTTTTTATGTTTCTCAAAGCATAAACCATTATGACACTGGCTCAGATTACTTAGTCAATTACTGCTCTGTTACTGCACCATTCATTGTCCGCACTATTCTATTCAAACCATTATCAAACTATTATATCATTACTTACAGCTGACTGTCTTGTTCCCACTTAACACATGAAGTCATAGTTAACAACCTCCTTCACAAACTGTATTATCTATCACCAGATCTGTCAGATTACCAACCATTCCCCAGTCCATGTAATGAACATATATGTTTATCAATGACAGTGATTTATCATTGTCCTTAGATTTGTATGTCCAGTATGCATACACACACCCAATGGCTGAAAACTTGGCAAGAATTGCATATATAGACTAACCTGTGCCAACCAAGGCAAGAGCCCTCAGTACAAGAATGGTGTCTTAATAATCAAAACTAGTTGGACAAACTAACATTTGAAGACTACATGAAAGAAGTGCAAGCTTACTGACTGCCTTTGGATTGGGCTAACATCACCCATCAGAAGATGCTGTTGTCAAGCCAAGATAGCAAGCCATTCAACAAATAGGCAGTAGACATCCAGAGTTTAAATATGCTGCTTCATAGTATAACCTCAAAAAGCTCTTCTCATTATCACAATACAATGCAAGGACTGGTTCTGGTAGGGAAATGTGTGCCTTTGTATACGTACCACCCCTCACAGAGGAAGAGTGAAAGCTACTATGCAACAATGACAGTTGATTCAAATGTAGGGAACTTTTTATGGGACACATGTCTAATGTTTGCAGCAAAGACTTCCTGGATGGTGCAAGCTATAAAACATTGATGGCTGCATACATCATGTCAAAGAAGAAGAAGAGTTCACACACTGTGGCTGTTATAGAGGAAGAGAACACCATGGCCATTGTGGTGTTTTCTACTATCTTGGGAAATAGATCAGACTCTAGTGATGAGTGTGTGGCCCTGCTAACAACTTCCTTACTTCTGGACTCATCTTGTTCTATTGTTCTAGGATATAGCTGGCTCACCCGACACAATCTGTTGATTGACTGGGTAAAAGGCAGCATTGATTTCTGTCTAATTCCTCATGGAGCGCCTCCAACCCCTTCGACCCCACTTCTGCTGCTTCCAGCAGAAATCCCTTCCCCAACTCCACTGAGTCCCTCCACTGATAACACCATTTCCAATATTTCCCTAATCAATGCAGTTGCCTTTTGCTGGACCTGCAAATTAGAGGGATCGGTCCAGTTCAGTATTTTTGTCCGCCCCACTGGTGTCAATCTCCGCTTCACTACACTCTCCTCTGAACCTCCAAATATGTCCAGAATTCCTTCGGAATATCACGAGTACGCGGATATCTTTGATAAAGGCAAAGCCAGACAGCTCCCTCCCCATCGTCCCTATGATCTGAAGATCGATTTGGAAGAAGGAGCAGCTCCACCCCTTGGCACCATCTATTCCCTTTCTCTGGTCGAGCTTGCAGCTCTTTGCAAATTCCTTGATGAGAATATTGCAACCAGACTCCTTCATTCCTCATGCTCTCTGCATGGAGCCCCTGTCCTGTTCATTAAGAAGAAGGACGGCTCCCTATGTCTCTGCATAGATTTCTGAGGCCTCAACAAAATCACAAAGAAATATTGCTACCTGCTTCCCCTCATTTCCGACCTTCTCAACTCTCCGAGCCACACAAAAGTCTACACTAAAATTGACCTCCGGTCTGCTTATCACCTAGTCCAGATAGTGGAAGGAGATGAGTGCTTTCTGAACACGCTATGACTCATATGAATGGTTGGTTATGCCAGAGGGTCTCACCAATGCTCCAGCAGCTTTCCAGTGCTTTGTCAACACCATCTTCGCCAATATGCTTGACATGTGTTATTGTGTACCTCAACGACATCCTCATTTATTCCCATGACCTTGCATCCCATAAGCAACACATCCTTAAAGTTCTCTGATGCCTCCAGAAGCATCGTTTATATGCTAAACTGGAGAAGTGTGAATTCCATTCCAACTCAGTAGAATACCTCGGCTACCTCCTATCTCCGGCCGGCCTTACCATGTCCTCTGAAAAAGTCCAAACTATCTGTGACTGGCCAGAACCCCAGAAAGTTAAGGATATCCAATCATTCCTTGGATTCACCAATTTCTATCGTCGGTTCATTTTCAACTACTCGGACATTGTAGTTTCGCTTACACAGCTCACTCACAAGGATGCTCCCTGGAATTTCTCTGAGGATTGCTGGAAATCTTTTGAAACTCTCAAGAAAGCCTTCACTACCACTCCGGTGCTTACGCACTGGATGCCAGATGTTTCTATTGTCGTTGAGACAGATGCTTCTGATTATGCTATTGCCGGAATACTTTCTATTGTATGTCCAGACCAGGAGCTCTGCCTGGTTACCTTTTACTCCTGAATCCTCTCAGCTCTGGAACTCAATTATGACACTCATGATAAGGAACTTTTAGCCATTTATGAAGCTTTCCGGTCCTGGC
Source organism: Suillus discolor (assembly GCF_016758755.1). NCBI lineage: Eukaryota > Fungi > Basidiomycota > Agaricomycetes > Boletales > Suillaceae > Suillus > Suillus discolor. The sequence goes on along the minus strand of NW_024541273.1, from coordinate 463,722 downwards.
GACACTACCTTGAAGGCTCTGCCAAACCTATAGATGTTCTCACAGATCACAAAAACCTTGAGTATTTCGCTACAACAAAACTCCTCACCCGCCAACAGGCCCGCTGGTCGGAATACCTTCATCAGTTCAACCTAATTATCTGTTTCCGACCCAGAAAACTCGGAGCAAAGCCTGACTCCTTAACTAGACATTGGGACATCTACCCCAAAGAGGGGGATAAGAACTATGCTCAAGTTAATCCACACAACCTCCGGCTGATATTCATCACAGAACAGCTTGCTTCGTCCCTCCAGGCATCACACCTAGCAATTCCGGTGCTCCAGGCAGCTGTACTAATGGATGTCGAGCAGCTTCATAAGGACATTCTGTCCACCCTCCCTAATGACCCTATCACTTCCAGTCATCTTCCGGATCCGTCAGACCCAAGATGGACAAAAGACGACAGTGGTTTCCTCCGTTGTGACAACCATATATATGTTCCAGAATCCAATGACCTCCGCCTCCAAGTGCTCCAGAATACGCATGACCACCCCCTATCCGGACATTTCAGTCAGAACCAGACCCTGGAAATAATCCGTTGGGAATATGGCCCGGAATCTGCGCATATGTCAAAGACTATGTCAAGTCCTTGACGACCTGCACTTGAGCCAAAGTTCTGAGACACAAACCATACGGATTGTTGAAACAACTCCCCATCCCCGAGAAGCCATGGAATTCTATATCCATGGACGTCATTGAGCAACTTCCCGATTCTTCCGGCTTCACCACCATTTTGGCAGTCACAGATCGGCTATCCAAGTAAGTAATATTCATCCCAACATACGACACTATCACCTCTCTGGACCTCGCCCGGTTATTCCTTCTTCATGTGTTTTCCAAGCACGGAGTTTTGTCCCATGTCACTTCTGATCGTGGTACAGAATTCATCTCCCATTTCTTCCATTCCCTTGGAAAAGCACTTGACATGATCCTCCACTTCACTTCTGGATATCATCCAGAAGGCAACAGACAAACCGAGGGAGCTAACCAAACCCTAGAACAATACCTCCGGATCTACTGCAACTATCAGCAGGATAAGTGGTCGGAACTGTTACCCTTGGCCGAATTCGCATACAACAATGCTCCTAGTGCTACTACCAGAGTTTTGCCGTTCTTCGTCAATAAGAGTTATCACCCAAATATTGCCATACATCTGGAGTGTGATCTCTCCTCCGCCCATGCCTGGGATTATGCTATAGATCTAGATGAGCTTCATCAATTCCTCCGAGAAGAAATGTCTCATGCCCAAGAATGATATCAGGGACCTGTGGATGCTAGACGTAAACCCGCTCCGGACTTCAAAGTCGGAGATCAGGTCTTCATCAAAGCAAAATATTTCCGCTTGACCCAACCATCGAACAAGCTCTCAGAAAAGAATCTCAGTCCATTCAATATCATCACTTGTCCCAGCACCCACTCCTTCACCATCCATCTTCCAGATGCTATGCGATCTGTGCACCCTGTATTCCATGTCTCTCAACTAGAACCTGCAACTCCGAACACCATTCCCAATCATATTTAACCACCTCTGCCTCCAGTATTAGTCGACAGAGAACTGGAATATGAAATTTCTGAAATCCTAGACTCAAAGATCAACCGCCGGAGACATCACTGCCAATTACTACACTTAGTACATTGGGCCAGATATGAGGGAACAGACGAAGAAACTTCCTGGATACTTGCCACTGAACTCGGAAATGCACTGGAACTTCTATCGGATTTCCACTCAGCATATCCGGATAAGCTGGAACCAACTTCTAACAATGAGTAAGAGATACCATACATATATGTACATTAAGGGCATCCAGACTTCTGGATTCCAGATCCCATGACTCAGGGGTCCATTTCCACATCTCTGCCAGATCCACCGGCCTCCTTTTCCACCCCCTCAGCATTTTCCTCCTCCAGAGTTCCCTCCACATTCATCCGGAATCTGCCCCTCAGATCCTCCAAGAAGAGGTTCTGAAACTCCCTCTGCTCCTCCATGAACCGGAGCATGGTTTCACTCACCCAGTCCATTGCAGCTCTGCTTCCCTCCACTGCCAAAACACCTCTCTCCAACAGCCCATTGGTCCGGATCAGTTCTGCCACAATATTGTTGACAGCTGCAACCCAGGCCTGATCATCATACTCCATCCAGTCCTGATCCTCTCCAATGACTGTCTGGGGATTGGAAATGATTTCCACATCCTCATTGATGTCCTCCGAACTCCACTGACGTCTCTTACCCTTGCCCTTGGGGGATGGAGATCCTTCTGGACATGCACATTTCTTGCCTTTGCCTTTGCCTTTGCTGGCTGGCACCTTGACAGGCGGATTTCTGCCAATGCACTTTTCCTTGGATGCGTGGCATTGATCACAGGTCCGGATCTTTCAGAGAAATCAATAAACATCCGGATTTGGACAAAATAGAAACTCACTCTAGGTGTCTTAATCGCTACTGCCCAGGTGCAAGTCTTGTGCCTAGTGACACACATCTCACATGCAACCTCCAGACCGGAGGACTAACAAATTATAAAACTCCGGAAATCACAACACTGCATATAACTGACCTCCGACACAGCATCCGCCATAGCCTTTGCCATACGCTCACACTCACATTCTGCCAACCTCTTGCGTGTCTCCTCAATATCCTTCCACTTTTGTTCCTCCATATGTTTCCGTTCCTCTTCCACCTCCTTGCACTTACATTGTCATGCATGGTATGTGATTCATACCATGTCAGTTATATATAGAGAGTGATAAGGAAGGTATGAGAGACTGTCTAGCCCTCTATCACTGAGTTACCTCTCTGTTTTTCCTTTGATTCATTGTCTTATATTTTATTTCTCACTTTTCAGACTGGTTTTATCTTGTATTTTTATGAACATGTGACCTTCTGTTTATTTCTCATTGTTTATTTTTATTTGGCTTCTTTCAGCCACCAAGTTTTGCATCTCTATTTATTTCTGACTGTTTATTTTTATTTGGCTTCTTTCAGCCACCAGATTTTATTTGTCAGCACATCATGTGACTGGGGAATATTCTGGTTTGTAACATTATTTAAGCTGACTCAACATGATCAGTCATAGTTGGTCATGCTTTGTAAGTTCTTTGTAAGACACTGAACTTTGTTTGTAATGTACTTAGTAAGAAGGATGATTCAGCTCACCCAAAGGCTTGGTTTGTCAGCTTCTGCATGACCAATCCCTGAGAAGAGTCAGCACCTTTCTGTCATGCTTTGTAATTTCTTTGTAAGATTACACAGTATTTATAATATATATTAGTAAAAGCTGATTCATCACCTGGTTTGTAAGCCACATTCTTACCAATCCATCTGACAGAATCATGCTTAGTAAGGGGATTCCAAAAGGTATGAAAGGACCCCATTTTCACCCATGAAATATAACTTTCCATTTTTCATTCTTCTCTCAAACCGTGTGAGAGTACATAAGAATAAAAGTGCAGGCAATGTGCCTTGAAGTAAGACTAAGACATATCATTATTCTACTCCAAAGTTGTATACTACCTTACAGGGGTTGACTATATGACTTTTGTTATCATTATTCTACTCTAGGTTATTGTTACGACAAGCGGTCGTGTGCGACTAGGATAATCTAACAGCGACAACCACGACAGTGGTACCGAGTGCTGAGAGTCGTCGGCCTTTACAGACAAGCAAAGGTTGCGTACTCGAACGTAGCTCGTGGTGGTTAACGAGGGGTTACGCTGAGATGATAGCGGTTTACAGACAGTGAGAGGCGTCACTGAAGGTACGAGTCGATGTCGAGCAGGTAGCTTTAGCGGGACAAGGAGTTCAAGGATAAAGCTAGTTGATTGGACTAGTTTCTGGGTAGTACCTAGTAAGATTAAAGTAAGGAACATCTACTTTAATCTTCGACCTTATATAAGGCTACTCTATCGTATCTAAGCTCAGCCTAAAGCTGGGTTCTAATATGCTTATCTACATGAGTCAGAGATAGCGTCCATGAGGCGGGCTTCTATCGTAGATAGCGTCCATGCGGTACGCTTCTATCAGAGATAGGATCCACGTGGTATCCTTCTATCAGTACATGAGGCAACACGAGGCTTGCCTTCTATCTTGATAACATAAATAGGTCTTCTAGACCTATGTCGTCATGTCATGTCACGTGCGGTCCAGACCGCTTATCTAAGCCGGCAGTTGCCGCTTATCGTCTATCGTCATCTATCGTCATCTATCGTCATAGGGCTGGTGAGACCCTGTATCGTCTATAGCCGTGCGGTGGCAGAGGGCTCTCTGCTGGCGGGGGACTCGTGCCATGTTACTGTAACAGTTATATACTACCTTACAGGTGTTGACTATATAACCATTGAACAGCTCTCATTCTAAGCTTTACGTGTATACACAAGACTCTCTCTTTCATTGGAAAGTGAGACACAAATCTAAGGATGACAAAGTTGAAACAGACTTTCATAGGTTGAAACACGACCTACTAGGCTGAAACAAACCTAACGAATTTATCCAGAACACAGAACACTCCACAACATTTTGTATAAAAAAAAAGACTACACAAGAAGAGGACAACAAACTAAATCCTCCCAAGAACTCACCATGTTACCTCCCATGAAGTAGAAAAGTTGGAGACCATGGACTTAAGGACTGGCAAGAAGTCTTCACCATGTATAATTGTGTTGTCATTATACACAACTTTCATATAATACCCTTAAGTAACAAGACAACATTCCTCTTCCTCCGCCTCTCTCCGAGTGTCTGCCTCAAGTCACACCATTTTGGCCGCCATTTCCGCTTGTCTCTCCTGAAGGAGCTGTCGGGCGGATTTCTTGTTGCCAGAAGTGGAGTTAGACATGCTAAAGCAGTAATAGGAATTAGAGGGAAAGTTTTAGACATCTCATGGGCGCCCCCAGCCTTCTTTTAGGTCCAGTTCTATTTTTACGAGCTCCGCCCATCATCTCACATTCATCAAAGTCTGGACCGGACTTCCGAATCAGAAGCCTCATGGGCTCGGCCCTAAAGGGGGGATACTGTCATATCCCATATTCCAGACCCAGACCGTTCACACAATCATCTCCAAACTTCAGGATCCAGTTAGCTTCTATCTTCCGTGCCTTTTCCCTTTAGTATTTCCCTTCTCAGTTAGTGTGCTTTATTTTCCGTCCCTTATTCATTTCCTTCTTCATTCTATTAAGTTCCAATACACTAGTGTTAGGTGTTCCACATGCTCCATCCATAGCCTCACATGGCCTCACACTGCACTGACTGTTTCTCCATTATGTCCTTCATAGTATATAAACTCTGTAAAGTCTCTGTATTTCCTCTGTTTCAAATATTATCTTATATTCTGCTCATTCCATCCTCCATCCAACTTAAGTCTCTTCTCGTCGTCTCCAATAGTCTTAGGATCGACTCCTATTGACTTACCACCTCCACCTCTACCTTTGGTGGTCCTCTGCTGTTTTCGAATGTCCGCCGGAATTCCTGCACATCGGACTCCAGTCTCCAGACATCGTCCTTTAGCCCTTGGAAGTTAGGAGCACATACTCGGATAAGGGGTGCAGTGCACAAGCTAAAGCCAAGCCCTTCGGATATGACCCTTGAGCATGTTCTTAACAACCTTCCTACTCCTATCAGCAAGCACATCATTGCTTGGTCTCTATGTCAGACCCTACTGTCTCCTACACCCTTCCATTAAGGCATAGGTAAGGATAATACATCTTCTGAAGGGCATATGAGGAGTCATTCTGAAATGCACAATCATGAGTGAGGCAGCTCCACTGATAGTTCAGACACCTCCTCATAGCTATACTATATATCATCATATCAGTGTCCTAGCTCAAAGTTATTCCTCATACTAGCAATTTGGAGACATATAACAGGAGTCAAACTCTGAATCTTATGCCAGTGCTAACAGATGACACTGCAGACATTTTTCCATTTTCCTCCACCAAACATCCAAAAAACATTGATTAAGAAGATAGAAATTTCCCCTCATTTTTCCTGTCAAAACATTGAAAAAAAGTAATTCATGTTTCAATAGTGTTCTGTGTGTGGGACATGATGCAAAAATTGGACATGTTCCTTCAAGGATAATGCTGTATTTTTGATGTATTGTCTTTGAAATAACAGCTGAAAATAATGTTAATTTTCTTCTCTGTATTTTTCAAATATACACAGAACATTTGAAAAACATAGTATATTTGAAAAACACGGAAAAGAAAATTAACATTATTTTAAATTGTCATTTCAAAAACAATACATCAAAAATACAGCATTATCCTTGAAGGAACATGACCAATTTTTGCATCATGTCACACACACAGAACATCATTGAAACATGAATTACTTTTTTCCAATGTTTTAACAGGAAAAATGAGGGGAAATTTTTATCTTCTCAATCAATGTTTTTTGGATATTTAGTGGAGGAAAATAGGAAAATGCCTGCAGTGTGAGTTCACTTCACATAGCCTACACCTGTTAGTTATATGATCATTCACCTCTATAGTACACATTTCTATATCTCTTATGCATCTAATTGTGTTATTACACTTATTGTATCATTTCTTACACTTTGCTACCTATTTATATGATTTTCTAATCTCCCTAAGATATCTCTAGGTCAAGTTATTACTTACCTTTGGATTGTGGCTTGTCTGTTTACATTTGTTTATCATATATCACCTATATCCCAGAGTCCAATGCTCCCTGCCTCTTCAGCAACTTACTTTAGACTCTAGGTATTGTACAACTTCACTATATCATTCAATACATTGGCAACTCACTTAGAACTCTATCACACCTAATGTATTCAGGATAACTGGTAAGGAGGAGCTTAATAACCTAGTTTTGTGTAGATAGAGCTAATGTTTTATGAAGTTTTGGATCTTTAGAGTTAGGGGTCTACACTGTATCATGCACTGCAATAACAAAAATACTAATTATTAGTGCTAAGGATTTTAGAAGTTACTTCTGGACCACTAAACAAGAATTCATTATGAGTATAGCTAGGTGCTGTTGATCCATTGGCTAAAGTTTATTCATGAGGCTGTCACTCCTAATTAGTTATTGATAAGTGGAAGTTATGTTTATTCAACACATTGCTAAAAACGAGTGTCCAGCTAGCTATTATATCAGACAATAACAAGTAACAAGGATGCAGGCTGATATAGGTTTGCAGAATGTATTGTTGGGCATGTGCTTCAAAAAACTCAACATTAGATCATGTGACAAACGTGTTCATGTGACATCTATGTTTACCGCCTGTAATGTACATCCAGCCTATATGAAAATTTAATGTAGTCTACATCACACCCCAAGATTCCAAGAGTAAACAAATCATTAATCAAACTTTTATAAGGTGATGAGATGAGCAAAAGTAGGATACAAGATAAAAAAATATGTAAATCAAGCCAGCTGTGCCTCCACAGGAATATCCAACCAAGTACTACCATGCTTCTTACCAGAATACAGTATGGTGGAACCTAGTGGCTGAGAGAACAGATGTCTTACATTGCAGGCATGATTCTTGTACTCAAACACATAACTCTTGTCCTTGGTGCCCTTGACATAGGCAGACCTTCATGAATTAGCCCATCCACAGCCACTGCATTGGATAGGGAGGTGGTGTCTCCAAGGATGGAACTTCACATGAGCCCATGCAAACCTAAAGATAGTAAGGGGTCAGGAGAAAGATGTCAGAGTGGCACCCAAGGTCACAAGATTGCACAAGCATATCCTTGAATGCCAACTAAATTGGGTAATGCTCAATGAGAACCTTCTCTGTGAACACAATGAGAAAGTGAGAGGTGAAGGACAGTTGAAACCAAGGAGCGAAGAATGCAATGATACTGGTCAAGGCATGTCAAAATGGCCCAAAAATTTTACCAAACAATAGCTTCTTGCAAGCCAACAAAGAAGTCAGGGTTGTTGACCATGGAGCCACAACATCAAAGGTTGCGGTGTGGCATTCTCATATGGCGTCAACCAGATGTAGGTGCGTGCAATTACCGTGGGAGGTGGTGATGTAGAGAACCGAACTGTCTGTCATAATGGGGTGCACCTGTTCTTTTTGTTCTATTTCCTAACTGACGTATTTTTTTTTCATTCATACAGTTTTGCATCATTTGTAGGGACGGTGCAGAGCGCTTTGAGGAGAATACTCTCTTTTTGTGTGCTCTGTGTCCCAAAGTCGTCTGCAGTCTGGACCATAAAGTAAAGGAAGATCGTTTCATAATGGTTTCTAGGGTATCAGGCTTGTGGGAGAGCATTAGTCATCCATGCACCAAACCAGTTTGGTGCAGGTCAACGTGTTGACAATAGAGATGCATCCACAAAACATGTGGTGAGGAAAGGTTGGCCTGAAATAGTAGTTAGTATATCACAGAGTCACAAACAAAAGAAAAACTATTAGCATCTGTCCAGCTCCCTTTCAATGTTTGCCCAGGTGCTATGCATGAGCGTTCAATAACGATAGGCAGCGCGTTGGCCTCCGTCATCCACTGCATGCTGTAGTTGTCGAATGAAGTGATCATTTTGTTTACTTGCATTTTGTTCAACAGCCTGTCGTTGTACATGCTGAATTTCAACATATTCTCACTCACGAGTATATTGATTTTGCCAATCCCGATCTTCACAGCATTGACTCCCGCATCGAGTTGTTGGGTTTCCCGTGCGAGATCCGACATTGGCAGCGTCGCCTGCACTGGTCAGGTATTCAACCTAAATGTGTTGCTGGTTGATGCCACCTATTTGCATCCGGTATGTTATTGTCCTCACCCAACTTGCTACTCACTTACATCATGATCATTGTCAGAGTCTTCCTTGGCTTTTCTCTTTCCTTTGCGTCCTGGCATGGTGGTTATGTTGAAGGTTAGCAATTACCTTGTCCAGCCACACAAGTTCCTGCTTTGAATGTTTTGTCACCACCAGCCACTCCTTTTCAAGGATATTCGTGAGGTCGTTTTGATAATTCATGAGTGCGGACACATAATCGTCGTCGTCGTCACTGATGCATTCCTCGTAAGTGTCAAAACATTGGATGGCAAGCTTGTCAATCTCATCGAAGACAGAAATGAATATTGTCATGTCACTGTCTTCACCTGCTCTGATCTTTTCGGTCAACAGTGTCAAGGCTGTCTGTGCCCATTCATCTATATGAGACTGCACCACCAACAACATGACTTCATGATACATCGGGATATCTTTGTCCTTTGATGCCAATTTCAGAAACAAGTTGCTGCTCTCTGCCATGTAGAACACATACATCTATTGGCAATATTAGGGTTCTGACTATCACTGCCTTACATTCAAACATACCCCCATGATCACCTTCATGGCTTGCTCCAGCCAACGGACAGAAAGCTCGCGCCATTTCCGATAATGGGGACCCAGGGGCGAAATAGCTTTCATCAACATCACCATCAAACGATGGTTCTTCAAGACTTTTGTGAGTTTCGAGTTAGGCTTATGGGATGGCTTATCGTATTCCATTTGTGAGAATCTTGAGAGCTCCTTCACGTCCTCCCTCATCATACCCATCTTGCATGTTTCATAATGTCGACACCAACTGCTCCTCTTGCGTCTCCTGTGTCCCAAAGTCATCTGCAGACTCTGCCTGAAGCTGCTGCCTGCCATAGAGGTGCAGTTCCTGCAAGAGGACATCTCTTTCAGGTGCATTTGTTGTCACATCAAGATGGAACTGGACACACCCTACTTCATAAGTTTTATTTTTATTTTTATTTTATTTTTTCACAACTGATAGATGACAATAGGGTTTCTATAACACTGATGGCCTGCCCTTGTTAGACAGGTTTCTGCCTATCAGCAGTGCACTCAAGGTCTCTGAGCATGCTGAAATATCGGCTGCTCCAGTAATTGTCATTCAAAGGGGTATGTCAGCACTCCAGCGCATGTAGTGTCGGATCTATATGTGGTGATATATCAGTGGTACTAATACATTCAATAGACATGATCGAAGCAGGAAAGCGTGAACTTGCAATTCATCTAGCTGCAGTCTGCAAGTAGCCAAAGGTCAGATGCAAAGAAGGTGTTGTAGAGTAAAGGAAGATGAGTAGTGTTGGTATACATGGTTGAAGTTGAAAGAAACAAACCATGGGAAAATTGTAAATAGTTGATATACCATTTGTTGATTTGTTCTTGTTTGCCGGAAATGTCATGTGCACATTTGTGATTGGTTTTTGCATTTCTTTCAATCTTCTGTCAACAATTGTCTTTTGTGGATGTGTCTCTATTGTCAACGTATCTCCTTTGTCACTTGTAAGTTTCTTTTCTTTTTTTGTAACTCTGTAACATACTAACTACTATTTCAGGCCAAACTTTCCTCAACATCAAAGGCAGTGCTGCAGTTACAGTGGCTCAAAAAAGTGTCTCAATGTTTGTTGCTTTTCATGTAATTGCTTCAGTATGAGTCAGGGTGTGGGAATCTGACTATGCTATAGGGAGGTGTCAGAAAGTTGTGGTTAATAATTGGTACACTATCAAACTTTTTTGATAGTGTGCCTAAGTCAGTCTTTTTACAGTGCTTCATATTACTAACTTTTTGTATGTTTATTCAGTTGTTGATAGCTGGCGCGCCTTAAAGATCAGTCTTTCCATTTCGCCAAGTGGCTGACTTTTCTTTAGTTATTTAGATATATTCTTAGCTGTCCATGTCCCCAGGGACTGGTGCCTCCAACCTTGGGCTCTGGGGATTAGTATTTGGCTATTCATGTCTCCAGAGACTGGTGCCTCCAACCTTAGGCTTCTCGGGGTTAGTTTTTGGCTATCCATGTTCCCAGGGACTGGCACCTTCATATGTCTGTCTCTCCTGTCAAGTCTAATCAACCAACTTGATCTCTAGCTTTAATGCATTGACTTTTCTGGTTTGTTTTTCTTTTTGTTTTCAAGTCTGCTCTGTACTAATGGTGTTTTTTCTACCTTTCTCTCACACATTGTCTGGTAGTGGTTTTGTTTAGGTAGGTGTTATTTCAATATTCAAGATGATACTGATTTTGCCATAGTTTTGGTGGTCTGCACTTGATGCACCTGCTATCTTTTTTTTACATGTTTAATTCAGTAAGTGTCACTTTAATATTCAATATCATACTAACTATTACTGCAGTTGGCTAATTATTAGCTTACTTTTTCACTTTTCTTCATTTACTGTAGGGTGCAAGGCTAGGATGGAGAGAGCTTTACCATCCCTGTTTTGCATCATTTACTTTAGTGTTCTTCATCTTAGTTTTTTCGACTCGGACTTGTGTACTTTGCTTGGTGTAGGACATAAATGTATTACCCTTGTATGAGTATATTCTGAACATGTGACTCATAACTTCTTGTTCAAAAATTAAGCCACATGATCATGAGAGTGATGCAAGGTGACATGTGCCTGCCATAATATGCAGCTTCCCCAGTGTTGAAAATTTGCCTTACTGACCGCACCTTAATTAAAGTAAGTTTGATTGTCTACCTTTTGAGCCTCACTCATTTCATATGCCTACTTTCTATGTCCATGAATGAAAATAAATTATTTTTGTATAGTTAGGGTTGTTAGTTAGTGTGTAATGAAAGAATACAATGTTTCTGTTCTAAGTACATCATTTTCATGAAGGGGCAGGGCAGCTGCATTTCTGTTGTGAGTATATCATTGAGAAGGGTGAGGTCATTGACCATTATTAATACACTCACTCTGATAAGAAAAGAAAGTGCAGATAATCTGCAACATCTCAGAAGATAACTACTGATTAGTATAAGAAGCATAAGAATGCAAAAATTATTGAGAGCAATAATAAAGACCAGCCCCCAACTGTCCCAGGTAGTCCTATAGTAGTTTACTGTTGTCAGTTCAGTAGATGAGTCAGGACCAAGTACAAATGACCTCCCTCAGTTCAACTTTAACACCAAGTCCATACCAAGTATTAATAAGCCTACTTGATTCAATACTACCAAGTCAGGACCAAGTACCAATGAGGCCTTCAGTTTAATACAAACAAGTTTGTTATAGGATTTGACTTGATGCATTTTGACCCTCCTGAACCTCTTAATCCTAACACTATCTTGGCTTACATAAATATGTTGTTTAATCCAGATGACTTCCTTTATTTCAATGGCACTATCTAGTTGTTTTCTTAAGGATACTTATTTTATTTCGTATATATACTGCAGAATTTAACTTGCTATATTTTGATGCTATCTTGACTCATATGAATATATTATTTGGTTCAGATTTTTCAATATCAATGGCACTATCTAGTTGTTTATTTCTAAGAATACTTAGTTCATTTCATAAAGCATTATATATTGACTAAAATTTGACATTAAGCTAAATATGACAAGGAGAGGTACTATGATATATTTATATATGATAATAAGGACCAAGGAATGGGGATGTGACACATGTGCAAGTGATTACATAGGCATGTCAGCCTTCAGCTAAGGCATTAGTAGGGGGTAGGGAAAACAGGCAGTTGTTGCCAACAATTTGAGACCAATAAAAAGTAAAATATTTGCAATATACCTGGAAGATGTGTTGATAATGTGGAGGAAGCCATGATAAGGATTAGTCACATTGACAACAGTGAAGTGGGCTAGCAATTAAAGGGATTGATAATATAGGGAAGGCCATAATAGATGACATTAATGACAAAAGGACAGCTTGGTATTCAAGGTGGTGAGGCAGCAATGAGAAAAAAGTGAATTAAAATATTGATTTTATGAAGGAAGCTACAACAGGCCACATTGATAATAGAAGAGTAGAGGATAGTCTGGTAGTCAAAGTGATAAGACAATGCTTGGTTTGGGACAGGGACAGTCCTGTGATCTTGAAGTTGCCTAAGGTACAAGATATAGCATTGATGATATAGGGAAGGCTACAACAGATAACATTGACAACAGAAGAACAGTCTAGTAGTCAAAGTGATAAGACAGCAATAAGAAAAGAGTTAATTAAAACATTAATTTTATGGGAGAAGCTACAACAGGCTACTGTCATATCCCATGTTCCGGACCCGGACCAATCACGTAATCATCTCCGAACTTCCGGATCCGGTTGGCTCCTATCTTTTGTGCCTTTTCCCTTTAGTATTTCCCTTATTAGTTAGTATGCTTTATTTTCCGTCCCTTATTCATTTCCGTCTTCATTTTACTAAGTTCTGATGGACTAGTGATAGTCGTCCCACATGCTCTGTCCATAGCCTTGCATAGCCTCGCACTGCACTGACTGTTTCTCTATTATGTCCTCAGTAGTATATAAACCCTGTACAGTCCTTGTAGTTCCTCAGTTCGAATATTATCTTAGATTCTGCTCATTCCCTCCTCCGTCCAACTTGAAGTCTCTTCTCATTGTCTCTGACAGTCTTAGGATCGACTCCTATTGGCTTACCACCTCCGCCTCTACCTTAGGTAGTCCTCTGCTGTTTCCTTTCTAGTTCAGACTTTGTCTGGATTAGTCTTATCACTTGTTTCCGAATGTCCACCGGAATTCCCGTGCATTGGACTCCGGACTCCGTACGTCGTCCGTTAGCCCTCGGAAGTTAGGGGCACGTACTCGGGTAAGGGGTGCAGCGCATGAGCTGAAGCCAAGCCCTTCGGATACGACCCTTGAGCACATTCTTAACAGCTACATTGACAACAGAAAAGTAGAGGATAGGCTGGCAGTCGAGATAATAAGACAGTGCTTGGTCTAGAATAGGAAAATTAGCACAAATATTGCTTCAATGATAGTAACAGCAAGCTTGAGTTACCCTGGGAAGAGATTACAATAGTCAAAGGAAAGGGAGGACAGGCAATGCTGCAGTCAGCATAGATGATAGTAGGGGAAAGCTAGCAGTTGACATGATAAGGCAGCACTTGGTCTGGGATGAGAGAAGTAGTATAAATATTGCTCTTATGATGATGACAGCGAGCTTGAGTCATTTAGGAGAGAGGTTGTAGTAGTCTAAAGAAAGGAAGGGCAGACAACACCATAGTTAGTGTAGATGATGATAATAATAAGACACATATGGGCAGATAGGTAAAGGTCATAGATGATTTGGGGTAGTATTTAATGCTAGTGTTAAGGTTGAACACAAGCAAGCCTAATAATAGTTGGTGAAACACATAATCATCAAGTGTAATAAGGCTTACTAATTGGGCAACCTAGGTAATTAAAAAGAACTCAGTGTGACAGTGTGACTCATGGCTGCTAGCAAAATAATCAGTGCAAACTTCTCAAGATTATCTCTGTTTGAATGCAAGTAGAAATTGCATACTGCAAGATCAGTAATCCTATAGGACTCCCACAGGATTCAGTTGCCAATGCAGGACCATGTACTGCAGAAGTGCACTGGTAGTATTACTACCTTGATTGGTAATGAATCCTATGGCAGGATAGCTTCCAGACTATCTACTTTGTTCCTGGAAAAGGCAATGCATTTAATAATACAGTAGCACCATACTGATATATCTGTTCTTCAGAAAGAATAGGCTATTTTGTCAAAAAATGTCTATATAATAGATTTAACAAAGTTATTAAGATACACTAGAGCATGGACTAGAACATAGACTGACTATTGAGAAGGAACACTACACATTGAAATGCATTGCTAAGAGCTATACAAAAGGCTATTGAAGCTAATACTAACACTAACTATAAAGATCGAATGTTGAAATGTCAACATGTACTATATATTACAGACTCATTTAGCTACACTCTTTTCCCTCAGTCACTTATCCTGGACTAAGTATATGTCATCCATTGTCCTGCCTGCCTAGATGCTAATATGTATTTTAGTCTAACTGTATCAGCTAGGTCTTAAAGGTTATGAGCCCTGGCTCTGCATAAAAAACCAAAACCTCTAGATAGTTTAGATTACAAGGTTCTTTTCCAAGTACTTCAGCATACCATAGATATCACTTTATTTGTTGTTCTAGCAGGTGCTAATTTTTTTTTTTCACTAGCAGGCACTACCTAGTAAATCAATATTCTATGCTTAAACTATCAGCACTTCCCTAATTAGGGCTGCTTCTTCGAAGGATCTTCCAGATATGTTAGGCATATATATATCACTCCTTACATCATTATATTCTTCCCTATTTCTTTATCCCCTACCATCATTATGACACCTCATACTCATGTAAGAACCAACCTTGACAGAAGTGGAGTACCACTAGCTAGACTTAATGTCCTACAACCAATCACCACTCTAGTCACACAGCCCACCATACCTACTCTACCTGCTGCACCTACTATAACCACTACTCATCTGATGCTGTATTACACCTTCACTACCTTATTGGCTATCTCTATCACTGCATGTCATTTCTCAAAGACTGTCCTTGATAAAATTAAACTCCTTGACAAAGTTAAGAATAACTGGTCCTTATGGTCTGAGCTCATGCTGGAGTTCTTTCACCTAAATCACCTTGAAGGTTACACCATAGATATGGTTACTCACTCAGATGCAATATGTAAGCTTCTAACAGCTAGAAACTAGAATCTCAACAATGCTAGCATAGTTGCTGCATTGTACAACTGTATATCTCCTAATGACAAGTACATCCTTGATAGTATTACTATAGCCTATAGAGCCTAGAATACACTACATCCACACCATTAGAAACTCAGGCCTATTGCTCAGATCTTGAAGATCCAGGAGCTTCTTAACATCTACTACTTGAAAGATGCTAATGTTGCCAAGACTAGCTATCATCTTACAGAGGGAGTTCATGCTATTTTTGATATGGGTATCCCAATTCAGCAAGTCTTTCTCTTAATCATCATACTAAACACTCTTACTGGTGATCTATCCTACATATGTGATCAAGTCACAAGTTCTCTTGCAGCTAGTACCACTATCAATTCTTTCACACCAGATAACATCTGTGTCTGCTTGGATATGAAACAACAATCAATAAATGTCAATAAAAACTGCAGCTCACCTATAGATACTATTCTTGTTACCTTGGAGGGAAAATCTAAGACCTGCCCTATCTGCAAAGAAGTGTAATACAGAGATTAATGCTGCTTTTATTGTTTCAAGCATAGCCACATCATTGCTGAGTGTTTTACCAAGGGTGGTGCCACACATAGTTATCGTGACGAGATCCTTGCTACAAAATGTACTGTATGCAAGAAATGCGACAATAATGGCTCCAAACCTACTAGGAATAAAATGTTTACTTTGTCCATCACACTGACTCTTCTGGTCAAGCATATCTCTTAGACAGAACTACTAGAGAGGCATTTTACATTGTGACACCTATTCCAGCACCTACACCACATTCTAAAGAGTTTGCTAAACTTATGCATGATACTATCATATCCAGTCTCATTCAGGAACTGTCTGAGTTAGATCTTGTGAAGTGGGACACTATTTTTATCAACTGAAAGAATCTACAGATGACTGTTGACTGACATATTCATAGCCATAATACTGAGTTTACTGGTATTGCCAATAATACCCTACAATGACCAAGGTACACTATTGTGAATCTCAAAGCTACCTCATTCTATCTTAATAGTGGTGCTTCTGTCCATATCTCTCATAAGCTTTCCAACTTCTTCAAGCTTCATCATTTGCCCCCTTGTTCTGTTTAAGGCATTGGTGGCTTTTAGATCAGTACCATTAGAATTGGCTCTATTAAACTTTATATTGGTTGTGGACTTCATATCACCCTCCATAATATTTTTGTATCTTCTGCTGTTATTCACCTAGTCACCATCTCTAGCCTCTGCAGTGCCAACACCTATACTGTACACTTTGATGCTAAGTTCTGCTGAGTGTCCATAAATAGTGGTGCTCATGTGTGTCACAAGTTCCAAATATGAACTATTATATTTTTCTAAATTCAAAGTCCTTTAAGCACCCAGTCATAGTATCTATACCTAAGAATGTATTTAGGTTTGAACTATAGAAGAATCCAACTCTCGTGCTACACTCTTGCACATATATTTCTCTCACCTGATCATGTTGGAAATCCCTCTATACCATCTAGCAAGACAAAGCTATTGTATTCTTTGCCCAGCTTAACCATCACAATCCTTGATTTTCAAACTCTCTTATCTTTGCTCATTTGAGCATATTTTCATACCTATCACCTTTTATAGTTAGTAGTCCTCTACTAGGGCCTGTCTTACTACAGCTGCCAGTAGATAGAGGTGTTCACAACATTAGGCAGGTCACTACAACTTTGAGTGCTAGCCCAAGACCCTGCCTGCTCAATGTTACTATAGTTTTATTTTACTAATTTTTTTCTCTTCATATGCACGTAGGTACTCATTTTGAGTTTAGCAGAATTGCTTAGGTTCTTTTTTGGCTTTTGACTTAGAGGATTTAGAGACTTGTCCTAGTGAGACTCACATGTGTAAGCTTCAACTGAAAGTGTGATAACTTGTCCTAAGCTTGTATCCTCAAATGAAGATTGCCTTAGATCCTAGTTCTTCCTACTTAATCAAGTATAGCTTTGATAGTTTTTCCTTAGTCAATAATCAGGAAAGTGTTAGTTGGGTTGATTAAAGAACCATTTGACTCTAAGTACATGATAGATCTAATTAGATATCAGGGACTGCTCAGTTTTTCATTTATGTATCCTTTTTCACTTCCTTTTTCATCATCTTTACTTTTTGGAAATTAACTTTTTAGAAGAGCTCTTACGAGCAGCTCTTCACAGACATCAGTGAATCAGGTTCCAGAATATAACTGGTACTATGTCTGAAGCAATACAATCTCAGGGACTGGTTATTCCTATAACTTCAGAACAGTTTATGCAATTTGTGCATGAACAGGTTCAAGCAAACTTGAACATCTTGCTTACCAAAATTGCAGAGCTAGAAAGGAAGAATCAAGAACTTGCATCCAAAAATAAGAACTTAGAGTTACACTTTAAAATATAAGAAGACAAGACAGTAAAACTATCTGCTTGATAGCCTTCCTTTGGCACCACAGGAGCAGCAATGATAATACCCTCCACTCCAAATATTTAGATTGCTAAACCTTTGGACTTTACAAGAGAAAAAGACTATCAAACTCTAAACCTAGATGGTATAAGTGGCACTATGTGTCGCAATGGCCCAAGATCTAAGACACTCAAAAGATGTTGGTCATACTTTCATTTATGAAAGGAACTGCAGGAAAATGTGCACAGAAATATATTGAGAGGCTTGGAGAAACTGATGATAAGAAACTTACCATAAACAAACTCAAACAAGACCTAGAATCTATGTGGGGTCAAGAAGATCAAGAAGGAAAATCCGTGAATTAGAATTCTTTAGGCAAGGATCTTTAACTGTTCCCAAATATGTGGCTGCCTTCAAGTAAAAAGCTGCACATTTTTCATTTTTCAACTATGACCAACACCAGAAGTTTAGGGCTGGAACTCTAAGACTGTCAAAATATAGCTTGTTTATGTCTCTTAGAAGGACAAAGACATTATGAAGAAACTGGTGGAACATGCAATCCAAATCGGACACAACTTTGAAGAGCTAGATGTGGAAAAGAAAAAGACTTCTTGGTGGACCCACAAGACACTAGGAATCCTGAACCATACAAGGCTGGTCCTAGTAAAGACAGTGACACCATAGACATTAACTCTAGCAAGCAGAAGGGTGCTCCCAAGCCCCAAGGAAAGGCTGGTTTCTTCAAATATTACCACTATGGAAAATAAGGCCATATGGCAAGAAACTGTCACAATGTGCCAAAAGCGCAGGTGAAGGCTACTATAGTGCCACAAGAAGATTCAATGCCTAGTTGGTTCAAGGAATGGATCAAGTCCAATAAAGGCAAGGATTTTTAAAGGGGTCGAAGTCAGAGTCTGTAAATTTAGACTGAAACAATTGTTTCTTTATACTATCTATGTTCTCAGATGTATCAAAAGTATTTATTAGATTCAAATCTGAGCATTTTGACATTCCAATGACATTGAAAGGAAAGAACTGATCAGCAGATGTGAAAGTGCTTATAGATTGTGATTCATCAATGTTATTTATTAGCAAGAAGTTTGCTGCCATAAATTATTAAGGCCTATTCCAGTTAAAAACATAGATGACTCATTAAATGCTGCCAGATCAATGTCTCATTTCGCCAAACTAGGTCTTAAGATTGGTGACCATGTTAAGGATCAAGCAGTCCTTCATGATTACAGACTTGGAAAGTGATGATATGATTATTGGCATTGACTGGCTAAAATACCATAACCTAGAAATAGATTGGAATGCTGGACGCTTTGCACTTTCTTATTGCCCTATTAAATATATTACAAAAAAAGAGAATGATAAGAAAAGGAGGGAGGAGGGGCCAGATCTGATTCCCACAGAAGAGGATGGCAATGAAGACATGGCAATGAAAAGGGTGACAGTTGAGACAATAGAAGATGAAGAGTGTCCTGGAGAACGAATCAAGTATAAAGCCTCAGTCATTATAGAGCAGAAGGTAGCAAAAGAAGCTATGAAGGTAAAGAAGTTGGTTGAAGAAATGATTCCTGACTGGCTTCATGAGTGGCTGGGAGTTTTCTCAGAAGAATCTAAGCACTTCCCTGAAAGAAAGAAATGAGATTATGCAATAGATCTTAAGGACAAAAATGATCTTCCTCCTAATGCAAAACCATATTCATTGTTACCCAAGGAGATGGACACCTTGAAAGATTGGTTAAAAGCTGAAACTGCACTGGAATGTATCAAAGACTCACAGTCCCCAGTAGCAGCACTTTTTATTATTATGGCCAGACAGTTAAAAATGCATACCCGCAACTGAGATCTCAAGATCTGATTGATGCTTTAATCAGTGCTACAATATACTTCAAATAGATGTAAGATGAAAGTACAATAACATTCACATAAAAGAAGGAGATGAGTGGAAGGTGGCCTTCAAAATGCTGTTTGGTCATTATAAACCAACCATAATGTACTTCAGTTTAACAAACTCTCCTGCCACATTTCAGACAATAATGAACAAGATATTCAGAGATCTAATTGATGGAAAGACTGGTGGTGTATATCGATGATATTCTCATATTCACAAATAGTGATAGAGAGCAATACTGAAAGGTTATAAAAGAGGTTCTTAGATGACTGAAAGAAAATGACTTGTATCTGAAGCCAGAGAAATGTAGCTTCAAACAGTCTAAAGTCAAGTTCCTCAGGTTGATCGTGGAAAGTGGTGGTGTTTCAATGGACCCAGTAAAGGTAGAAGAAGTAATGAAATGGCCTTTTCCCAAATGTGTTAAAGATATACAAGCATTCATGGGCTTTTGCCAACTTCTATTGAAGATCTATTCTCAGATTCTCAGATATCGCCAGACCAATGAATGATTTGCTGCAAAAGGATATCAAATGAGACTGGACAGAGAAGCAACAGAACATCTTTGATGAATCAAAGAGGCAATTCACAGAAGCTCCAGTCTTAGTCATATTTGACCATTGAGAAGAAAATGAAAATAGAAACTGATGCTTCCAATTATGCAACAGGAGTAGTTTCATCTCAACTGATGGAAGATGGGTTATGGCATCCAGTAGCTTATTACTCAAAGTCGATGAATGATGCAGAGCACAATTATGACATTCATGACAAAGCGATCATTCAAGCATTGGAGGAGTGGAGGCACTATGTACAGGGAAAACCTCACCATGTGGAGATTTGGATGGATCATAAGAATCTCAAGTACTTTATGGCAAGTCAAAAATTGACAAGAAAGCAAGCCAGATGGAGTTTGTTCCTGGTGGAGTATGAATTTATGCTCCAACATAAGCCTGGTGTAGTCAATGATAAAGCTAACCATCTATCTTAGAGAGAAGACCACAGAGGGGAGGTAGAAAACGACAATTCTGACTGTGTTTTTTTAAAACCAGAGTTTTTCACTATAAAAGCTGCTAAAATAGGCCAGATTCTGGTGCAAGGAGCAGAATTTGCTCATAATAATTCTGTTACTATAACTGGTCATAGTCCATTCAAAGTACTCCATGGATATAACCCTGAGTTTACCTTTTTACTGATTTCCAACTGTAAAGTACCTACAGCTGATGAATGAGTGGATGTGTCATATCCTGCATTCTGGACCTGGACCAATCACGCAATTATCTTCGGATCCGGTCAACTACCTATCTTCTGTGCCTTTTCCCTTTAGCATTTCCCTTATCAGTTAGTATGCTTTATTTTCTGTCCCTTATTCATTTCCGTCTTCATTTTACTAAGTTCCGATAGACTAGTGTTAGGTGTTCCACATGCTCTGTCCATAGCCTCGCATAGCCTCGCACTGCACTAACTGATTCTCCATTATGTTCTTCATAGTATATAAACCCTGTAAAGTCTCTGTATTTTCTCAGTTCGAATATTATCTTAGATTCTGCTCATTCCCTCCTCTGTCTGACTTGAAGTCTCTTCTCATTGTCTCCGACAGTCTTAGGATCGACTCCTATTGACTTACCACCTCTGCCTCTACCTTAGGTAGTCCTCTGCTGCTTCCTTTCTAGTTTGGACTTTGTCTGGATTAGTCTTATCACTTGTTTCCGAATGTCCACCAGAATTCCTGCGCATCGGACTCCGGACGTCGTCCGTTAGCCCTCGGAAGTTAGGGGCATGTACTCAGGTAAGGGGCGCAGTGCACGAGCTGAAGCCAAGCCCTTCAGATATGACCCTTGAGCACATTCTTAACAGGATGCAATAAGGGAAGCAAAAAAGGATGCAGATAGTATGCTGCAGATGGCAAATGAACAAATGAAAAGGTTCTATGATAAAGGAGTCAAAGATGCACTACAATTTGAAAAAGGAGACATGGTCTGGCTTAATGCCAAGGATATCCACCAGAAAAGACCAAATAAGAAACTCTCTGATCAACAACTTGGTCCATTTGAAGTGCTATCATTAGAGATGCACATGTGGAAGTATGCCAAAGGCTTAGATTTTTAGTCTAGGCATTATTGCATGAAAATAGGTGATAATCTGATGGGAGAGATAGATGTTACATGAAAATCTCAAGTACTTCATATATATGAAAGTGTGCTGAAGTGCTATTCAGAGCTGAGTAGGTAGTGGTAGTATGTAACAAGGGTCCATAACATAAGTAATGAAAATATAAATGACATAGCTTTGAAAATATGGCCAGTCTAATACCAATTGAGTTAAATACGCACCAATAGACAAGAAGAGGACACAGATAGGATGGGGGAAGGATGTGCGATGGAGCTGAAGAAAAGCCAATACAAGCTGTAGCCATTGGCCAATAACAGAATTAGTGCATGCAATGCGAGGACCTAAGGGACACTGCAAAAACAGCCTCTATAGGGCCACAAGAACTCCAAGTCCTATATTGCCATACTCCCTTGACCCTAGTCCAAAGACCTCTACATCACCACACACTGTCAGAGATCATATCAGAAGGAAATTCTGAATGGATAGTGTAAAAAGTCCTAGACTCGAGACTGCACAGATCCAAACTCCAATACCTAGTAGAATGGGAAAGATATCTGATTGAAGAAGCGACATGGGAACCTGAGGAAAACCTAGAGAATGTACAGCTGAAAGTTTAAGAATTTCACTGACAAAATCCAAAGGCATTGAATCCCTACAAAATTAACAAGTTGGTGTTTGAAACAAAGGAGTTTTTGGAATGGCACAGGAATTTCATTTGTCCTAATGTCTTTCACAATGACACTCAACCTAGAGAGGGGGTAATGTCACGAGTTTCAAATACAAACCATTATACCTTTATAAATTCAAAGTTCTTTAAGCGTCTAGTCATAGTGTCTGTATCTAAGAATGTATTTATAGTTGACAAAGTGCCTACAGTGTCTATTGTAGAGTTACCAAATTCTCCTATATATGATCTTTTGGAAGAACCCAGACTTAATGACATTATATTACGTGATACTCTTGGAATGTTCCAGAGTCTTACTGCAGCTGCGACACATATTATGACATCATAGTTATATATAGAATCATACGATACCTTTAATTATTCTGATTGATAGTTAGTTCATACTCAGTTTCAATCTTCATCTCAATATATGTATATACATAGGTAGCTAGTTGTAGTCAGTAGTTCTTCGGTTCTGCTGCTACATTGTCCTACCAGCAAAGTCTTCATATTTTTCATGTATTATTTATTGAGTCTCATGAAACTATCCCCTACTCATTCTGTGTAACTACTGATCCTCCCAACCCAGATGATATAGCACCTGCAACCTATCCTCCCCTATCCCCTGTGCCAGCAGCCCCCTCTGATATAACCTCACAGCATTTGATACATGTCATCCAATCATCCAAATATATCTGTACTATGAATGATGTTCCATATATCCCTCCTACAACATGTCATCATCTGCAAACATCAGTGACCAAAGTGCCTGATATTAATGCACCTCAGATTTCTCACATAAACCTCTCTGAAGACAACCTTGCATTACTGGTTGATGCATTTGCTGTATTAGTTCATGAAGACTTTGAACACAAGTTCTCTGATGACCTAGTCACCTATGCTGATGCTATGGCCTCCTCCCATGCTGCCTAATGGTGTGCTGCACTTCAGGAGAAGTTTGACTCACTCAAACACACTGGCACTTACTCTCTTGTCCCCTATTCAGATGTACCACAAGGACATCATATCATGCAGGGTAGCCCTATCTTCAAACTGAAACATAATGAGAAGGGACACCCCACATGCTTTAAAGTGCAATATGTCTATTAGGAATTCACTGCCATGTATAGTTAAGACTATACTAAGACCTTCTCACCTACTGCATGTCTGAAATAATTTTGGGTCATGGTCCACCTCAGAGTAGCCCTTGACTGAGATATTGAACAGCTCAACATCAAGACCACTTTCTTAAATAGTCTTCTTTGATCCTGACAAAGTCTACTATATGGAGCAACCAGAGGGTTTTGCCGCATCAAGGAAGGAAACATAGATCTGGCAACTCAAGCAGGGGCTCTATGGCATGAAACAAGGTGATCATTGTAGCATTCAGATTGGTACTGGGCCTATATCCTGCCAATTCACTTCAATGAACATATATTGTATTCCTTAACACTCCTTTGACCTTCTGAAAGCTCTGCATGTTTATCTGAGTCGTCTAAAGGTCATCCATCTGTTTCTGAAGCCTGTTCTCACTTGCGATCCACAATACCATATTCTGTCTGTGTCCATTGACTTTGCTGGTGCATTTTCACCTTGTTTTGTCTATTATCGAATATGTCATAGAGGTACATACATTATCGACCCATCAGGAGCTTAATTAATACATATAGCAGCATGCCTTGTGCATTATTATATGTAGTAGTGACTTGCCTCAAGTCTTATTACATTTCAGATAACTTATCTTGCTACTACTTTCATCTACACAGTTTTTGGACTTTCACACTGTAGGATATAATCTATGGTGTGCATCACTTAGCCACTACTACTTTTGAACAGTGGCCAAATCAGTTTGGAAAAAATTTAAATCTTAACCCTACATAGTTCATTGGCTGCACATGCCACTCAGATGCTTCGATATTAGTTTGAAACATGTAGCACTACAGTAGACAACAACAATCTATTGCACAAATGTTATTTTCACCAGTCTCTGATGCCCAAGGATCACAAGAAGGTAGTGGCTGCGCACGCTAGGGCTGCACAATAGTTAGCTCCAACTGCCAAGCATCACAGTAACTCTACTTTTCAAGCCATTGCTACACAAACTCATTCCGAGTTGCAGGAACAAACAGCAGAGCTGACCAAACTTGGCAGAGAATTTAACCCAATAGAGCTGGACTCTGAGTATGAGTGTGGATATACTGGGGGTGTCAGTTGTTATTGGTCCAATACAGGTGATGAATATGAAACAGACTTGAATGCTAATAGTGAAAGGTCAGAATGCGATAGCCTCTGCGAGCTAGAGGGTAGTGAGCTTGAGGAAAATCTGAGGGAGCTCCAAGTAGAGGTCATAGCCCTAGACACACCAGTGGATACTTTGTTTGATGGAATCTCTAAGCTGAAGACAGGTGCAGTTTGGAAGAAGGCAGAACAGATCAGATCACTTGGATACAATAGGCTCTTTGGTTGTACTCAGCAGCAAAGGGATAAGGCAGCACAACAAAAGAAAATGAAGACATTGTATGTATCAGTGTTAATGGCCTGAAAAATGAATCTGATACACACCTGATTAGAACCAATTCACAGATTGCATTCATGCGACAGTGGTGTGCAACCAAAGATGATACTGTGCCTGACATTGGACCGAGTGTGGATGAAACACATTCAAACACTGCTGTAGTAGCACAGCCTCTGCAAGCATGTGACACAGTGATTGCTTTTACTGGCTATCTTTCAGACAAACCCAAGGATGTGGTTGACTCCAGCTCAGATAACAATGACAATGATGATGATGATGATGACGATGAAGGACTTGGAGGGGATGGATATGACATAAGCAATCAGTTGCCTATTGTGCAGCCACTCAAGTGTCATAAGCTTAATGTTCCTGCTTATGCCCAAAAGAGAATACATACAGAAAGGTGTGGAGATGAGAGGTGCATGACATTGGAAGCCATTGGAAAGCTGTTGAAGTCGAAGAAAACCAAGTTTATTGGTAGTTTGGGTGGCCTGCAGGCAAAATGAACATGTACCATCCAAAGTCATCTTGCCCTCATTGTCAAGAGAGGTTACTCTTCAATTGATGCATCAAAACGTGCAGCTGAAACTCATGGTTTTGCATCTGTCTGGGGTGGTCATCAACTGCGCAGCTGGACCCATGCCTAGGTATCAAAATGGGAGCTCCCTCAGTCATTGGCTGGCCATCATGTGAAAGTGTATTCATTGCTCGAAGACTCTGCTGTTGCTGCCAAACTTCATGCTTATCTTCATTCAAACAAATGAGCAGTCAATCCCAAGAAACTTGCATAGTTTTCAAAGGACAAACCTATACCTTCTGAAGCAGAGAAATATATTTATGCCCTTGTTGATGACGAGATGCCCTGTGGCTTGAAGAAGTACTTGGAGCTTGAATTATTTCCTCGCATTCACCTCAAAGTTGGATGTAAAATTTCCTTTGCTACTGCTCATTGATGGTTGAAACAGGAAGATTTTCGGTACATGTCGCACCAAAAGGGCCTTTATTTTGATGGCCATGACCGGCCTGATGTGGTCCAGTACCAGCAATAACATTTTTTACCAATGATGAAAGAATATGAGAGACACCTTGTCTGCTATGTTGTTGGAAATGTTGAATCAGAGCTCAATGGTACAGAGTGCAATTTTGTGGAGCAGCATCTCATTCTTTGTACACATGACAAGATGACGGCATAGTTAAATTATGCAGTTGATCAATATTGGGTCTTTGAAGACCAGTTCAAGTTGTGAAAGAAAGATATGAGATGTGGCCTTCATCATAGTGATGTGATCTGCTCAACAGTTGGACATATAGTGGATGCAGATGAATCATCGGAGTATGGAAAGAATCACAGAGGGTATTGGAATGGTGAGATGTTTGTGAAACAGGTGGGTCTTTCACATTGACTCATTCTCAAAGCTTTTTGGCTGATATTATTTATCCAGCTTAGTGACAAGATTATTCTGACTTTTGAACATATCTATGGTCTAGGATATCAAGCATTGTTCCTCATCAATAACCCTCAGGGTCACTCTGCATATGCTAAAGACGCCTTGCTTGTTTCTCGCATGAATATCAATCCAGGTGGCAAGCAGGCTCATATGCGACCTGGATGGTTTATGCACAATGGCATGAGAATTGAACAGAACATGATATTTTCTCCCAATCACCCTCAATTTCTGAATGAACCCAAAGGTATCAAGCAGGTCTTGAGTGAACACGGTCTCTATCAGCAGCAGTCTCATGGAAAGTGTGGCACGAAGTGTAATGTTGATGCAACAGCTTGTTGCAATAAACATATACTTGAGCTCCAGCCCGACTTTTAGCAGCAAAAGTCATACATTCAGAAAGTCATCGAAAGCTCTGGTCATCTCTGCATCTTCCTCCCGAAGTTCCATTGTGAACTCAATTTCATTGAATATTTCTGGGGGAAGGTCAAAAAATATCTCTGAGACAACTGCGATAGCACTTTCAAGACCCTAAAGAAGAATATGCCCTTAGCGATGCAGTCTGTGTAGCTCAGTACTATTCAACTGTGGGAACATTGCATACACTGCTGGATGGAAGCATATCGGACAGGTCTGAGCACAAAGGATGCCTAGTTTCAGGTCAAGCAGTTCAGCTCTATGAAGTACAAGTCTCACAGATATATCTCAGAGACATTGGCTTGCATTTTTGATTGATGGGGAATCATATTACTTTAGGTGGCCAAATCATCTCTTTTGTTTTTAAAAAACTTGCTCAGATTTGATTGAATCAAAAATTCCTCTTGTAGCTTTACTTTACTCATTGAAAGGATCATTTTTAAAGAGGATATAAAAATCTAATTTCTTTCAAGGGGGTGAGAACATTGTTCAAAAGTAGTGGTGGCTAAGTGACGCACACCATAGCTCACTAGCTACCTCACACTTCACTTTACTTGCCTTGCTACAAGTCATAGTTAGTAGAGTCACTTTTGGATAGTCATACTTCATGCAATTGATCTTTTGTTCATTCAGAATGATTGTTTGGCCTAACCACTGCCATTTCGCACCTCACTGTCTTAAAGTTCTTTGATAGACTTTGCATAGTTGTACTTTGGTACTCTTGCAAGTCTTATACTTCAACATACTTTAACATACCCACCATATTTACTCCCAGAATCCTTACTATTTTATCAGAAGCTCTTTGGATACTTCGCGCACCTTTGGACCTTCGTTTCTTGACTTTGGACTACCTTCACTCGCATCAGGCAAGTACTTCAGCACTTCAGACACATCCTCAGAACATCAGATGCACCTTGAGTGACTTTTCTAACTCTCATCTTTGATTTTAACAAGACATCCCTTGCATTTTATATCAAGAAATAGTTCTTCAGATAGTCTCTTT
Organism: Suillus discolor; assembly: GCF_016758755.1. Lineage (NCBI taxonomy): Eukaryota > Fungi > Basidiomycota > Agaricomycetes > Boletales > Suillaceae > Suillus > Suillus discolor. The sequence continues at coordinate 435,784 of NW_024541273.1, read as the reverse complement.
GGGTCAAATCACACTCACACTCATACCTTTGAGTTCTAAGGTAACAACTTTTGTAGTGCCTATATAGGATCAACTCTTTACATTGTGTATGGAACTGGACAATGCATGCTGCCCTTCTATCCTGGGGCTTCAAACAGCTTGAATGTGAGCACTGCATATACTTTTGTTGTGATCAATTTGGCACAATTATCACTGCCATTCATGTTGATGACTTCTTCAATGTAGGTAGCACAAAGCAGGCACTTGCCTATTTCAAGACTTAATTGGGAAATCTCTGATCTTAGTAATGTGCACTTCTGTGTAGGTATCACTATTTAATGTGATAGGACCAAGTGCACCATTGCCCTTTCCCAAACTGCATTCATTGACCAAGTCCTCACTTAATTTGGCTTGCAGGATGCATACCCAGTCTCCATCCCTATGGAACCAAGACTTCACATTTCGTACAAAGAGCACCCCCCCACAACAGATAATGATTGCAAATGCCTCATTAAAACACCATACTGCTTACTTTTCAGTAAACTCATGTATACTGCTATTGATACTTGCCCTGACATCATATTTACAGTCCAAGAGCTATATAAGTTTCTCAATAACTATGGCAATATTCATTGGGAGGCTGCCAAACATGTGGTCCACTACCTGAAGGGTACTTGTGAGCTGAAACTCATCCTCAGTGGCTCACACCCTACCTGCCTGGTTGGCTACACTGATAGTGATTTCACTAACTACATAGATACATGATGATCCATTGGCAATTACTGTTTCAACCTCAACTCTGGGTCTATATCCTGGTGCACTCACCAACAGAAAACTGTCCCCCTATCAATAAATGAAGCTGAATTCATTGCTGCTTGTGAAGCCACCCAGGAAGCTGTCTTGCTATGTACCCTGCTTAGACATATGCACAGATTTTAAAAACCCATGCAGGTGACAGGTGTAGGTACCTCTCAGGTACGGGTGTGGTTTGAGATTGAAAACACTAGTTATTTTCTCTCAACTATCTACATTTAAAATATCAGTATTTATATTATAGTACAATAATAAAAGATAGCTGGTCTGTCATACTAAGTAATGTGGTCTATGGTTCATATTACAAAACATTACATAATTGAGAGGTTCTGGTCAAGTTGCGCTTGCCGGTACTAAGTACATTCATAATCCAACAACGGGTGCAGGTCTGTATTTTGGATACCTGGACCCTCACCCACACCCATGCTCAGGTTTATCCGTGCAGATCCCTAGCCTTGCTTCTCAGCCTTGACTTCAGACAAGACAGTTCTTTTCATCTGAATTGTGATAACAGTGGGAGCATCATCCTTTCAGAAGACCCTTTATTTCACACCAGGATGAAACATATTGATATCAAATATCACTATATCCATGAGCATGTGCACAAGAAACAACTTTGCCTACACTACATCCAATCAAAAAGCAACACTGCCAATATCTTAACAAAAGCCTTACTGAAGAAAAATTTCCTGCATCTTAGGAGCACTCTTAGGCTCTACTAAATGATTCCAGGCAAGGAGGAGATGTTATGCAGCTAGCATTGAGGAGGAGTGTTGGAGCTAATACCAATACCAACTGTGGACATTGAATGTTGGAATGCCAACATTTGAGGACCTCTTTCTTCGAAAGCAGCCTTAAACCCTTGAGATGGTTCCAAGCGAATAAGTGTGAGTTGCTATCTGTAGGATTGACATGAAAATGGTTCATTAAGGCAGCCTTCGGGTCAGATGGTCCTTCCTGCTCGGCCCAGAATGTATCTTCCCCCAAGATGGGGGAGGTTTTTGTGCTTGGGATGTGAAACTTTGTTACCAAAAGGCCATGCTGGTCTGTTGCTTCTGAAACTCCTTTTCTCATGATATGCTTCGCCAGGTCGTAGCTTTTTACAAGCAAACTGCACAACAGGGAAGGTTCCCAGAGACAGGACTTGCATGAGTGGTGCGCACCTTCTTATTGTTCTCATAGACCTCCTCCGGCTGCTGCAGGGCTCTCTTCTGACCTGAGGCTTGGTATGCTGCTGGCGATGTTGTAGAGTGCACAATGCTCTGGCTGTTTGCTATGAAGGTTGCTGTTGCTTGCTGTGATAGCGTAGATGGGGAGGTAGGTGCGTGTGTGGCATTTTAAGAGACAGTGGTAGTAATGGACGCATGTTTTGTAACACAGTTAGGCACGTGATTGGCCAGGCGCACATTTATCGGTCGTGATGACCAGTGCAAAGGGAAAGGACATGCATTCAAAACACGGGTGTGGTTTTTGTCAGCGCATGACTGGCCAACAAAAGTGAAAGATTGTGCATAGTGAAAGTAAAAATAAAAAGGTTTTTGAGAAAAGAAGACAGTACTGAGATGAGAGTGGTTTCAAGATGGAGAAGTGTTGTGATACTGACCTGAATAACTTTCGCCACCTGCTTCTCTAGATGGTCGTTGAATAGCTCCTCTCTCGCTTCTACTAAAAGGTCTTGATTGATCTCTTCCAGACTCCACCCTTGTGACATGCCTACTGTGAGATGCCATCGGCAACATTGTTGTGCTTGGTAGAGTAGGAGAGCTCACTGCTTGAGCTGGTCAGGTACATGACACCAATGATGGTTCTGTAGCGCAGACCAGAATTGGATATGCATGAGCACCTGGTTGTCTGGCCAGTCTTGAGTCTTCATCATGGTGATCATGTGCAGCGCTGCCTCGTTAAATTCCTCCCAAGTGAGGTTTTCGTCTTTGATGATGGCCAAAGCTTTTGGGTCTTTAACCGCTGCAGCTGGTACCCATGCATGGATGCTGTTGGCTTCTGGAAGCAGGACTAGTGTGTCTGGCTCCACGACTAGAACTGCAGCTTTGGCGTCATCTAAGCCCTTGTTGGTAAAATAGTGCAAGTCACAGAAATGTCCCACTTTCAATTTTCTAATTGCATATGCAGCTGGGATGATACTAGGATCGGAAGGGACCTTTCCGTGTCGAATATGTACATACTTGTTCTTGTTTTCTCCCGCTCCTCTAACTGGGCAGCTTCTTCTTCATGAAGTAGCTGTTGGCGTTGTTCTTCCTCTTCTTGTTGCCATATGTTATTGAGTCTTTGCTGATTGAGTGCCCAGTGCTCTTTGGCTGTGTTGTTGGCTATGGTCCATAGCGACGTCAAAGAGCAGATTGCTTGTTTGTTCATAAACCCATCTGTGATGAGTTGCTGACGTGCATCTTGTTGAGTTCAACATTGTCATCGCTCCACTCTGTCGTCATTATTCTGAATGTTTTCCTTTTTCATCTTTGATATTCTGGACTCAATACCATGATATATAATCCATAGCTTCACATGATTCATACCTCAGCGGTTCTATTATTATGATGCTGAGGTATGTATCTTCTACTTGCACACTGTCTATTTCTCACTCTGTTTCACGTATAGACTTGTTTACTAGCCTTACCCTTCTACACATCTCAATGCTCATTGGTGCCGAAGTCTGGTCTGACTGCATCATTAGGGTCCTCTTGTAACATTTAAGTTGAGAGACGACGTAAAAGAGTGAGAGACTAGTAGCTAGGACTCCAGGCCATATAGTGATATTGATGTATCAATAACCTATAATGTATAGTGTTGCTTTAATACATTACTTCCACCAGTCAATAGCTTGCTAGGATGGCACAGTAGTGATAAATCAGTAGGTGGATCCTTAGGTCTGGGCAGTTCCTGGCCTTCTCTAATGGGTGCCTTGCTTCTTTTGCTGACATATCAATGGTGGCCTGGCTGAGATCTAGATATCTATTCCTGGTACCCTTTGAATTACAGCCGACACCTTCTCGAACATCACATGAGGTGCAAGTTCAAAATCTCACCAAGTCCAGCATGTCAATATAAGTAACTTAGATGTACCTCAGAATATGGAGTACCGATGGCAGTTGTGGGCTTGGAATTCTACGAAGTACACACGTTCACCCACTCCGACATTTGAAACAGTCGAGAAAATTTAAAATTAATAATGTTGGCCAAGAAACAACTTAATTGCAGTAAGGAGAACATGACTAGTGAAACTTAAGTAGAAATATGTAGTACTAATTACATTCAACATTCATCAGGGTCACCTCCTTCCTGCTTTGCGTGAACTTGTGTTGGTGGCACCAATATTATTGGCCTCTTCAACTCATTTAGATTGGAAACACTATCATTTCCTGCAGTCAGAATTTTCCTCTTCAGTACCATTTATTGCTGAAATGGAGATTTTTTTTGTGCGTTTTGAACCTCATTGACACTGAGGGGCAATGGATGTTGTGGCAGAGTGCTGTAGGGCATCAGTGTGCGATACTGAGGCAGTGTCAGCAAGAAGCAATGCCAGCGAGGAGTTACTACCAGCATCTAGGCCATCATCATGAGTGAAGTCATATATGTTTGAGGGTGATGTGAAGAACCGGTGAAGACGCGGAGACGTGACTCCAGATACAGATGGTGGTGCCTCAGGAGGCAGCAGGTCTATGTCTCAACTATGGAGGAGTTCTATGAGAGACAATGACTGCCCAGCGTCAGCCGCCAGTGTTGACTGACCATTGTTGGTAGCAGGAATTTGCCACTGTGGTGGCATAGGTAGGATAGGGAGTTGCAGATTAAAATTATCCATGTTGTCTTCCAAGGGAGGGAGTTCAAGAGCCTCATCTGCAAAATGCTGCAGATGGGGACTAGAGAAAAAGTCGGTGGTGTCGAGCATGGCACTGATGTCATGAGAAGCAGGATTGTTGGAATTCTGACCATTGTCTGTGGAGGGAGTCGCAACTGGGGAAGGAGATAGAGTGGTGTCGACGTTAACGGGGCCTTTAGAAGAGGTAAGAGCAGCTGATATATCAGCTGATGTGGGACTTAAAGTTGTGTCTTCCAGAGAGGTTGTAGTACTTGGTGTACTCAACACAGCGGCCTCTGCTGTGGTCAATGAACAGTAGTTAGCATATTTTGTTGAATTTTCCAGTAAGACTCAGATGAACTTACAGAATACTCAGTGAACAAATTCCGAATACGGTAACATGACATTTGTTGTGAACTGCAGGTAGGCCTGGCTATACCTTTTTCCCAGCTTTGTCGTGCCAACATGAAAACTGCTGATGTCCAGTGTCCCACCAGCCACAGCATCAGGACCATCCATCAAAACCAAGAATGTCCAACCTGTCATCAGATGGAGCTCCTTGAAAAACTGGGTAAGAACTGCTCTGATTTTGGATATGTAGCTTGATCGAAATTAACGTGGTGCATTAAGACAAAGCACATGTCGATGACTCACACTGCGTTATCTAGGGATGCGCTGTTCTTTTTGATCTCGTCCATTTCAACACGCTTCTTCTCCTTCATCACCTCTATTGCAGCCCAAATCTCTTCCTTAACATCCTTGGACTCCCCTTCAAATGCCAGTTTTGTCTGCTCTTTAATGATAGACAGGTTCATCTTCTTCGCTGGCTTTGCATTAGGGTCACTCTTGAGGGCGTCTTGCTGGCATTTGACAGCATCTTTGACCTTATCTTGGTAGTGAAGGTGCACATACATCTCCCAGCCTTGCAGAGAGCGGGATGGCTTTTCTTTGGAGGCCTTCGTGATCGATTGTGGCATTGTGAGTAGCATTAGCTCTCCTTCCTGCCTTTGAACTGTTGAGGTCATTGCGCATCTTTTCCATTAGCCGCTGATGAACTGCCAATTAGTGAATGCATGCGTGGTGAGGTTATTTATTCATACCTGTCGCCATACCTTCCACACCTCAGCCTCTACATTTTTTTGTTCCACAGTTAAATATACGTCTAGTGGGATATCTGGAAAATTGGCAGCCCGGTCTTTGAAGAAAGGATTCCAGAAGGAGTCGTAGTCTCTGTCTGCCTTGCAATCCAGGAATTTGGCATCATATGATTGGATGAACAACAGTTGTTCAGGAGAATATTGACTCCGGGGAGCCATCTGTTTCTCTCGAAGTGACAATGTAATTGAATTTTTTTTTGATGATTTAGAAATGAATGTGATTTCAACAAATGAATGATCTGTTACCGTCAACTTGTACCAAGATCTGCACAGACCAGGTCTCAATTTTCTTGCTGGAAAAGGATGCAGCGCAAATACATTTTTTTTCAAGGTCACAGCTCAATATACTAGTACACAGAGGCCACAGTTCTAAATACTCAGTAGCGAGAGGTATTGTATGCAAAGCCTATTATCAGTCCCACAGCGACCCAAACGTTCCGGGAGGGTATATTACACAAAGTCCGTCATCAGTCCCGCAACAACCTGAGCATCCATACATCTTACGAGCATGTTTTGGTGACAGCCATGCCCATGTCATCCATGACTTTAACTCCTACAGAATTCAGACATTGTCAGATCACCCCCAGGAAACAATGTGGTATAACTGACTCATTTACATGCTTCTTCAGCTGAATGTAACTCGTGTTCTTGGTCTTCGGTGAGTGCATACCCAGCCAGATCAGGCCATAGTACATCACGCTCAGGCCATTGCTGCAGCCAGTCGCTATACAACTTCACAAAGAACTCTTTGTGTTCGCTAAATGGTGCTCAATTGTGTTCAGTCATCCATGACATCAACCACACATGCTGATCTTGTGTAGGTTGCCATCTCAGCATCTGGGAACACCTATCATATCAGAAAGAATGGCCCAACAATGAAGATTACTTACGACAATATTAATGAAAGAGGTTATGGTGAGTGATCAAATTTTTTTTGGTTCGTGTTGTGAGCTAACATTGTTGGGTGAAATTAAGTCACACTTCACAGGTGGTTGCCTGGTTGTTTGGCATTCAACCTGCATGGACCAACTTGAGTCAGCCCGACAAGGACAGTCATATGCTAGGTCTTCTTGCCAAGAAAGGACATTGTGCATGATTACATTTCATAGGTAGACACAATGAAACACTGCTACTACTAGTGTATGTCTGCCTGGCAGACACTATCAGTATACTGGTGATATATCTCCCCTTTTTCATATGCCTTGTCCAAGGCATCAGAACCAATCCTAACATATGCAATGACATCTTGTAATGAGACTCTGACCTTTCACAGATGCATCAGCACTGCACGCTCAAGCCCCTGTGCTTCTTCCTCTAAGTCCTTGATTGTGTCAAGTACTGTTCAAATATTCCCAAACACATTCTGCACTTCCAAGTCCTCGCACTCAATGAGTGCAACACACAAACCCTCTACAAAGTCACGAGATGAGTATCCAATGACCGCAAAAAGCTTTTCATCAATTTTTCTTGACTGGACGTGTCTGGTGATGGTAAGTAATGAATGAAATATTGATATCTAGACATAGTACATTTGTTGACACCTTTCTTGGTATCTGGCTCGTATTTTTTCACGGTTCCTATAGACAGCCGTAGTTAGGTGGATATGTAGCTAACCACGATGATAATATACCTTTCATTATAGACTCATCTATAATTGCGAGCAGCCTGAGCTTTTTATTCACAGGAGTTGTGCAATCGAGGGCAGCCCATGAGAGAGTCTTGGTACGAGGGAGATTTACACACAATGTGAGTACAAATTCTTGCATGGGTATTTGGTCACGTCTGAGGGAGATTTACTTCACATAGTTGATATGGATTTGCCACCCAGAGATGCCATGCCACTGTATACCTACCTAACACTCATCCAATGGTGTGTAACTTATAAATTTTCACTGAACACTGATAATATACAACAAGTACAAGTATTTTATTTGAACAGCTCAACCTCTGGAACGGCCAAGATGTCGAGCGCGAACCAAATGGTGAGGAAATCATTGTACCAAAACCATGTCTTAACCATGGTAGTGTCTATTTTCATCCGATTGATTGACTTGGGAGGATCTTCATCCGCTCTGTTACTGTTTTCCTGCAATTTTGCTATCGGCATCATGTCTCGCCTGTTACGATGACCGTCAGGTCATCGTAGGAACTTGGATAGGTCTTCTTAGCGACAGCTCGAATGAGCCCACTGAGGCTAAGGGTGTTCAGCGACTTAACGGAATGTCAAGGGTTCCTCCTGTAATCGCGGTAAGAGCAGTGTCTCGTCGAGATACAGGGCTAGCGGATACGGCTAAGCGTGGGGAGCGACTTAGAAGTGCGGTCTAGACAGCTAAGCTGGGAGGCTTAGTTGAACAGGTTTCAAGGGAAAACCAAGTAGATTAAAGTAAGGTCTAAGTACAATAATCTGTCTACTTATATACAGTCTGTACATAAGGGTTCAAGCTCAGTCTGTATCTATAGTATATCTGTGGATCTATGTCTATCAGAGATAAGAGTACATGAGGTCAGTCATGAGTACAGATAAGATACATGAGGCATAGCCTCTAATCAAGCATGAGGCGCCAAGGGCGCTCCGGATCTTCATGAGGCTTCATGAGGCGGCAACAATCAACATGTGCTGATCTAGGGTGACCATGAGGCGTACAGCCTCCATGGGTCAGGTACAAGGCCTTCTAGGCCAGGGGCAGTGTCACAGCGGTCCAGACCGCTGTCATTCTAAGTTCTAGCGGTGTACCGCTGCGTCAGGAGTCTAGCAGAGCAGGGGCTCTTGTAGATGTTGCAGATGACTGTAACATCGCCCTTCCAAGGTGGCTAAGCTCAGGATTGAGCATTTCAGGCATGGAACTCTAAGTACCAGTACTCCTGCAGCCCCACTTTAATGTTTATGGGAATACACTCTCTCTTTGGATGGTCACATGAGTCTGTGCACTGAGTATATCCCACTCCATCAATCCACCTCTGAACAGGAGATTCAGCCTACTATCAACACCACTACTGCTGATCCCCAGGACTTCCTATTGAATGACTACTGGAATGAGGTACCTATTGATACCAGTAGAGAGAGCAAGTGTGAATTGCTGCATGAGAAGCAAAAATGAACAGCAGCCATACATTTTTGTACCTTGTGACTGTGTTGACCATGTTGAATAGTTTGATAGGATACACCTATTCTAGTATGGATTCCTGAGCGCGAGGCATTTCTTGATGAAATGCTTTGTCTCGAGGGGTGGGGCTTTGATGCACAATGAAGTAATTGTCACTGCAGAAGTGTCAACTTGTCATTTTGGTGCAGGGAATGTTTTGGAATGGAGATGCATTGCAAAGACTGTCTTCTTGAGTATCACCATCACCTCCCATTACACATCATGGAGGTGAGCATTTTGCTGAACTTTGACTGCATAGTAATTAACATGTGTATAGATGTGGAATAGCTCATTTTTTGAACAGGTATCTCTGAAAACACTTGGCTTGCGCATCCAACTGGGCCACAATCTACGTGATCGCTATCTAAATCCACGACCATCTTCTGGCGATGACTTTGTTGTGATAGATGTTAATGGTATTCACGAAGTCGCACTAGATTTTTGTGAGTGCCCCACTGCACAAATTCGGTATAAGCAACTTCTCCAGGCTCATTGGTATCCAGAAACCACTACCAATCCATGCACCACTGCAACTTTTGGTGTCCTAGAACATTATCATCTGCTTTCATTTGAGTCAAAAGTGTCTGCATATGAATTTTACCACAGCTTAGCATGGTGCAGCAACAATACAGGCCTAATACCAATCAGGGTGAGTGATCCCACTCAAATACACATTATCAGCTGCACTGGAACATTTCTCATAGGATCGTTATGCACCGTTCATGTGCATGATTCACGAATGGAGGCACTTGCGGCAACTTCGGCGTGCAGGGAGGGGGCATGATCCCAGTGGTATCAATGCCACACAAAAGGGCGAGCTCGCTGTATTGTGTCCTGCATGTCCGCAGCCTGGGAGAAACTTACCAGAAGGATGGGAGAATGCTGGACCAGACTCAAGGTGAGGACTTGAATGAATGTTACAACCTGATGATGAGAGGTTAAGTATGTTCTACAGGTGGTGTTATGCACTTTTCATTGCCATGGATGCAAACTTCCAGCTCAAAAGGAAAGCCGTTTCAAGTGACCAAGTGGACCCTGGCTTGAATGCTGGCTGGGCTTACTTTGTTGAAGAAAGGCAATATAAATCACACTTGAATGATTGCATGATTCAGCGGCAAGAGGTGAGCCTTTCTCTTAAGACTTGCCTGAATCTGAAAGGTGATGCAATGCCTCATGCAGCACAGTAGCTGTGTCAGTCACAATGCCATCAATATGGCAGACACGAAGTCTTTGCATGGTTTAGCTGCTACTGGGGTAGGGACTGTGGACTGCACCTGACATGATATGAAGTGTCTGAACGATGTGGGTGACCTCCAGAAGGGGGAGAGGTACATTTTCCGTGGACCTAGTGACATCTACATCAAACTGACCCATCATTTACTAGGTATATCAACATGGATTACCTTGTCTTATCTACCTTGGCGAGTTCATCGGTACCAGTACTCAATGTGTCTTATGACATTGCATGTCAGTGGTCTAAGAATTTCTGGGCCTGAATGGAGACAATGCCGACACACCTCCACCTCCCCCATGAAAACCTCGACATTCATTATTTTGTCCCAAAGTTCCATATTGGTGCACACATCAAAGAGTGTCAAATCGCATTCTCTTGGAACTTTGGCAAATTTGTCGGACGGACAGATGGTGAAGCACCAGAACAAGGCTGGGCGAACATAAACCAAGTCGCTTCAAGCACAAAGGAGATGGGCCCTGGCACACAGCGCGATACATTGGACAATTATTTTGGTGATTGGAATTGGAAGAAGATTACTGTGCTTGGTATGTAAATTTCAGCTCTTTTCCACTACAAAATCTCATAGGTTTGTTTATCTAGGACGAACTCTCAAACATAAAATGGTGGATGCTGTCAAGTGGAAGAGCAAACATTGTCGTGCTCTAGATAAGCTCAAGGCAACGATTCATCCATGTTTGGTTGTGCAATGGAAGGGCGAATTTGAGACATGGGAGGAAGATAACACAAAGCCCAATCCTTTTCAAAGTCACATTGTTCATGAGTATTCTAATTCCCTCCCCTTGATCACAACTCTAATTTCCTTTAGCAATCACACTGGCAGCTGTGTGTTTACAGCTAGCTGACTTGGAAGCTTCCAAGTTGCAGGTGGGGATCAACCATTCGCTCCATTGCAACATATCACCCAGTATTCTTATCAGCACGGGATTAGATTTAGAAGAACAGCAGTACATGATATCAACACAATTTATTGGCAAATTTTCACTCGCATACAAACAGACAATGTCTTCGCTGTGACACTGCCAACCTTTCCCTGCACCCCACTGACAAGCAAAAAGAGACGCTAACACACCACACCAACACATTACAACGCAAGATAGACACTTGGGCTCGTGTCCAGGAGTTATACATGCCCATTGTACCTACACTTTGTTCATCAGCGACGAATCCTGCTGCACAAGATGCCCTAAAGCCGCAGGATTTCCCTCTTTACCTGCCATCTGCACTTGATAATGCCCTTGAATGTGATCAACAGCTCTGTGAGTATGAGTGGGAAATGCACTATGCCCAAGCTCTGGATGCCCTAAATGAGGTCAGATCCCATCTACACCTGCGCTCACACATGTACAAGTTCAAGGAGAAAAATTTACGAGGCCAGGCTGCTTCCACACGCGCTCAGGCCCTCATCGCACACGTTGAGGCACGAAAGGATGCTAGTGTTAGCAAGTACCGACGTGCTTGTGCTGCACTCATTGCACTCAACCGTAAACTGGAGAAAGTTGGCTGGGAATTCACAATCCGCCCACTCCAAAATGAGGATATTCGACCCATGGGCGATTTTGCTGGTGGCCATTCACAAGGAACGGGGATGCTATCATGGATCTGGGTAGCTCATCGAGCTGATAATAGTTGCACCGAGAATGACAGAGTTCAAGACTGTGAGTAGTGTATTACATTTACTTGGGTAGGGACTCACTGGACTTCTCTATTGCAGGTGTCCATATTGAGTGGTGCAAGGCCAGAGCATGCGCATCTTGTTGGTCAGAAGAAGTCAAATTGTTGCTCGAAGAGATGCGAAGAGTACTTGCATACCTAGAATGGGAGATAGGCATGGCAGTGCCGTGCAACACTACACCAACTTATGAAGCGCCAAGAACAAGAAGGACTTGCAGCCTACACATTTTGCCAAGCAGGTTTGCATGCTGATATGAGATTATCTTTCCAAGGTATGTGGAATGATGTGCCAATACTTGTAGCATCGACGTTAGATGCTGTGGATGATACTATTAGCAAAGGCAACGATGAAACGGACGAGGCTCCTTCCCTCCATGCTCCACCTAGTACACACAATTGTTAGACTTGTCACCAGTAGTACACTGCTGAATGATGTGATCTGTTGATGCCAGTACACTGAGATTCCATCCCAATTTCACAAACGATGTATCTAAGGTATGACGAATGAGAGTTCTATTCTTGTTGTACCAGATCTCATTTTTCGATCTCGTGAACATAGATTCCATTGTACAAACATAGATCTAGGGAATGACAAAAGGCTGCAATCTATAAATGTATGTATCAATAGGCTGTAATGTATAATGGATTGATGTATTACAGGGTACTCTATACCAGTGGAAATAATGTATCGAAGGTTGACTATGATGAGAGATTATGATACATCACAGTCCCAGTGTCATATACCAGATTCTACACCTCACTTCCACTATGATATCTTGTCCAAATACTCATATATCCGGACATATCCATATGATCCTCACCCAATCCAGTTCACACATCCAATCCATACTCCATCCAATCCTCATCCAATCCTCATCCATGTCCTATCCAAACCCCTGGCTTTCAGACCTTCGGATCTCGTCCATGGTCATATCCGAAACTATTCCTGCGCACCTGCGCGTTACCCCATTTGGGATATACCTGTGTTTCTGGCTCTCGGATATCTCTGCTTCCATCTTGATAATGTATTCTGTACAAGTTTCATCTCCAAGTTCATTTCCTTATGATCTGTTTCACTTACTAATACATTTCCACATGCTCGTACATAGCCTTACCTCTCTGCTTACTGATCTGCACAGACTTGCCTCTAGTATATAAACTCCTGTAGAAACTCCTGTACTTCCTTAGTCTGAATATCATATTAGTCCTTGCACTAGATCTCACTCTAAGTCTTCATACAAGTTCTTTCCTCCTGAATATCCACCTTAGGCATAGGGAGGAATTCCCTAGGCCAGAGCTCTGCTCCTCCGCTCCTCTGCTCATCTGATCCTCCAGATCTTTCCCGTGGTCCTCCAGACCTATTCTGCTTCGGACTTTGTCCTTGCAGCCTTTCATCTGGTTGCTTCTACTCAGGACGTGTCCTGAGTAGCCATTATACATATCCGTATCAGGATGAAACCTCCATGGTAATTTCTGGAAGTTCCTCTGGAAGTTACTTACACCCGTCTGGAAAGTCTTTCCAAAGTTTCCCACACTCCTTCGGAAGTCCTTCGGACTTCCTTAGACTTTCTCTGGACACAATTCTGAAATTAAGGGTACATACTCAGGTAAGGGGCACAGCACACAAGCTGAAGCCAAGCCCCTTGGAATCAGTCCTACCCTTTGTGCACAGTCTTAACACCCAGGTACTGGTGAGGACTCAGTGAAAAAAGGACTACTATGAGGTGGGCAGAAGCAAAAGGCACTGTGCCACCTCACTTAGTTTGCACGTAGACTATATTCTATGCTAGCCTCATGCCCCAGCTAGCTTAGAAAGCCATCTAACTGTTTTGTCTAGGTCTTAAAGAGGCCACCCCTGGCATGGTTTTGCGACCCCCAAAACTCGACCCCTTGCAAAGCTCACCGAGCCTGCGGCTCTGCCATGATCATATTTTCAGACTGCCAAAATGTGATCTAGCCTGTGTGACCTATGTCGGAGGTCGAATCACGATCACACACTTTCGACCGAAAAACCTCATTCATAAACTCCAGGAATTCTGTGCACCTCTAACTCGTTAGCCTAGCACCTGTCACTTTTTCCTGATGGCCCAACAACAGCTTAGACTCGTTGCAACACAACAGGGAAAATGTCTGAATGAAAATGAAAAGTAAAAGTTTCATTGAATTATCATACATTCGAGTGCGAACACGTCTGAAGTTCAACATGTGTCAATCGAGAGAATGGCGTGGTTCCGGACTCAGATGACTCGTGAACCTGATTGGTGCTGCAAAACTGTAGGTGCATCCGAGTGACGAGGATCGTATGCATAACGATTTGAAATGATCCGAACATATTTGAAGAGGTGTACTGCGTAAAATATCATCAGGACCCTCAGCCAATATTGAGTTGAATTCAGATTGTGCGCACCGACAAGGATTCGATAACTACAATGTTGACCACCGATAGTGCTAGGATTGAATGATTAATTCCTTTTTGACAGCCATAAAAGTACTACTTGCCTATCCCAGTTCCGAAGTAAAAAATGTTATGTTGTACAAGGATTTCAAGCAGCAGACACCCTCTTTCGCGATATGCCCAATATACACGAATCATGGTGAGTGCCATGATCTCTGAGGCAAAAAGTGAGCACTCGACTACATTGTATAGCTTCGTGATCTCACCAAGCTCGAACGCTACCAGGAGTGTCCAAGGATATGCAGACATCGTGTCGCGAGATAGTGAGTAACAACCGCCACCTATGTCTGATAGTTGGACTGTCGTTGACCCACACTGAGTGATTTACATGCGGTTCTTGAAGACACTCACGTTCCAAGCGTTTGGAAATCGTCATTGTGATTATCACGTCCAAGATCGCAAGGCACTGAAGTGAGGTGTGTCAGAGTACGGAATGCGGGAACGCAACTGTATGCGCACAAGTACCGTTGACAACATGATACCCAGAATGAATTTCTTGTTTCCCCATAATGCATAGGTGCGAAGGACGAAGATACCTGGAGATCCTGTGAGTGTTCTGCGTGAATACACTATAATACTCGTAATACCTTCTGCACCAGCTATGCACAATGCAGCAGCAACTGAAGAAAGAACTTGGAGCGGAACCAATTGCATTATTACAATACTTACGAAACCATATTGAATGTAGAAGTTTGCAAGTCTACATCGGCGAATCCTCAGGACGGTGATATTATTTCCGACAGATGCTCACCACAATGTTTTCATTTGGGAGATAGTTCACTTCCGTATCCTGGTTAGCTGCAAGTTGACAATAGAGCATACTATTTGGACTCACTGCATAAGTGTATACAGAGCACGAAGGCTGGCATGTATCTCGTCATGACATAAAGAATACTTCCTGCCTTCCACGGTGGCGAATGAATCGAAGATATCTATACATGACAGTTAGCCTAACCTATCGATTGACAGGCTATATCTCGCAAAGATGAAATTACCTCCCGGTCTAAGGTCAGGAAACAATCGTAGGCCTATGACTAGATGTTTGCGGATGACGACTGAGCAAATGAGAGTGCGCACCCAAAAAACCACTAGTGACACTAGTACGAACCCCGTTAGCTATGAAAGACTATTATAGTCGAAATGATAGCACCGAAAAAATACTGTCAGTGCCAGGATTATAGATGAGTGAAGCGAAAACGTCAACAAATATCAATCACTTACATCCTGGTACTGGATGCTGGTTGATAGGTCAATGGAGGTTTGTAAATCCATGCTTCAGAAAGAGGATAGAGGTGCTAGTATCGCCGGGCATGGTAGGCAGCATATATAGCAGAATATTCCGATCCGTCGTGACTCATCAGGTTGCAACGGCACCATGATAAAGTAACATGTCAATCAAGCCAAGCAAGGGTCAAAAGTCTTTGACTACTTAAATGCACCTTGTTTTTGAATTTTGTAAGCAGGATAGAACAGTATCACACGCGCCACGGGCCTTATACTCAGGGCCGTCGGCACATCGCGTGACGATACCGTACCAATGGCAGTCCACTTATGAAACTTTGAAAGTTTTGTCAATGTAAAGTTTGTGTAAAGTAATCGTCAAATTCAATCATCTGTGGCAGCTCGCTACACCCTGTGCACACTAACTTGACAGCCTCAGTACCTGGTAAGGAGGCTTTAGACCTGCTAAGATATGCTCGTGTATGCGCGAGTTCTGAACAATCGTGCATATGACAAAAGTATTTTGAGGGACAACAAATCTAAAACGAATCAATCTACGAGCTCTCAACAAATGCCTTGCCTTTCTCAACGTTCTTCTTGAGTTCAGGCAAGCAGGCCTCCATCAGCTTCTCTTCTTCAGCGGAAAGAGGCCCGAGAGGGTAAATTTTCTCGACGCCATTGACCTGCGGAGTATTGAGCATGAATGAAGAGGATCTCTTGTTCCGTTACTTACACCAAGTTCTACATTGGACGAGAAGAAGTCAATACCCTGGTCCTTGTAAAGAGGGCTCTCGACGAAGGTAGGTGTGATGACACCTTTCTCGCCATTTAAACCTCGTAACAGAGAGTTGGTGAATTTGGCACCAGCATATGCCATCGAAAGGGTGGCGCTACCAGCACCGTCTTTAGCCTTCACAACCTCGTCACCACCGAACTGTATGCGGTGGACAAGAGCCTTGTAAATGTCGCCTGTGATAGCTTTTCCGTGTGCATTCTGTGAGAGCAAAGGCACAATGGTCGCGCCACTGTGACCACCCACAACAGTTATGGGAGTATCTGCGGGTTTAACCCCTGCAATACCAGCGGTGAAGCGAGCAGCACGAACAACATCAAGGGTCGTTACACCAAATAAGCGAGCGGGGTTGTAAACGCCAGCTTTCTGAAGGGTAGAGGCAACAATGGGAACGGTGGAATTGACAGGATTTGAAATGACGAGAATATGGGCAGTAGGGGCGACGCGACCAATTGCTGCTGCTAGGTCGCGAACAATGGAAGCGTTGGTCTTCCGAAATAGAATTAGCAGCGCCTAATGTAATGGAAGGCATGAATAACTGACATTAAATAGATCATCGCGGGTCATCTATAAAGGTGTTAGAGCAGAGCAACAGATGGATTGTAGGACTTACACCAGGCTGAAAGGCAGGGTCAGGACTGTGCAAGGGCATGAGTATAGGGAGAGGAAACACACCTTTCTCGGGACACCAGCAGGGATAACAACAACTTGGGCGCCGTCAAGGGCTTCGTCAAGCTTGTCTGCAGGGTAACCATTGACCTTGGAAGCTGATTGAACTAACCCATGATTAATGTATGTAGCAAGTAACGACGTACCTCACTGTGAGCGTCAACATGGCTTACATCAGCTGCAACACCGGGTGCGCCACGGATATCATAGAGACTGAGAGAGGTGACGAGAGGGTCAGTCTTGAGAAGGAGTGACAATGGTTGTCCAATGCCTCCACCAGCGCCAAGGACGGCAACTTTCGTCTGTCTTGCAACGGACGAAGAGAAGGCACGGGAGTTTGCGGATAAAGCACGGACTGCAGAGTGGGCAAGCATGATGCACGTCGTGGTTGTCGAGCAGGACGTTGAGGCAAGATGGAAGAACGTTGTGTGGTAAATTTATGCGGAAATACCGTGAGATGCCGAGCGGTTCGGAGTGGCTCGGACACGAGCGGCGAATCTACCGAGATTCGGGAGAATAACATTTACTGCTTTCACAGGCGGCTACATATATTTCCACTGGACTAAGCTATAGCACTACGACAGAGCTCAACAATTATACATTTATATACCTACTAACTAGTCGTAGCAGGGACAATCATTTCGCTAGTGCCTCTATCTCCTTCTCCGTACCCAGGACCTCATTGAGTATGTGTTGCGGGATACTCCGCGCAATGTGTTAGTATGTGAATAACGGACTGTTGCGTAATATGTACATATGTGCTCTTGGATTTGACTTGGCTGTCCACAGTAGCAGACTGCAGTAGGCTCAGTTAGTGCGAATAATAAAGCATAGTACTCTCCGATGAATCCATGTCCTGTGCGACGCTGTAAAACGTCCATAAACTTCACGAGGGGCATTGGTGACCCGAAAGTGTTTGCGGCCCATGCGTACTGGTCTATCTGCGAGAACTCGTCGACCAACCGTCTGATCTGTAATGTGAAGTTCGGCGCGGCCGTATATGCGGCTTGCACCGCTGTGACAGAGTTGTTGTTTATAGATTTGAATCACCTTGCCAAGAGCCTCGTCACCGGATTGAACCCATGATGCGTGTGATCCTACGCTTCACCATTCGTCTGCTCTATACAACGTCAACCTTCTGTGACGATGGGAACTGTGTGTCGTTTCCTGCCTTGTCGGCTCTCGTCAATCAATCTCCCTTAGTTAGACCATAACAGAAGGAAGAAAAATGTTCCTTCTAATCGTATCGGACATGATGCCACAATATAACCAACCATCGTCATTGACAGAAAGGATCTTCAAACCTACCGCAGTTGAAAGCAAGTATCGACGACCATCTCATAGTCCATCGTCTCGTAGCGCCTCTAACGCTCTCAGTACCCCGCGCGCTACATCTTCGCTCTTCTTCTCCAGCGCTTTACCCCTCCCCTTTCCCCCACCTTGTCCTCGTCCCCCGCTACGCCCTTGATCCTCATCTGGACTCATATCCACATCCACAATATCACCCTCGTCACTGAGTTCTCCCTCGAGATCGTCATACAGAGCCAGAAAGTCTCGCACGTCTTTGATGAGCGTCTCGATGAGGACATCACCAAATATCAGTGATCGGTTGGTAGATAGTACTCGGATTTCATGCGGAGCTGTGGGTGTGCAGAGGAGACCGAGAAGAACAGCAGTGTACCCTGCCAGGAAAGTGAGTTCGGGAGATTGAGGCATGCTGGACGTGTTCAATGTGGGTAGGGAGGAAGCAGTTTTACGTCTAGAGGAGGTGGAGTGGCAGGTAGGGCTCGCAGAGGGAGAATCTTGTTGACGTGCAGATGGCGGCTTCCGACCAGCACCCATGGCCAGTTTACGTTCGTGGCCAGACACGATTTTTTGTGTCCGCGATGAAGAATCAGTTGATACAAATACGGAACTGCCAAATGCCTGATACACAGAGACCAAACACGAGAGCAGCGGTACCTGTGAAGACGGAGGGCATGAACAGATATGCGAGCAGCTACGGGTGGCAGAGCAGACGCGATTGAGAACTATGCGAGGAAAAGCGTCGTCGACAAAAAATTGGAAGCAGGAAATAAGATACTTACGAATACGTCCCATCCCCTCACTCACCCCTCCACCTTCGATGCCCCCAGATGCCCAGTTCAGAAGCAACCCAAGCGCCAGGCAAAGCAAGTCGAAAGACTCAACACGTGTCAGGGTATATGGCGGGACTGATATGGCCTTGCTTTTCCCTTTACCTGTGTCATTTCCTGCGCTCGGTGTACTGGTACCTTTACTTGGCATATCGTTCCTATGTAACATACCCTGCCTGCCAAGTTTACTTGGCGCATTGGTTGTAATTGAAGGTTTATGTGCAAGTTTGGACGGTGAAGAAACAGGAAGCGGTGTCCGTTTTCGAGGGGAACGTGTAGATTCACGTCGGGAGCCGGGTAAAGGTGGGGAAGAAGTATCTGTATCCTCCAGCTCCTCCGGTTTTACCGCATATTGTTCATTCTCCTGCGTCGCCTCGTCATCCCGTTCACCCTTAACCCCATCAACACAAAGACTCCCGACCCATCCAGCTTGTGCACGTAACACCACACGTGTAATCAGGGATAGGGCTGTGTCGCTTGGCGTCCAGGAATCATGATGAATATCAGAATATGTCGGGGACGAGCGAGAGTATGTGGATGAAGGACGGGAGTGAGAGGATGTGGAAGACGGGAGAAGCGTAAGGATACGGAAAGTCGAGAATAAGGTTTTGCGTGCTGTTGAAAGGAGCATGAGTTTCTCATTCATCCCTGTTGATATTCATTGGGGAGGGTGGGCAAGTATCTGGGCAATATTTGGGATAATGGTTTGGAGAAGAGTTCGGCAGGGAGGCAATGAATGGAGGAAGAGTACCAAAAACGTACCAAGCTCACCCTGACTTTCCTCCGCATCCCCTTCCTTGTTCATTGTATCCAAATCCCGTACACAATCTCGTACAAGAATTTCAGTGGCCACGCACAGCTCCACGAGTTCGTCTGTAAGAACCGGGTCCGCCAGCGCACGGTAAATTTCTGATTGTTCTCTAGTCCCACGTGAACCGTCACTTGCGACGCCAGAACGTGATGGAACGTGGCCCATCCACTCTTTCAAGAGGTAGGTGTCTACGAGGCGGAGACAGGCGTGGATGTGAGCGAGGGAGGGAGTGGCGATCTCTATCGGGGGATCTGAGGGTTTATGTGTTTCTTTTCCTTTCCCGTTTCTTTTTGTATTCCCATTTTTCCCCAGTCCTATATCCGAGCACGCATAACTGGGAAACAGCTCCAAGCCCCTCTCCCAAGCACTGACGCGTGGAGGTACAAGCAGAAGCTCTGCACGGAGGGAGTTGAGGATTGATGGGAGGGTCTGCAATGCAGGCGGAAGGAGGGAAGCCGGCAAGGATGATAGTGTAGTGCTGAGCAGGGCACGGGTGGAGAGCTATGATGTCCATGCGAATACACAAGAACGATCAAACGTTCGTAGCAATGAAGGCACAACATGGGTCAAGTATCAACGAAATGAACGAGCGAATCAAAGCGAGCGACAGCATGACGTACCCTACGTATATCCTTCATCACTCCTGATTTCACGATCACATCTGCAAGGGCTCTGAGCTACCGCGCAGTCAACATGACGTAAATGTCAATTCGATGTCACAAAATCCCAAGAAAATGAACAAGACCAATTATTACATCATTCTTGACAGCCGCCGCAAAACTTACTCACCGGCGCGACGTCTGTCCTGATGATGCCTGATGCTCTCAGCCCCATTGCATCTACCCCCGACAGGGCGAGCGCAAGGATGTCTTTCTTCAGACCTGAATGGGTTGTCAGCGAGCGGTTACGTTGATGAATGTCAACGAATTCTGTTGGAGAAGTTATTTTACATAACATACCCTGATTGAGCCCATCACCCTTGACGTCGGAGGTGGGAGTGACGGAGCGCAGGATATCGAGGAGAGTAGGGACGAGTTCAGGTTTATGAGCAAGTTCGGAAAGGGTTTGGAGGTCGCGGGTCGAAAGGAACGCAAAGAAAGAAAGGGTAGCATCAAGAATCTACGGAATGTTAAGTCCATGTTTTGTAGCAAAAGGGTCAACAGGCTTGAAACAAAAGATATGAACACACCTTGTCTGGACCGTCTCCGCGGGCTTTGAGGAATACATCCCAAGTACGAGCATAAAAATCAGATGTTTTCGCACGGCGGTTGAATTCGGGGTCACATAGTTTAGTGACGATTTCCAAGACACTGATCATGGTGGAAATGAGCTTCGACGAGTTCATTATTGAAGCGCACCAGCACGCACCTGGCTCTGCGTAGTGCAATAGCACAACCACTCTCTATGCTTTCAAATAGATACCCTACCTCGTCAAGAAATCGTCTGCTTTCGCCCTTGCTCCGCAACTCCGTAATGCTCTTGAGATCATTCATCATCCCATTCGCTAGCACCCGCGAACCCGCACTAGAGATCCTCTTCGGTGTCCCAGTATCATTGTCGAAAGGACGTGGATCATCCTCGGAGTTGTCGACACCCCACCGAGACCGCAAGTCAGCATAAGATTCACGCGTGTCATCTGGCTCCGCGAGATCAGCTGCCGGAAGCGCAATACGGTACGAACGTGATGCCCCAGCATACGTCCGTGTGTGCTTTGTCAGAAGTGGTTTATTCTGTGTTGGGGAAGGCGAACGCGAGGAGGCTATCTTCGGTGGAGAAGAATGGACAGGAAGTGTGTTAGACGATGCTAGGGGATGAAATATTAACATCACTAAACTCAGTAGGTGACCAAGACAAACGGGTTAATGAGCAGACATTATGACCAGTATTATGGTCAACGGACGACTCCGTGCGCGAGCGTGACAGCATACGTTTCACCACTCCGAGCGACTTTCCAGGTGAGTTCGGCGTCCGATGCGGAGAAGCGGAGAACAACGTGCTCAGATCCCGAGCTGGCTTAGTCGGCGTACGAATTCTTGACGGCGTACTCGAAATTGAGCCCACATCAGGCATCGTCGTACTTCTTCGGATAGGACTAGTTACTTTAGGTGGTGATAAGTACGCACTAGACGGCGGCTGCACGATCTCAACCTTGATTCTGGGTCGTTTCCGCGGTGGTGAAAGCACAGCCTCCACATCTGGCGAGTTTGGCCGTGCACGGCGTGAGTTCTTACGTCCGTATGTCCTTTGCATCTTTGCTGTGATCGTCTGTAGAATATGGATATGGTTGTGGACCGTGGTAGACAGCGAGCTCTTGTCGGAATCCGGCCGGGTGCATCGGCGCGCATAATGCACGTGCACGTGACTCTCTCAAACCTTGATCTTTCTCCAAGACCACCTCAACCGCGATGGAAAGCCTTCAAGCACGCATCGACTCCTTTCTTAAATCCAAGCGCGTGAAACGGAGTTCAAAGCCAAACTCTACTTCCGCAACCGTGAAATGGCCCCATCCTTCATCTTTCAACGCCAACCCACACACCCTTGCCGAAGCAGGTTTCTACTGGGTACCAAGCTGGGAGGACAGGGATAGCGTCGCTTGCTTTCTGTGTCACAAAGAGCTGAGCGACTGGGATGAGGATGATAACCCTTTCCTGATTCATTGGCAGAAGTGTGGCAATACTTGTGCATGGGCAATAGTCCGGTGCGGACTCAGTGAGGATATTGCAGAGGACGGAAGGTGCGTTCACGCGTCTTCTCAGCATAAGACATGCTTATGAGAGCATTAGCTTTGTATTCTTGAACAAGAAACGCCTTCCGACGAGCAAGGCGATGGAGAAGGCACGTCTTCAGACATTCGGCGAAGAGTTGTGGCCTCATGACGGGCAAGATGACCACGGCGCTAGCTCAAAGAAGGTGTGTCCCCACGCTCATTTACGCCGTACTTTAATATCATTCGTCATCTTTAGATGGCTCAGGGAGGGTTCGTGTATACCCCCCAAACAAAGGGTGATGATACTGTGACCTGCTTGTATTGCAACCTCTCACTGGGTGGCTGGGACGCTGACGATGATCCAATGTGGGTTTATGAAGTTCTCCCCTTGAGACGTAAGGTGACCCATCCATGACAGAGGGGAACATAAGAAGCGCGACACCAAATCCGGCACGCGATGCCCGTTTTTCAACGCATCGGGTAGCAAACCCCGCACTGTTTCACGAGCACGGGCGAAGAAAGGGGCGGTTGATGTTCCACCCGATCCAAGACCTGAACAGTCCGACTCGGGTGATGAACTGGCGAAGGCAGAGATTATCGAGGAGGTGCAAGCACCTAAGACAAGACGAAAGGGACGCGCTGTCTCTACGTCTAAGCCACCGGCCAAGACTAAGACTAAATCGACTTACAAGAAGGTTCCGGTGAGATCGTCCAAGTCAGCATTGGCAAACCCACCCGAGGCTGAGGTGGTAGCCTCAGAATCTGAGACGGACCCTATCATATCGGAAACAGAAAGTATTCCATCGGAAGTAAAGGTCGACACGCCTGCGAGAGCGGACGATACTCCCGTACAACCACTACGTATTCAGGACGACCTTCATAGCGAACAATACCCGAGCAACGTAGAGGCGGGCGATCTTAGAAACACCCCTCGTCCTCCCCCACGACCCGAGACCCCTCATGACAATGACGCATCTATGGTTGTCGATGAGACGCCACAACCATCCGACCCACCCCTTTCCAGCCCACCACACCCTCCGACATCACTTCCGCCTTCTCAATCGCCAGAACTCACAGCCATTCCTTCTCTCAGACCAGAAACGCTCACTCCTGAAGAGCGATGTCTTACTGTCGAGCAATGGATAAGACGGGAGATCGAAAATAGCTATGATCAACTCATGCAGGACGGGAAGAAGCAAATATCATTATTCGCAGAGAGGGCAAGAGAAGTCCGGCAGGTGATTGAAGCACTATGATTGAGTTGTGTTATCACGTCCGTAGGATAGTTTTCTGGGTTGCCCATTATTATTGAAGTATATTTACCCCCAAGTCCGCAGTGAAGACCTGAACGCCGCGTCAAAGCATACAATGATGCCTCACATGATGGAAATCACGATGACGTTGAAAAGCGTGGTAACTTGTGCTAAAGCAATGAATCCTGGAGCATCCGACCTAATAGCAAGCTCTAGAGTGTTTTGTACGTGTAATTTGACCTTGAAAGCTTGAACGTTTGAACTCTTAAGTGCCTAATTTAGAATTTTATAGTAAACCTAGGGGCTCGACCAAAAATCAAAAGGCTAAGTTGACAAACAGGCGGACAGCTGGATTTGACTAGACTATTTACTTTTATTTCAGACGCTCTGAAGCTTAAGCTTAAGCGCTTAAGATCTGACGAATCGACTAGAAACAAAGAGCGTGCATTGACATATTGCTAATAGGGAACCTCTGAAGCCCAAGTAAAACTATAACAAACTGATAGCGACCGCCTCCAAAGCTAGCGCTCATCGATGCATCGCTCATCCATCTATCACAAGCGCGCTTCCCCGCCTTCAAAACTCAGAGGAAGAGATTGATGGGCGTGCAGCCGATGTTGATGAGGCCGTTCTACGGAACGTTAAGAGGTATGATATAAACGAGGAAGGCTGAATACGTACGTATGACTCGTTACTACAGCAGACGGGCTGCTGGAGACAGTTTGCACCGTCACCAGTACCAACCACGCTGATTGGGCTGCAGCCGAGACCGACCTCGCCGAGGATGTCAGCGAAGATGGGGATACCCCCAGACATCGTCAGGTTCTTGTTGTACTCGTCGACCTAGTGTTGATATTTAGATGGATTACAGAGACGGTGCGCTATATATATGAAACTCACTGGCTGAGTCGACTGACAACATTGAATGTTGCCGGTGTTGCACTGGCCGCTGGTGTCGCGTAGAGCGAGAGGCGTGGCGATAGCCAGAACAGCAAGGGACGTGATGGACAGGATACGAACAAACATTTTTGTAAGACTAAAGTTTGGGTTTAGGATTCTTTCGAAAGAGCGTTGAAGTTGGTTGATCAAGGAGCTGGGGGCGACTTGAACTAAAGAATAATCGAGTGAACCCGCCAGACTTTATACCTGCGGAGAGCCCTTGTGACTTCGGGAACTCGTAGCAGTCACCGAGCCCCGCCGTGTCGGCATCATATAGTTGGATTCAATGCCATTCATAGGCGCGTCTTCTATGTTGCGGCTGGAATCCTGGTGAATCATGTCGACCATCACGTGATACCGACGGCCAGACTTCTTTTTCCGACAGTTTTGAAATTCCCCGAGCTCTCCGCTTATGAAAGAAACCCGATACACGCCGTTGTTCACCAGCTGTGGAAACAAATTCTAGTACCATGCTTGTGAATGACTAATACCGTATTTTTTTTACAACAGGTACAACCTCAGGCTCGTCTAAGGAAGACCACTCGGTCAACCATGTAAGTACTGTTTGACTCGGCGACTTGAATTCAAAACTATGCATATTGCCGATTGCCTGCCCGCGACGTCTGGGGCATCTTCTACTTATTGCGATACATGCCATTAGTATATCTTCTTTAATGGTTCTCAACAGGCATCTAGAGGTCGGCGCCCGTTCAGGACAGTTTTGGCATTCCCCTCTCCGCTCCACGGCATTGAAAGAAACCCGAGGGGCGGTCTCCACGACACAAGACTCAAATACCGCGCTTACATACTTACTGCGAAGGAACGAAGCAAGTAGTACCGTCTTCCTTCGATCAGTCTAGACCATAAGGCCGACCTCGCCGAAGCAGCGGTCAAATTTCGACGTACATATTGGAACAACAAGATATTGGCTCATGTTGATAGGCTGAGCTCCGCATCGGACCTCCAAGGTGAAATATATTTGCCAATCATGATTCTCACATCCGCTACCATAGGAGGAACCAGGAAGGCTGGCCCACGTACATGTCAAAATCAGGTAGTCCAAGGGAATATGCGTGGCACACAGTTATGTACAGTAACTGCGGGTTGAAGCTAAGTTTCTAACGTATTAATACTTCAACTTGGGTCCGTTGAGCCTTCTTACCCAAGTTTGTACTCTGAACCTCAGGACGTACGTTATTATATGATTATTATCTGTGCGTACTCCGTCTTACCGTTTGACCCCTCTTTTATACCGACCCTCTGCATACTTCTGTGGGAGACTGGCAACGACTGATCTACACCGTGACGTTGACCCAATATCTATCTTTTGCGCATTTCTACTTGCGAAACTATGCAGTCTTCTGCACGAGACGTATAGTTGGTGCCTGGTCTATTATCGATTATCGATGAAGTACCCTTCGCCAACCTTGCGCCACCAGGTTGTTTCAACGTCATTAATGTTCCCGCATATATTGTGGCGTAAACTTCAAACGTTCATTTACCAATCTCTGCTCAATATTTTAGTGCCTCTTGGTACAGTGGCAAGACTCTGCGATTTGACTAATTAATCGTTTGTGCACGACAGATTTATCGATTACTATAATAATCACTCTGGTTGATTGGGACTTGGTACGTGCCCCATATAAATACCAGAAGGTACACTTTCAACGCGTGCGCTGATGAGTCGACTGTCAGTGCCACAGTACAGTCGAAGACGAACTTAATTCCTCCTTCGAAAGTAATTTATCTAATAGGTGAATTTATCCATTCTTTGGTGAAATTTTGACACCTCGATGCGCTATCTATATCAAGTTTGGTTTTCAGTCAACTCAGCGACCAAGAAAGAGATGGAGAACGTTGATAAAATGAATCATTTTTACAGATGAGATGCATCACGAACGACTCCCCTGACGAAGTCAAGAGCGCCTCGCCACGTCATAAGGAGTCAGGCTAACACTAACGGAAATATCTTTTCAAGCACGTCAACATGACTACGGCGATGCTGTGAAATCTTGAATTCCTTTGGTGGTGTGCGCGTAGATTCCCCTCAGTACTGTTGGTTTGTTCTTTTGAGGTCCCTCATCCATCCTGCTCATCAATATCATGAGATGAAGCTTAAGTTTTACTCCTACATCGCAAGATTCCAACAATGACTCATTTTAGAGTATCAGGGCAGAGATCAGATGTACAAAGCCTTCCTTGGTAAGGAGCACTAGTACTGCTGCGACTACTGCAATATTTGCCGTAGCGTAACCAATGTAGACTATCGCCATGCCCACTGACGTAGATGCTGACATAGACGGCGGCTGATGGGACGATGTAAGAACAGACAGCTCGGAACTTACCGACCAAACATGTCCCCCACACTTTGCCCAGGCCCCAGACGTGTCCCCAAGACTTTGGCGCGGAGTCTGCGCAGACTTACAGTAACACAGACCGGCCATTTCGTCCTACGCGCTTCGAACGCCCTTACTAAGTAACTAACTCGACTGTCCATAGACAAATGGTAAATGAATGAAGATATTCCGAGTCGTTCCTTCGACTTCCTGGCGTTTCGCGGAGTTACATCATGATAGTGCCTGGCAGCCCCAAGCAGCCTGCTGGCAATGCTTAGGGCTTCGGAGGTCAAGTTTGGTCAACACAACAGCAAATAAGTATTGCATCGAGGCTCGCGGCGGCGCGGCCAAGGGTATGCCCTGCTATCATATTTCAACGACGTTTCTTGTTGTTCAACGCCTACTTCGCCCAACTGACCCTTAACTATTCGCCATGAGCAACAGCAATCAATCAAGGGACTCGAGTCCAGTTCCTCCAGACACCACGGCAGTCGCTCGAGGAAGCTCGGTACGTCACTCACATGCATCACTTGTCCATCACACTCTCGAACACTGAATCTGATGCCCCATTTGTCCAGGCCCAACCGCCACGCAAATGTTGTCGGTTTCTGAAGAAGGTCAAGGATGGTGTAACGAAGAAGATTTCTGTAAGTTGAGAAACAGAATTGCATGAGATCAGACTGAGATCATACAAAAGCGCTCGAACGTGAGGAATTTGCGCAGTCGCGAGCCTGTTCTTCCGAATGCTGATCACACAAGCGCCTTGTCAACTGCGAATATCGAGCCCGAGGTAGGTCACCTTTCAGTTTCTGCTTTCTCTCTCAACTTTTGATGGTCGCACAGGTTCAGAATACTCCATCTGGTGTGAAACAAGGCGGTGATCCCCAATCGGCACTTCGAGACGCCAAAAAGGCTGTCAAAGGCATGAATCTACCTTCAGGGCCTGTAGAATCTGGGGCGTCCGCCGCCCAAAACGCATCAGGGGATCTCGAGGACGCATATATCTTCCAGGATACATATCTTCAACCCCTCAGGATATTCGACGATATTATCGGGCAGCTCGCAGATGTATAGGCCCATTCCTGTTAGTTGGAAGCGAACTAATTTCGTTCTGCAGGTACATCCATATGCAAAGATTGCACTGGGCGTCTTGTCTTGTGCTTCAAAAGTATTTTTGCTTCCTCTCTTGTCTCTATCATGCGCTCAGGAGTCATTGGTGCAGATGGTCATCGCCCAATCGGACCGCGATCAAGCGGTCCATCGTCTTGTCGACAAGTTGGATCAGGTTTTTGGCTTCATGATCCAGGACGAGACGCTTAGCCAAATTTCATCAATGCGCGGTATTCTTGGACAGATCTCTCAGCAGACCCTTGAATGCGCCCGCTTTATCAGAGATTATTCAGAGACCAAGAGCTTCTGTGAGTCTTCAAGCTGTTGCACGTTCCACATGCTCAGGTTTCCCCCCATTACAACAGGGGAGAGACTCAGGAAAGACATTCTCACCGAAACAAACAATGAAATTCAACGGTATAGCGATGCGTTGGATGCCCTCATGCAAAACTTCCGGGACCAAGTTGCTCGGGACGTAGCTATTTACACCCACCATACAGGTGAGTATCGTACCTGTTCCCGATGCAACAGCTATACATTTCTCTTCAGGCGAACTACTGGACCTCAGTGGTATAACTTATGCAGCGAACGCAGGGCTAGATACCAGGAAACAATGCCTCCAAGGGACGCGCACGGAAGTACTCTCCCAGATCACAGATTGGGTGAACAGCACTGGAGACGACGTTCCACGGGTGCTGTGGCTATCTGGCCCTGCAGGCAAGGGCAAATCAGCCATCGCCCACACGATTGCTAAGTGGTTCAGCGATGCTGGAGGGCTTGGTTCATGTTATTGCTTCGACCGAGATCGAGAAGCCGACCGTCGCCACGAGAAGGTATTTTCTACCATCGCGCGCGACCTGGCCGATCGTGATTGGGGGATGAGGCGAGCCTTGGCAGATACGGTCCAGAATGCCAGTGCGCTCAAAACTACAGCTGACATCATCCAGCAATGGGAGAAGCTTCTGATGGAACCAATGCAGAAGCTCTCAGATTCAACCGTGGGCCCTGTCGTGATCGTGATCGACGCATTGGACGAGAGCGGCGTGGCCGAAACACGTTACGACCTTCTTCGCATTCTTTCCGGTAAATCTCAGGACTCTGGTGTTTCCCGAATCACAGAACTCCCAAAGAACTTCCGGTTTATCGTCACCTCTCGCCCGCTTCGCGACATTCAAAATTTGTTTGCGGGCGCTCAACATATTCGAAGGATCTCCATGGACGACATTCCATCAGAAGTGGCGGAACGTGATATCTACGCTTACGTGTCGAAGAAGTTGGAGGGGCATTCGCATTTTGGGCGCAAAGAGTTCACAGCCCTGGCCAAGAAAGCTGATGGTCTTTTCGAGTGGGCACGTCTTGCTTGCAAATCCATCGAAGCACCTCCCCCTGGCGTATCTGCCGATCAGTCGTTCGATGTCATAGTGTCCCGCGATGCTGTTGAACGGGAGCACCTGTTGTATGATATGTATGACTTAATTCTGACGCAGATCATGCCAAAGGATAGACACACAAGCTTCAAGTCTCAGCAAACACAGCTAGCAGTGTTTCGTTCCGTGATGGGACAGATTCTTGGCACAGCCGAACCCCTCCCATTGAATTCCCTGAATACCATGCGAAGCCATTTTCCAGATGTAAGCGAGCGTTACAAAGTGGAGGTCATAGTGGAACACATGGGATCCCTCCTCAGTGGCACCACCGACCCGTCCACCCCAATTCGACCCCTTCACGCATCCATTCGCGATTTCCTGACAGACCAATCACACAGCGGAGAGTTCTTCGTCGACGTGCCGAAGGTTCAACGAAACCTTGCTTTCGCATCACTCGGAGTGATGAGGGATGAACTTTCCTTTAATATCTGCGATTTAAAATCATCCTATCTACCCAACTCCGAAGACCCCGCTCTGCGAGAACGAATTGAAAAGTGCATCCCCCCACATCTATCCTATGCCTGCCGATTCTGGCTTTCACACGTACAAGGCATTAAACTCGATTCAGAACTCGCCACAGAAATAAAATCATTCTTCGACCATGAGCGACTGTTCTTCTGGCTCGAAGTACTCTGCCTCATCAATGCGCTCAGCGGCGCAGTCTCCGCCCTTCCGCTCATTGCCAAGTGGTTGAAGGTGAGCACACGGTTATCGAGCGTCAGATAACATGCTCACTAACGTACAATTGCAATTACAGGGTCACACCGGATATGAAGATGCCTCGTCCGCTGCAATGGACGTGCAGAGATTCATTCAACTCTTCGCCGGCATCATCTTGCACAGCACACCTCATCTCTATGTATCAGCACTTCCATTCTCTCCCCTCAACTCTGTACTATCCAGAACGTTTTCTGCACGGTTTCCGAACTCTCTTCGTGTAGCATCTGGACGTGATATCAACTGGACGGCCGTTCAGACTGTGATCAGCGGACACACTCATGGTGTTAACTCAGTCTCGTTCTCGCCGGATGGGCGTCGCATTGCAACTGGATCGTATGATCGCAGTGTGCGTTTGTGGGACGCAGCGACGGGCCAGCCAATAGGCGAGCCCTTGCTGGGGCACACTGAGTCAGTCAGCTCAGTTTCATTCTCGCCAGATGGGATACGCATCGCGTCTGGCTCGAAAGATAGGACCGTCCGGCTGTGGGATGTAGCAGCGTGGCAGGCCATCGGTGAACCCTTATCAGGGCATACTTCGTCAGTTAACTCAGTCGTGTTCTCGCCGAACGGAACTCGCATCGTCACAGGTTCAAACGATAAGACTCTCCGGCTATGGGATGCAGCAACACAGCAGCCGGTTGGTGAGCCCTTGGAAGGGCACACTTCTTTTGTCACATCAGTCTCATTCTCTCTGGACGGCAAACACATCGTTTCTGGTTCGATCGATCGAACTGTCCGGCTGTGGGATGCAGGATCGGGGAAGCCTGTCGGTGAGCCTTTGCTGGGGCACACTGGTGGGGTTATGTCAGTCTCGTTCTCTCCAGATGGGACACGCATCGTCTCTGGTTCGATAAGACTGTCCAGCTGTGGGACGTGGCGACAGGGAAGCCTGTCGGTGAGCCCATGGAGGGGCACACTGATCAGATGATGTCAGTTTCGTTCTCGCGAGACGGAAGTCGCATCGTGACAGGTTCGGACGATCGTACTGTCCGGTTGTGGGATCCAGCAACAGGGAAGTCAGTGGGTGAGCCCTTACTGGGGCACACTAATTATGTCAACTCAGTCTCGTTCTCTCCGGATGGGACTCGCATCGCGACCGGTTCTAGGGATAACACTGTCCGACTGTGGGATGCATCTACAGGGAAGCCAGCTGGTGAGCCCTTGCCTGGGCACACCAATTCCAATTACATTACCTCAGTCTCGCTATCGCCGGATGGGACCCGCTTCGCCACTGGTTTTCTGGATGGCACTGTCCAGCTGTTGGATGCAGCGACAGGTCGTCCAGTTGGTGAGGCCTTGTTGGGGCACACTGCCTATGTCTGTTCAGTCTCGTTCTCTCCGGATGGGACTCGCATCGCAACTGGTTCTTCAGATAAGACTGTCCGGCTGTGGGACGTAGGGACAGGGCAGTTAGTGGGTGAGCCTTTCTGCAGGCACACTGGTGGGGTTAACTCAGTCTCGTTCTCTCCGGATGGAACTCGCATCGTTTCTGGTTCGGACGATAACACAGTCCTGCTATGGGGTGCAGAAACGGGGAAGCTTGTTGGTGAGCCCTTGAAGGGGCACACTGATTTGGTTTGGTCAGTCTCATTCTCGCCGGACGGAACTCGTATCGTGTCTGGTTCGAAGGATAAGACTGTCCGGTTGTGGGATGCAGGGACGGGGCAGTTAGTGGGCGAGCCTTTCCTCGGGCACACTGATCAGGTTTACTCGGTCTCGTTCTCTCCGGACGGGACTCGCATCGTTTCTGGTTCGGACGATATGACAGTCCGGCTGTGGGATGCAGTAACGGGGAAGCCTATTAGAGAGATCTTGGAGGGGCACAATCACTGGGTCATTTCAGTTTCGTTCTCTCCGGATGGGACACGCATCGTTTCTGGTTCGGGTGATCGAACTGTCCGGCTGTGGGATCTTGCAACAGGGCAGCCAGTCGGTGAGCCCTTGTGGGGGCACACTGATTATGTCAATTCAGTCTCGTTCTCGCGGGATGGTACCCGCATCATTTCCTCTTCGTCGGATGGAACTGTCCGGGTGTGGTATGCAGCGATTGGGAAGTCATTGCAGGACCATGCCGAAGAAGACCATTCATCATCATCCTCGCACAGCAGTTGCATCACACATCCAACACCAGCCTTCCCCACACCCAACACTGCGAACGATGCCTTCATTTCCTACTCATCACAACCGACTCATGCACTGCGCGACACTGCTGAGCTACTCGCAGGCGCCCCACATAATGACCGCAGGTCGACGTTCAATTTTCTGGAGGAAGATGGATGGATGGTGGGACCTAATCGTCGGCTCTTATTCTGGGTACCACCCGCTTCTCAAAAGGCATTCAGATATAATCCTCGGACTGCATTTGTGATACCCAGTGGTGTTGAGCTTGATTTGAGCTGCATGGCACATGGGACACGCTGGCAGCACTGCCGCAAGGAGTGAGTCTCCCTCGCAGTTAAATAATCCAATCCTTATAGCTCTTCATTACAATAGTCTCGTCCCAGTGTCCGGAGGTGTCAGAGATGGTTTGTCGAGCACGATATGATGTGCACAGTTAATTCATCGTCTATTATATACGTAGCATCCTATTTGACTTGGGGTAGTTGGAGCGAACGACGTGCGTGTCAGAAAGGTTGTGACTGAGTGACAGATTTTCGAGAGCATAGAACGACTATGAGTGTGATCAGAGATGTGATCAAGCGAGACCGATCATGATGGAGAGAAGTGTGTGTTCAAGGCACCTCCCAGAGTGGATTGAAAGAAACTGGAGATTGCGCAGCGTTGAAGTTTTGGATAGTCGTTTGACTTCAGTTGCACACCGCCGCGGCACACATAGTTTAAAACTTTTAAATGTTGAGAGGACTGGGTCAATAGGAAGGAACATAGTTCATTGCGTACAGTACAACATGTGTATGATAAGAACGAGCTTCAAGGAACATGATATTAGGCGCGGCTTACCGTGACACTTGGTTTGGCCATTTTCACCTTAACTTGGTTGTTGCTGACCACATGCCCTTGAAGGACTTTACATGATTAATATAAACTCACTCGGTTCTTGTTGTCTTGAACTGTGGCAAATTTCTAATGTGTTCCAGCCCCTGAGTCCCCAGATTTCAGACTTCGGCTTTCTGATTTCTGGGATGATACGAAGATCCACTACTAAAGTACTTATTACAATGCGACTCTGCAGTATGATAACCACTGGAAGACCATGTATTATAGCTTATTTCAATTGGTACAGTAAGTACTTATATTAATTTTGACAACACGGAAAGCGCCGGCGGAGTTGCATGACGGATCATACCTCCACTAACGCAGGAGTCGGGGACCTGCCTATTGATATCACGAACAATTTGAACTCCCAAACGTAGGGTGTTACTTGCTCAAACTTGCTCAGGCACTATTATCTTCACTGTTTACTAACATATCTGACGGTTGAGGCTGTGATTTGCTAAATATCTCGCGAGTGACTTGGACTCCGTCAGGGCACGATCGAACCAGTAGAATAAGACGTCATGTCTCTCATCAGTGACCCAGGGTACGCCTGGTAAGGTCTGAATGATTCCAATGGTGCACTCACGCCTTTTATATATAGATATTTAGTTCACAGTCTAAGGCTGTCTTACCTGCGCAACGTCGATGATCCTTATGGCGCGCGTATAATCTCCCTGAGCCCATCCTATTCATCAAACCCTTATATCCTCGCAGCCTCACTCGCAGATGTTCATCGTTGGCCAGAACTCGAATATCCCTCCAGTCCGCCTATATCAGACGATGATTCGGAGGCTCCTGATAAGCCCTCATCGGGGTTTCCTGGGGCTACTGGTCTTAAGCACCACCAAACAATCATGGGCAACAGATCTGGGGCGTTTGGATTGAGAGTATCAGGTCGACGCGCTTCTACCTCAAAGCGAGCCTCTCTCATCGCAAAGAGGGCCGGAATGCATGGCGAAGGAGCTGATGCTCCCGCTGCCCTGCCGCGCGTCAACTTCATAACTGCTGCTAGTAACGTTGATCCGTGTCTCATGACTTCAGAACAGGCTGATATTTCTCAACCTCTACCTGTGCAACATCAACCACGGAAAGACGACACCCCTCCTGAGCCACTCCCAAAGGATGTCCTATTTGTGCCAAAATTCAAAGGTGCGGCCGAAATGGAGGCCAGGCGCAGGGTGCGAATGATGGCGCGCCGCGGCGTTCCAGCTTCTATGCCAAAAATTCCCTCCGTGGCGACCCGTAGCCTCAATCTTGACATCTCTTCATCCGACGACGAGGATGGCATGTTGGAAGATGATAACGATGATGACTATGATTTGGTAGCCGCAGGAGACGATAATATGGACGAAGTCGACGAATTTGATCCGTACGGTAGTGTTTCTAATCTACGTCGTTGCAAAGCTCACCGCCCCATGTACAGAGATTTCGCTGCCACCCGAGGCATGCATTCGGACAGTGCATCTGATGGGGTTTCCCTTCTCTCCGGGACTGCCTCAGCACTGTCTGGGTCTAACATATCCACCCTTGGAACATCGCCGTTCGTTGTTCCCTACCCGCGAACACGCTCACGACTCAGCCCCGTGTCTGAACATCGTGCTACGGACAATACTCATGAAGGGTGTCCTCCAACCCTTCATTCCAAGCCCACCGAGACTTACTTCGAGATGATCAGTCCGGTGCCAAAGCCTGATCAGCGATCTGAACCGCCACCTCCCAAACATGAAACTCGCAGAAGAGGCGTCTCAATATCACTACCTGTTATCGACGCTCCGTCCGATATGACATTCACACGCAAGCCTGTCGCACCAGCAAGCCCGCATACATCCGCTCTCACCGCTATCCTTGCTTCATCAGGTGGTCCCACCAACCCATTCAGTGAGCTGTATGGTGCCATATCTGGACGGGGAGAGACGGCCTCTGTAGACGTCAAGGTTTACTTTCCGCATGCGACAGAACCTCGTGGTGAATATGTGACTCTGAACGTGCGGAAAGACGCAACTATCGAGGAAGTCATCGGTTTCGCTCTATGGACTTACTGGGACGAGCGATGGCAGCCCGAACTGAATGCAGGTGTTAAGGATGATGACCCAAAGCTCTCTGCAATAGGTTGGGTCATGCGCATTGCAGAGGATGATGGCGAGGTTGATGAGGATTTCCCGCGTATGTCCAGTTGGTTGGCTGCCCTCACAGAAGATTCATCCTTTTCTATCATAGCACCCGACCGCACGGGCAAGATCTCGAAATTTGGTTTCGAGGCATTCGCTATTCTAGCTGCTACCCCGCTGCAAAGTACGACACCTTTTTCTTCGTTTGTCAGTGCTAATTATTCCTTTCAGTACAACAAAATGAACAACTGGAGAGCAAGATACAGCGACGGCCCTCGAGAGTTATGGCAGCGCCAAAGAAGCAGGATACAGGACCTCCAGGTGGCTTGGCGTTGCCGTCCGTCTCCGGCCCTACAAGCGCGATGTTCGGTACAACTCCAATCTTATCATCTTCTTTGGGTCCTTCGTCGAGCCATGGCCCCCAGTTGTTTTTGCGTATTCGCGTTGCAGACACCGCTGATGCAGTTCATATATCCACCACCATCCCTGTGTAAGTTGCATTTTGCTAAGTTACCCACTGCCCACTCACCACTGAGCACAGATCAGCGGGTATGTACATGCAGGAGGTGCTTGAAGTGGTTTGCCGGAAGCGCAAACTGGCAAACCTCAAGGACTATGCTCTGATCGTCAACGAACTCAACATGCTGGCATACCTCGACCGCACGGTTGCTAGTCTCGGAGGCAGACGCGAGCTGACGCTGGTCAAGAGATCTACGCTACCTCAATTGGGCATCGAGCCCGAAAGCAGATCAGCACGCACCACTGATCCAAATGGTACTAGTAACCATCTTATGCTCAGAATAGCTGCTCAGTGTTTTTCTTTCTCCAGCTTCTATTTCCAAACGGATATCGGATGTCCCAGAGATACAGCTAAACGCTGCGGCCGACTACGCGACAGCATACAAGGTTCGCTATCCTTCCTGATAAGTGTTCCTCACGGTGTTAATTTGCGATAAAAGAAATATACCATTTACCGCAAAATGCCTATGCTAGCTCGCCAGGAACGCACTTTGGCTATCGATGGTGTTTATATCCATGTAAGATTCTCCATCATCACCAAAGATCGGAAATGACAGTCTTCCTCCAGATCATGCCATCCACAAACAAGGCCAAAGCGGTCTTTGATAGTGGAAAGACAGTGTCATTCCATATCAAGAGCATCATTCAATGTCAACAATCCGCGAAGTCGTCTACGCTGTTCAAGATCATCGTACAACGGGACAGCGGGAGCAAGCGCTACGACTTTGAGGCGGATACGCCCAAGCTTGCGGGTGAGTCAAGGTATTCGTTGTTGTTGTCCTACCGAACTGATGGCGGCGACAGGTGAGATTGTGCAGACCCTACGGATGCTGAAATCCCATTTGGACCGTTCCAATACTGTCAACCGCTTGCGGCGTAGCAGACAGGTGGTATAAACAAAACATGAGTCCTTGTTTCATACCATTGTAATTGTGAAATCCAATTCCCAGAGTTTTTCCCCTGCCGAAGAACTCATGAAACTCGTTTCAAGGCTGAAAGAGACATTATCAACTGACAAGTGAGCGCTGAGTGACACTCCAGAAGGTGCAACTACTGGGATAACGGATTCTACGAGCATGATCATCACACGAGACAACACAATATACACAACAACTGGTAAGACCATGTGACTTGTGTGATTTCTCCCTCTCCGACGAATGTTGATCAGGGAGTGCTGGTGTCGGCAACAAGTTCGCGTTGGGCCAACCGCTCCTTTTCTCTTATCGGAGTGCAAAATGGATCACTAAAAACCTCTGTCTGGCTCATTCGTTGAACATGCAAATAAATTCCTGTCTTGAGACATCTAGATTATAGTCTCAGTCGACGCTGCTTAGTACTAATTCATCATGAAGAGCTATTCATGATATATCATGATATTCAATAGGCGGCAGAGATGTACGCAGTTATATTTGGAGGATGTTCGATGGTATGTTCTCTGAGTGTTTATATAATTGCCGAGCTTGCTGGCTATTTGGCCAGTCATACACACCTTGCATCTTAGAAGAATTTCAGAGCTAATGCCTTCTGACCATTGACGAGGATTTGCATTCAATTGTAATAGGCACCATATAGTACGTACGTACAGTATGTATTACATCGGACATGGAGACATCGTTAAGGACGACGCAAAGAATCCAGCATAGGTCAACAATGATAGGCAATCTGCATGCTGATTATCCAGCCTAAGGGCCCGTAACAATGGACAAATGTTAGGCGAGAATAACGGACATAAAGTGCATGGAGATGAAGCAAACAATCTCCTGAATGCGCGCTTAAGCTCCACTTGAAAAAAGATTCTAAAGGCGCTTGAGGAAGTTTATGCGCTGCGTTTATACATGGACAGGCACTATCCTCCAAAACGGCGAATCATACGATGCAGCGGCCAAAAAAGTGAGTAACCCTTACAACTTATGAGTCCAGGACGCGAGAGCGCTGTCGTAGTTGCGGCCTTAGTTCCAATTCGGTGCTAGGTCGGTTGCACCGTTGCTGGTCCGTAGTAGCTGACTGAAACCTTGGACTTCGCGAAGAAATAACAGACTTCTACAACCTACCGACACAAGATCAAACAACGGGGATGCATAAATGGGCGGACAGCAAGATCAATTAGCTTCAAATCCACCCCGTTGTGTACATACATACCGATATTACCAGTCAACCCAACACAAGATGTTGACACATATCGTAGCTGTTTTATCCTTGACGATCCTCGTCATAGCCGGCGACTCGCAATGCGACACTGGAACGATTATGTGCTGCGACCTGAAACCCACGGTACATCAGCAAAATATTACTTGCCAAAATGATTACTCACTTCCATTCCATAACAGTCATCCGAGGCAACAGAATATTTTGCACAGGGGGGAATCGTCCAGCGTCGGGCAACTAATGAGTGCTCGGGGGCTAGCGTTGTGGGCACCTCCCAAGGCTGCAGTGCGAATCAGGAACCCTTGTGCTGCGAAGATGTCGATACTGTGAGCACATCTGTCTTGTCAAAGTATACCCGACTTGACCATTATTCCAGAACGGTCTGATCAATCTCAGTTGTTCACCCATCAATGTCAATGCGTGACAACCGAAGAACTTGTATATCAGAGTTCGGGCAAAGGATGGACCCCCGCAGTTGTATTAACGAGCACGATTGAAGTATCGATTTTGCAGCATAAATAGATTGGGGCTTGGCCATAAAATTATTGGATGTCATACAGACCCTGAGCTCAATTGCTCACCAAGCAACGCGTGAAGATATCATGACACCGATCCAATATGGATGTTGAGTGTCAAAAGCGGTCCTTTGAAAGAAAAAATTAGGATGAAAAAGATTGAACACGAAGCGCCCCGAGAATGAATTTCCTAGGATCTCTGGCAAGAGTTCAGGTAGCGAATATGGCGATTGTAGTCACGAGACGGCATTGAAGAGGTGAACGTTTGAATAAGTCTGTTTGATATGTAGGACAGCTAGAGAGTAATTTAGATGAACAAACCATGACCTCTTGTTGCGCACCAACAAATGACCCTCGACGGGGTCAACGAGCTCGACAGATCACCTCCCCATCCAAATTTAATTGCAAAGCTTCTCGTGCCTCCAACCATTCATGCTCCTTGCTTTTTGTCCGCACCACCGCAATTTCGCCCATTCCCAAAGGTTTAATCGTTTGTGCACGGCGTCCGGAGCAAATCCGCCGCAGTTCCCCAATGTCCATGAAAATGCGTCTACTGGGTCTACTAATGAGCTCCATGTCCGAAAGGACAGGCCGGTCATCGCGGTATTTAAGCTCGGCCCATATACGGCGCTGGGCTTCACCAACGCGGAGGAAGTCAGTGGGAGAGGGTGACTCAATGGTTCCGCGCGTGACGTTGGAGATGAAGCCGGTCCGCAGGAGTATGCTGAGGATCCCAAGGTTTTGTGTTGTGTGGTCCACTGCTATTTTGTGGTGCCGTGCTCGAAAGGCGTTCTGGACGCGAGCGCATAGGTCATATGGCAGAGGCATTGCAACTATATCAAATAGGTCAGAAGAACACATATGAGACGCAATTGAACGCACGAGACAATTAAGTATGACACCTTGGTTGAGTGCGGATGCAAGCAGTGACTAAGTGTTCTCTGCACAGATTGAGCCGATACTTCTTTGATTTCCCGGGCGTCTCTGTCGTGTTCTATGTATACGTAGTGTGTAGGACTGCAGAAAGGAATTGGCCCAAAGACTTGGCAATTGACAAAATTCAGTTGCAACTTTCGGCCAGAAGGTTTAGTTCGAAGTCCGATGGTGATCTAAACTACCTATTTTAGAAGTGGTGTGTTGTGTGTCTTTCTCGAATGGCGGAAGGATTGCATCCTCCGTTGCAGCACACTGCGCATCCTCATGAGCCCAAGGAAGACGATCTTGAAAAATTCAAGAAATGGCAGGAAGCTCGCCTCGAACGAAAACTCCGAGGAGAGTATGAATCTGCCGTTTTTCACCTTGCAGAGCTTGTGAGTGATGCCTTCGTCCGCATTCGCATCATTTCCGAACGGATTCACGACAGGTCAACCAAAATCTGGAGACATCACTATCAGTCGCTTCAGTCCGTGTAGATGGTGCTACAAATACCAGGAAATCTTTTTTAGGCTGGCTAATTCAGCCATGGCTTGCGCGGCATACAGACGACCGGGCAAGCAAGACGAACAATTTGCAGGGAGCGCTGTATACTGCAAGGGGCATAAGCCACATTTTGCAAGAGACGGACCTGTTTCACTCTGTCGATGCAAAAATACAGAGGAGTCGGGATTACCTTGCCGCGGAAGGGGACGTTGATATTGTTGTCACTACACGTGAAAAAGGCCGGTTCTACTTGAAAACTGCCACTGAATTCGGTAATAATGAGGGTAGCGTTGTGAGTATCGTGTTTTTACTTGTCAGTAGATGACACGTTCACACATCTTTACCATCATAGAGTGTCACGGGCAGAGTGCGCAACATATTTGGCGGAGCTGAGTTCCTGGAAGGACACTACTCAGCAGGCACAAAAACGCGTCGTTCTTTCCAGGGGCTTCTCTCCCTTCCTCTTTCACCGTCTTTGCGCACTACGGGCCAAGTTTCGCTGTTCAGTCAGGAGCGAGATCTCTCGTCTTTTGCGAGTTGTTCGGAGATTTTACACGGCTTAAAGGTTGCAATAAATGTAAGATTATTGCTTCTCCTGTGAAATGTTAGACATACTGAGTGTGTGCTTCTGAAGAGCAACTGGGGAGTGCACGGTGTTCACGAAGTTGCATATCAAGCCATTTTGAGGCACATCAA
Organism: Suillus discolor; assembly: GCF_016758755.1. Taxonomy (NCBI): domain Eukaryota; kingdom Fungi; phylum Basidiomycota; class Agaricomycetes; order Boletales; family Suillaceae; genus Suillus; species Suillus discolor. Next base: position 394,980 of record NW_024541273.1, on the reverse strand, counting down.
CAACTTAGCACCAAGTGCATCAGTCAGGTGAGGATGAATATGTTTTATCGTCGAGCCTGTATCGAACGATTATCCAGCATTCGCGAACATGCCGGTCAAACTATCAAGTCATCGATCTCTCATTCATGGACAAAAGATACCAGAGACGACAAGCTCGCAGCGTCACGTGGCTATTATTGCAAACTTTTTCAAGAGCTAGCTGGACTGTCAGGGGACGTGTCATTTTACAAGGCCGAGGTTGAAAGTCAAATTTCCCGGCGCCCCGTTCCAGGAATGGTGAGAGTCGTGCTACTATTGTGTCAGTGTTCACTTCATGTTGAATATGCAGAGCCTCTCGTTGGCTGCACGGTGTGGCCTCTTAAAGGCTCTTACCGGCCCCAGCCATTTTTCCGATAGGTTCCAGCTCGGCGGACCTCTCAGTTTAAGGTCGTTCAAGGCTAACAGCATGGGCCCCCGAGATGGAGGTATTTCTTAATTTTCATGTCGAAAGGGCCTTTTTTTTAGTCTGACCGCACTAGTCGATTCACTTGGCGGTGACATTTACTGGTCGACAGGTGCTTCTTTGGTGTCCGATATCCCACGGAAACCGCATTGGCCCATCAAGTCACACATATTTGTGAACGCTGGGAGGTTGGATGCAATGGACGGAAGTGCGTAAATACCCAATCCTTGCCTCTTTGGAAAGATACTGATTGCACTTTTGTTCTTCGCCTATAACAGCGAAAGGACTGAACGAGAATTTAATAGGGTGCCTAAGAAAACCCTCAATATCTGCGGGAGTTGGCCTTATATACCGCTTCGATCCTGTGAGAGTAGAGGTGAACTTTGGGGTACCGCTTGTTGCAAGTAAGAGCGATGGTGTGCGAAGGGGCTTTCAAGTTGGTATTGGCATGGAGTTCCTATAAACTCTTCGTGTTCGGAAGTCCACATCTAATTTAGATGTTTGATAACTAGCCTGGTCAAGTCATGGCTACAGCAGTCCCAACCCTCTCCAAAAAAGTAGAAAGTCTTGGGCCTTGATTATGAGACCAAATGCATAAGCAGCCAACCTTGCTAACGTTCATTTAGGGTGCAGTATCAGTAGCATAATACCCGCAACTAGACTTATAACATGGGTCGTGCTCTGCACTTAAATCAACATGACTAGTTAATGATGTATTCATGCGACTTACTATCCTAACCGCTATTTGTGTCTTGAAAAAATGTGGTTCATGAACCTGAGTGACAAAATAACTCCGGTTTGCGCGGTAAAGTGAAGGTGTAAATGCATGAAGGATGAATGAATATTTGAATGATGGCTAAAGTGTGATATGCAAGACGATTTGATGAAACGTTTGCTCATATGTTCATAGACTCTTGTAAACCGAGTACTACATGAAGATTCTTCATAGTGCGCCGCTGGACCAGACTGATATGCTGTTAGCGTTCAAAAACACTATGGAAGAACCATCACGCACCGTTGGAACACATCAAGCGGGCTGTCGCGACCTTCAGAAATACCAGGAAGTTCCGGGTGCCCTGCGATCGCCTTGTTGGGTATCCAACAGCTTAAGGGACTGGTTCCCTCTTCATAGCTTGCGTGAGACACATACAGCAACAACCCATCGGAGTCCACACGCGCAACAACTGACGTAGTAGAGCGTGAGACCATTGAATTATGAGCGCCATCGATAGCCATATCATGCGATGTGAATTCTGGTGGTGAGACATGCACAGGGATATCAACACTGATTTCTCGTGTTGATCGCGCCATAGGGATGACAAATGAAGAGAGGGAAGTCAATGTTGTATCAGTGTGATATGGTATTGGGACAAAAGATGTTGGATACGGAAAGCGGTAGCGCTCACGCTCAGAAGTAGGTATATTTGAAAGTGACCCGGCATTTTGAGATGATGCGTCCGCAGTCGTGGAAGGGGCTGTAAATAAAAAATTTCCAGATGGCAGAGGGGGCTTTGTAAGTTCTGCTAAGCGGGTATCTCTCCACCAAAACCTACGCATAGGATGTCAGTAAGTGGATCGTTCGCATGTAATGTATGCCCACCTGAAAGGGGTCTCACAGTCACCGACATCTTGACCCTTCCACTTGAGCACGTCCAGGACATGAATAATGCCGTTATCTCTCCAGTTGACATCGAGAATACAATCGAGCACCGTAAGAGGTGGGAGGGAGGATGGAAATCTAGGAAGGAGCATCTTGCCCAATACACGAGATCGAAGAGTCGTATTTGGCGCTATCAGGATATGGTTAGCTGAAAGGTTCATCCAAGAGGCTATTACATACATGTGCCAACTATTCCGGCCGACTGATGAGTAACAGCTAAGCATCGTTTCCCAGTAGGAACAGGTGCCACTGCTACCCAGGCTGCTTCTAAATCGCGTGGAAGCCCATCAATCACATCACCAGATTGACTGTCCCATAAGTGGGCTTCTTCATTCATCTCCAGGAGCTCAGCGTACATGCATTTGTCGGCCCATTTGGACGGCTTGGCTTTGATACGTTTACGTCGGGGTTTCCCTCGTTGCTTCCCCGATTGCACTGTCTCGTGATTGTGCACATCGGAGGACAAAGACTGGATCTCCACAGGTTGTGACACCATCTGCACAAAACCGGATACACCTTCACGTATTATCTCTGGCTCATCCTCGAGGTCACCGTCATCATCAGAGTTCCCAAGATTGAGATCGGCGAAAGCATCGAGTTGCCGGGAGGACTCAAACTTTTGTGCTCGTCTCTGTAAGGCGATGTTAGATATTCGAAAGAGATGCACAAATGAGATCACACACACGCGTTTCTGTTCTTCCAAAGCCTAGTAACACGCATTCTTAGACAAAGATGAAGAGGTAAGGGTATCCTTTCCTCACCTTAGATCGACGCGCCTCTTGGGAGATAAGCCTGTCTGTGAATACAGTTGGTGGAGACTTGAACAGATCCTTTCTGTTGGTTTTGGCGAACATGGCCCAGCGTAATAAGCGCTGAGCGTTGGTCCTAAGTTCAAGTTGAGTAGGCCAGAAATAGTATCATCTATAAATGACTAAGCTTCGGTCTCTTGGCAAGGCCACTTAATGAATGTCATGCACAGGTCGGTGCCTTCAACCACGCTTCCTCTCGTCAATATGTAGTTTAAAATGTTCACTGAACTTGGGCCGATGAGTCTGCCACTGTCAGATGGGCCACAAGATGCCACCATTCATTGTGATCAATGTGATGCACTATCGTTATAACAAAGGCTAGTGTCCATTCATCGTTAAACTCCCGATATCTAGTACTTATGTGGTACTTCCCCAGGTGATTTCTGTGCTGCTGCGCTCAGTCTGTCAAAGGCTTGTACGAGAATACACCACTTGGCTATCGGTTGCAACTTGCAAGTGAACGACGTTCTCGAGGGCGGCAATATTTGTCCAACATATAAGATGTAGCGCCAGCCTTCAGGAAAAGCCCTGTTGCGATGGTCGCGGAAAGTGATATAACAGTCACTGCGTACTACATACGTAGAAATCCGTCTATCATTTCCTTGCTGCTCAGCGTACAGGTGCCTACACACATTTATCTTACAAAACCTGTTCAGTACACTCCTACTAACCGGATTCTTGTCGTAACAGTCCTGCAAATACTTCAGCTGTACGACTAGCAACGGTCGCTATATGGTATATGTTAAATTAGAATTGCAAAATTTATACCTGAACGAGGCATACTAATACATCTAGGATGCTCCTACGCAGCTCAGCATACAGCTGAGGACAAGTGGGGGACACCAGACTTAAGGAAATGCTGCAACATTGTCGGAGGAATCTTGCAAATTGATTCAAGGCAAGTTGATGTGACTGAATACCAATGACCAGAAAGGAAATGTATCATGAGGTGAGTGACGAAACTTGAACATCTCCTATGTTTAATCTCGCTGATCGCGGCGGCGGGCCAATCGCAACTTATCGCAACTTCAGCACTATTCACCACAGCCTATTTTATTTTCCTATTCATTCTAATTCACGCGAAAGCTGCAGTTTAGCCTACTACAATGAAACGATACAGTCGTCCATGTCCTTCCGTTCCGGCATTCATCGGCGCGTTAATCGTGTTCAGCGTCCTGGCGAGCTTAGCACGGAAGATGCTGAGAACCACCTCACATCCAGTTCCCTTTGCGCACATAGCATTAAACGACTCACAGTCTCCCTCTAACATCACCTCAGAACAGGGCGGGTCTCTAGAGGTCGATCCTGAGCTCGACGCTCTCCGCCATATAGTTTCTCAAACCAAAGGATTTTATGCACGCGACTACAGTCTCTGGTTAGGCTGGAATAATGTGCGTCCCAGATTCATTTCTGAACTACGCAAGTCATAGCTAGCTCCCGATAGATGCGATACATTATCGAGGCAGCGGTCCTCCACGGACGTATCCTAAACCGTACTACAATAATACCCTCTTACGTGTACGCTCGGGCCTGTGAATTCGACAAGTACGTGCTACTCTTGTATCGACCCTCACATTTTAATATTTTTCCAGTTCCGTATGCGCTGCATATGCTACCATGGTCAATAGGGGGGACGCGACCAGCACGGACGAATGGCGCCAACTCCCCATAGAAAAACAAATGGCTTGGAGAATACCCGTGTCTCTCATGTTCAACTTGACCCACCTGCGTGAGACACATGCAGTCATCACAGTATCTGAATACCTCCGCTTGCACAACATTTCGGCTGATGTGGAAGCCACCAACGGACGCTGGGATACCGATTTATATCACCGCGGCGTCAACATATTCTCTGATAGTGGGGCAGAACCCAGCCTCTATGTTATCAAGAATGAGTTGTATGACGCCGGGATCGTTCGGGTTGATCAACTGCCACAAACTATGCGGGAGAGGGGGGGATGGAACACCACTCATGGACAAGCCGGGTCTTGGACTATCACGGAAGAAACCCCTCTTTCAAAGGCGTTGCATGATGCAATGACATCCAGAGCATCGGTTCTTGATTGGGACACTGTCCTCATAGTTGTGGGAGGTCGTCATGACCAGAATGAAACCGAGTCATCATCGACTAGCAGTATCGCAAATACACTGGAAGAGAATGGCTGGGAAGTGCTTTACACTTACGGCGGCGCGTGAGTCCTTTTTTTTTTGTTTGGCAGGCTCCTAGAATAAGCTCGTTTGCCTAGCTGTGCCTCAGATGCAACGAAAGATGTCGTGGTTCCAATCCGACAAGCAGCCCCGCGAAACTTACTGCGTGGATTGTACGAAGACTTTGGGTTCATAGAGCAAGATGTACTTCTCCTCGAAGGTGAGGTTCATTTGGGACGGAAGCCGGTAATTTCTTTTGTCTTCCTCTACAAGACGCTTTGATCACACCTGGTGAATAGGGTGCTCTCAAGTTCAGCACCTTAGAAAGTCGAGAAAGATACACGCAAACAGTCCTCTATGACTTTCGTCTCACAGACAATGTGGTCGAACTGGCTGATCTGCTGTCTAACCGCATGGTCGAGAAGGCTGGCGGACGAATGTGGATGGGAGCTCATATGCGACGGGGGGATTGTCAGTTCCCATATTTCCTTGAATACTCCGATGCTCACAACAGGTCATTCAGTTGCGACGTTGAAATGGACTATGGAACCGAGTTTCGAAGCTCATCTCGCCCGGATCAAGCGCCATCTACAAGACGGACGTGATATCCTACATTTTGTGCATCGGGGGCCTCTCTATACGTACAAGGTTCCTCTTGGTCAAGCCGATCGCATGCCTCTACTTCTAGATCCTCCAGCAGATCATGATCAGTAAGACATCTAGCTTACTTTTGATAAGGACAAAAATCATGCCAAAATTGTCCAGATTCTACATCGCCACCGACGAACGCGATTCCACGAATCTCACATACCTGCGTAATCAAGGTGCCGTTTTGATTTCGGACCTGCTAACGACGGACGATCGCCGAACCTTTGGATGGTCTCTGATGCTCACCGACGTCCTCAGTGTGGTTGAGCAGGCAACCCTTGCTCACGCAGCGTACTTCTATGCCCATGCACATAGTTCGGTGGCCGGCGGTGTTGTGAATCTTCGTGCTTCTCATGGAGCTGATCCACGAACTGCATTGCTAGAGACTTGACGAGTTTAGCATATTTCAGCATACGTACTATAATAGACTAGATATAATATGTGATTATAATAACTCGAGTAATACGTTGGAGTTAATGATGAACCATACCTAAATAATGTAACGGATGAAAAGACTGCATCGATTACTAGACATTTGACAATTGTGTCGAGTTGGTTCTAGCGTCGATGTGTCGATCGACCTCCAGGCTGTTAGATCACCAGTATGCAATCAGTGATAATCGATAACGTTGTTGAACATTAATTCTAGGCATCTGATAGGACGCTGAGATGCTCACCGAGATGAGCGATGGGCTAGACTTCTTAGTAAGAGTTACGCGGACAACGACCCGATGAAAATCCCGTCGGCGAAAGTGCCTGTGTCCACTTTGGTGCAAGTGGTATTTTCAGCTAAAAGATTGAGTTGATCGAAGCATATAAAGTACGACAAATAATCAACTGGCACCTGATACTTAGTTTTCAATCAGTAGGAGCAGGCACTCGGGCTGAATGACATATCGAAGAGGAAGAGCTTGACCTCAGCCGTTACCGCGGTGAGATCGTACTTGCGGAGATCAGGGGGTCGATCAATACGACTAACAACCCGAGAGCAAGGCTCGGCATGCCCTTCTTACCTAGACTGTCAGTTCAAGGTTGAGAAAACCTGTCAAAACTCAGTCTGCAGCTATTGTTATTTTGTCTCGACCCTTTGTGAAGCCTTTAATTTGAGGGAAATTATATACTTGGCAAGGTGTTCGATTTGAAATACAGGAGTTTCTGGTCGGAAGGTTTGATGGGAAAGTAAATGTCTTGGCTCACAGTCTGAGCGGAAATGAGGGATAGGCACGATGATAAAGTGGGACGAACAAGTACTAGCATTCTCTTTCATTCCACATAGTTCTGTCGGTACGAAGAATCTATAAGACGTCATTGCGAAATATACCCGACGAAAAAAATGCTATATGAGGTTATCCCGGCGCGCAAATAAGGCTCTTCGGGAAGCAATTTCTTGGGAGAACGTTGCCATTTGGAGCCGGATAGGCGGAAATAGGTTCTGCAAGGGGATTTCCAACTTGCAGATTTGAAGTTGTACAGCCAATGTACAGCGACCCTTGTCCTCGGGCAACCGATAAGCAGTGACGTAATGTTTGCGGGCGTACATCATTAAGGTACCGTGAAGCTGAGCGCCATCGATATACGACAGCCTAGCCCATCGAGCGTAGCAGGATGTAGCGCTCCTTCATTAATTCAATCTGGGCCAGCCAGGATTGGCAGAATATACGCGCGAGCATCCGCACGAGAAACCATAGGCGGGTATTAGTCTGTGCGGCGTGTGAGTAAATTGTTGGAGGTATTGCTTCAGCGAGAGGCGATAAGAAGAAGACTCCTGAACTAGTATAGTCGGGCTAGGCAAGAATTCCTTAGGCAGAATCTTCGGAAGTGAGACCGCAAAAACTGGCCTTGAGAATCAGTACTGCTCTGCCGCTCTGCTCTGCGGCGGTCACAAACATTGCAAGCGCCATACCAAACCCATCAGGGGATTCCAGCGCCTACCTAAGAGCACAGACTGCGCATCGAAGGTTGCCAAGAAAGTGATATGTCCGTTCCGAACAGTGATACCAGGTCCAACTATGCAGCCGTAAGCATGTCGCAATTGGATGGTCTGATGTTGATTTTTTAAGATCAGTAATGTTATGGAATTGATCGTGGAAGTCATGAGATGGTAAGAATCTTCATGAATGTCCGCACATATATTAGAAAGCCGCTGCGTCCGGATATATACAGGCTCATTCTATATAGATGACTGGTAGGTAGGGCTCACCAATTTTCCAGGTTCTGTCAAAGTCAGTCCAAACTCCAAGACAGCTACATCGACAGGGCTGCGAAAAGAAATTCGGGGTGACATTAAGCCATCGACCAAGCGCTGAGTACTGAGAGGTACCGAGTTGTTGTCGTGTGAAGTCGGACTGGAACAATTTTGGGTGCCTGATAGCTACGGCCGACCAATGACAAAATATCTATCTCTTGAACGACGGTATGTGAGGCGCCTGGCATGATATCAGGACCAATCCGTCAAGGATGGCATCGCACTTCCGCCGACCCATAGTGAATCCGGGACGGTGAGCCATAATGAATTTGAAAATATGCTTACGGTTCATGATGATAGTGGACCAGATGAAATGAGTCATCTTCAAATCTCGGCCATGACCAAATACTTTATTGTCCGCAGTTGCAGCGCACCTTGAACCAAGGAATTTCCCCCACCCACGTTCTGACTGCATCCCAAATGAATGAACTCGAACTTTGGTTATATTTCATCTTCTTCCGTCCTTCCCCGGTTCTACAGATGCAGCGATGAGTAAGTGATATGCAAGTAAATGTAAATGTACGTGTATGAAAGATGCGGCGGTATGACCTCGGTACAATTGTTATCTATGCGCAAAAAGATGGTGATGTTGGGGTTGAGCGGGATTAAAATATCAACAAGAATAAGGATCACGAGAATAATGACGTATAAACAAGACACAGGCGCTGTACCAGGGTATTAGGGCGATAACGCAGAGCGACCAGCGAGACGAGAGCGGCTCGAAGACATAGATTGGAATGCGCCAGGAAAGGTAAGGAGTGTGAGTACATGTATAATTCCACAACAGATGGTGCAGATGGATGCATGGAGAATGAGAGCCACCACCAACGAGCGGAAATCCAGAGGAACCATACAAAACCGGAGTAAGGAAAGCAGTGACCGAGAGGTTAGTTGAGTAATGACCGAGATGTACAATTCAATAACGAGTGTGGTAGACTGAGAATAGCCAATAGATAATAGTATGAGATTGACGAAAGCGTGCGCCGGCGTTTTGACCAGAGAGAAGCGACCAATTCAGCGTCCTGATTTCCATGGTCCTCTATTTTTTTTGACTGTGAAACCCATGTTAGGGTACAAGAAGATGACCGAACTAAACTCGCATACCTAGAAAGCACCTATTGTGCCCTGCGCCAAAAGCCCCTCACGGTGCTAGTGCGGGTTGCCTTCATTGCCGAAGGCAATGGAAGCCTCGAAACCAGTGCAGTTGGTTCATCAATCGACATAGGTGACTTCAGTTCCATAGTCGAATGGCTAGCTTGTGAAATATATGGTGTCCGAGAAGTCGGTACAATAATTTTTGGCGGTGGAGCTATCTTCGACGGCGCAGGTGGGAGTATGGATGTTGGTGGCGCGTTGAAAGATGTCGGATGAGGAAGCCGCGATGACGAAGACTGCGAAGCAAGCATCGATGCTAATTTTGATGGGGGGGTGAAATTTGTGGGCGGTGGTGGGATCTTCGACACAGTTGGGCTCGCCCCATTTAGAAAACTGGAAGAGGAAACAGACACCGTCCGAGGAAGAGGAAGTTTTGAAGGAGTTGCCACGGCCCGAACCTTGGGGGTTTTTGGTCGCGAAGATAGCTTGAAGATCGACTTGGCTCTACTGGGCGTGGAACTAGGTATGGGATGAATAGAAATGGGCGCGTCCAATGCGGCAGATGACACAACCGAATTCCTGGAAGATGCAGATGCCAACAGTAGAGATAACCTCGATGTACTATGACTTGCAGTGGGTGACGCAAGTAAGGACAGCTGTGATGCTGAGCCGGAAGGAGGGGTAAAAGCCTGCAGAGAAACCAGAGACGCACTCCGGAAGGATGTGATAGTCGAAGCAGATTGGGGAATAGGCGGCAATGGGTCGTCAACCGCGGTGGCGCGGGAAGGAATTCTCGATAACGAGATGGTCGGTACCGGTGGTACTGCCTCCCCGTTGCCCATCGCACCATCGGCTGCGAGAGACATGCGCGATGCGCCGAATGACGTACGAGTAGGCGACAGAGGGAGCGGAGGCACCTCCGCCAAGGACGACACAGGTGGGCGCTGAGATGCAAAAGAGGCACGGGATAAAGAGAATGACGCCCGCAGACTAGCTAAAGATGATTTCTTTCCAATTGTCTTTGCAGACTTGATGACTTTCTCGTCTGTATCTGACTCATAGTCATAGTCGGTCGAGGCTGTGACATTGCTATCTGAACGACCCGGGGAGAGTTTCGAGATGAAACTCATAAGACGGGCGCGCTTGCGCGGCGTTTTCACCTCTTTTGATCCCTCCCTGTCCTTTTTACCCCTCGAAGGAGTTCTGGACCTCAGGAATGTCCCTGAGGGTGTCGGGGTTGGGTCGGAAGGTAAAGGAGTCACTGATGCCGTCGTTGCAACTGACCACCTGCTTTGGAGGTCTCCCGAGCTACTATTAGTGGACGAGCGTAACTGCTGAGATTGTGCGGTATTGTCATCTACACAGTCCTTCGAGTCCGAAGGGGTCACTGTCAAAGGTGACGTAGAAAACGAAAGTTCAGGCGTGCAAGTGGGAAATACAGTGGTGCTCGGTGATACCGGGAATGCAGTTGATGAGGGTGATACTGAAAACGCAGTTGTTGATGGTGATACGGGAAGTGCCGTGTCGGACGGAGGTCTCGGAAATGAATCATCACCGCGATCCTCGGAATGAGGCGCCTCGGGGAAGCAATCAGCATCAGGGGATGATGGCAGTGCAATATTTTCCGGCAAGCATGGAGTGAAGGTCGCGCTTGCAGGTGACGCGGGAAAACTGGTGCAGGGACTCGTGAGCGCAGTTTCACGAGAATGGGCGTACGAAAAATTGGAGAGGGTAGGGGAGGGGTATCCTGAGTCACGATCATCATGAACCGGTGACAGCAGAGAAAGTTCTTGTTCATCCTGAACTTTCATATTTAATGATTCCATGCGTCGGAGGAAAATCGGATCGGAACGCTTGAAGTCTGAAATGAGTTCATGTTGAGTGTCCCCGTGGACAATCACGGAGACAGGTAATGGCGGTGTAAATATATCTTGTGGTTGGCTCTGATCAGACGACAACGTGCTTGTGAATGAAGGCAGTCGTGAAATGCGCATTGATGAGGAACGCGAACGCATGACACGCGACGAAGTGGACTGCGTTGTGGACGTCGCTGGCGAGGGTGGTGGTGGACAAGGTAACGGCTAAGTAACCGAATTTTAACTCGATAAATAGCGGATCAGAAATAGAAATACCTTGTCCATATTCTTGCGCGGGGGAGTGGAACTGGACTGCATTTTCCAGTGTGACATTTCCTGCACGAGGAAACGAAGGGCGCGTTCCCGTTCGCGCTCTTCCCTCGCCTCATCCTCAGCAAGAGTCTGATGAGATGGGGAGATGGGGAAAAATAGAGCATCGTAAGATGGACAAGGCTCTGGTGTTGAACATTCTACCGATGAGCGCGGTAGGAGGGGAGAGTCGGGTCTGTCAGAACAGAAGGTACGGTGAGCTCCCAATGAGGAGGATGGTGAAGGAGAAGGAGCCCGAGAACAGCCGAGAGAGGCACTATCATCTTCGTTGACTTGGGTGTCTGACTCTGAGAGAGCAAAATCATACTGGTGCTCTATCCAAGAGTGTACGCGGGCGTTGCGTGTAGTTGAGTTGTCGGATAATAGTTGACGAAGGAGGGCAGTGTAAGCCACGTCGTCTTCGGACATACTAGCAGCCATGTTGACTGGGGACGAAAATGAAAAAAGGAGAAGCGAGAGAGTGCATTTTATTAGAGGTGCGGCAACTTGCACTGCGGGCCTTTTCGTTAGGAAAATCACATAAAGTTTCGTTCCAAAAAAATACGAGTTAACTAAGATTGGCCTTCCGATCTTTTCAGATCTGTAACGGTGCTGCAATATCATTTTGGCTTCTAGACTTTCCATTTTGGATTCTCAGCTTCCGACTGGTTCGTTACCGTTCGTGGGTTCCGTCGCTAACATAAGCAGAACCCTTCAAATTTATTCAATTTCTCTCTCTGGTAGCTTCGGGTACAGTACCTTGGCGCCCCTGCACCTATCCCTGGAAGAGAAGGTTCTTAGTCCACACGACGCGAGGCAACGTGTCCCATTCCACTGACAATCCAACTTCTTTCATCGTCGAGGGCATGTCACAGTCGACAGAACCTGCTATGAAAAACGAGCTAAGGCAGAATTTCTTTCACAGAGGATATCACCATCCCAGATTCAGACCACCAACAAGCGCCTGTCAGCGGTTGTCGGGTGCGATAAGCAAACAATTTTAATTGATGCAGACAACGCCAAATGGCAACAGTCTACACCACAACCTCAGGCTCACACGGACTCGGGGTTTCACTCCAATACAACAGTGGCCTCGATCAGCTTTCAGGTCGCCGCATGTGCCTTTTCAAGTCTGTTTCTTTAGTCTTCGACCTTCTTAGACTTCTAATAGACACGCGGTCACATTAGCTCCAAGCTCCAGTGTGCAAATCAACACCCGCCCTGACCTGCCCTGACTAGCTATAGTTTCGGCCTCGTAAACAGCGGTGACTTCCATGTCACCGACCCTCCGTCTCCCATCATCGCACCTCGAAAGTTTTTAAGCTTACGGCTCCTCAAGTTGCATTGTAATCTGTCCCCGCAACGATCAACTGCGGGGTGTCACAGGGTCCTGCACCTAAGGCTTGACAAACCCTCTCCACCAATAATACCTCTCCGAAAGCCCTGAGAACTCATTTGAAAAGTTTCAAGCCCTTCACCCACAAATCCACGTAAAGAAGCCGCTTCCACTCTTTCAAAGATGCCGTTCGGTCGGGTCCGCGAGCGTGTGCAGATTTTAGCGGAAAACATACGTTAACATTGATGGTCTATTGATATGTCCACGATTGTTGTCTGCCCTACAAGTGGTAGTACCCCGCTTTACTTGCTACCAGTGAAATGCTATCTCGTGATCGCCGTTTCGTGCTCCAAGTTGAATGGGTTTTCGACGCGTTCAGTCCGTTCAACTCCGTCTCTCCTCTCCTTAGTTGCCGTGTGTTTATTGAGGCACCACCAATTGGCACTAAGGAACCCCCTTCTCTCATGCCAGCACTCGCTGGTCAGTACGTTACAAACGCAATAATTATGAACAAGAGGTTTGCAAGAGATTCATATTGCATTTTAATCTAGAAATTCAGAATGCAGCAGCTTTAATTAAGCAGCAGAACAAAATTGCCCTTCCACAGGCGAGTGCCCAATATTCCAGGTGATCCCGAAGCGACATTTTCGAGGTGTCGGCTGCTAGTCGAACCCGCAAATTTTTAGGTCCGCTTAAGTTGACATGTGAGTTTATGCCATCATTACTATGAAGTAAGCACTCAGGACTGATCTCAAGCGTAACTTGTTGCTGATCATTCCGTGATTCCATTCCCGCCTACCGCTAACGGTCAAAGTAAGCATATTTAACTACCCTGACAAGTATTTCATTATGAGGTGTATGTGATAGACTCTACACTGCTTTTGACAACGCTTAGCAGAGACATGATGTGTCTTTAATCCAAAGAGCATGCTCCGCAACTCGGAAGGGACCATCATTGCTATCAAGTAATCTCTCAGGACGGCTCTCAAGCGTAACTGATTGCTGATCATTTCGTGATTCCATTCCCGCCTAGTACCACGAACGGTCAAAGTAAGCATATCTAACCACATTGACAAGTATTTTATTATCAGAACGTGACCATGATAGGCTCCATGCTGCTTTTGACAACGTTTGGCCAGGACATGAAGTGTCTTTAATGCAAAGAGCACAGCTATTGCGACCAAGCATGTTCCGCAACTCGGCAGGGACGCGGATCTTTTTGCGCGTCCAATAAGCACCGCAGCTTGGGCATTCAACGAAGATACGCAGTTCTGCACGACAGTGGCTAGCACTAAAGTTTGGCCCATCAAGGTAGTCACATTCTTTGAGCCTAGCTCGAACAACAACCACTCTTCCTGGCCGGGATAGAATTGGGTACATAGTACATGTGCATGTTGCTCGGGTCCTGTAATCGGGATGGTTAACATTCCAATGGTCTTCTGCTCTGCTCTTGCACAATGCACATCCACTGGCACTTGTGTTGACTAGATGAATGTCACTACGTGATTACAATGTATTTCAGTCCTCCTACATGTCGGCTCATGAACTCACACACGGCTTGCACGTTGCGTGAGCTGAAACGTTGTGGCGCCGTAGCCGTCTGCTAGAACCCTTTAAGACTAGTATTCGGGTATGCCGGAGACATGAGGAGAGGGTGATAGACTCTTCGATTTCGGGTGATGCCACTCACCGCCCGGGATTGTCACGTGGTCTCCGAACACCCGCGGACCAAGTGATCTGGGTAAGCAATTTACCGTTGCGCCTGTCACGTTATAGCTCTCGCTTATTGGCACTGCGATAGTCGCGGGACGACTTGAAGTGTAAGTCCTATGTAATCACGAACATCACCGCGACTGACCAGTGAGTTGGAACGTTACCAGCCTGCCGATGTAGGCCTAGAGCTTCCTCCAGCACACACAGTGACTATTCTGGACCCTGGAGTTAGATGCGATTCCGCCGCGGACCTACTACCTGATGTAAGTACTAATCATATCATAAACATATAAAAGTTGCCTGAGGCACCGATACCAGCCGCAGTATACCTTGTTGTTTACTCCACTCGGGGATAAGGACACCAAAATAACGCAGTCCTTGTCGGAAATTCTCTTTGTGTGTCGCTTCTACCCGCGAAGTAAACGGATTGCTGAAATTCGCTTGAGATTTAAGAAAGAGTTGGTACTGATGGACCTGGTTGCAGACGGCGCAGAACCTAGATTGCCAGACGGTGCCTCGCGGAGAACTCAGAATCTTACGAGTTTCGGATCTACAGCTGAAGGGTTCCGACGTTGCGACAGCTGCTATCTCTAACGAGTCCATCACATTTCCCTCAAAGTCGACCTCCACATGAAATGTCAGTCTGAAAAATAGCAACCGGCAGGTCACATAGAGAAGGAGCGCATCGAAGCCGACGCCGACCTTGCCGCGAACTGGGTGGACCCTTGGAACGTCATCATACGTGGTTCCCACTCAAGCTGAATAGATGATGAGACCGACTTCTTGAACCTTGTTATCAGATGTCGAGCATGCTGTCCGATTGGTTTGGAACCAAGGCGAGAATCAGTAGAAACTGTGGACAGGTAATAAAGAAGGAATGTCGGTCTTCCTTATCCTAGCTAGGAGACTAGGTTCCCTCCGAGACATACAAGGTTTGTGAGCACACTCATCCTGATGAGATAGCGAACTGTACCCGTCGCGAAGCCCTGATAGACAGAAATGGGGTTGGAAATGCAAATCTAGCATCTTTCAGTAAAACTTTTGTGACCCGGGCTCACTGTTTAGGTGGGTGCACCTGACGAACACCGACGCGTGACTTCATCTATCATCGCACTCGTCCGAAACCAATCCATTGGATTTTGAATAGAAATGGAATTACGAACATTGCCAAGAGTCCTTAAGACTTGTTCCATGATGAAGTTCCTAATCGGAGGATTGTATACATAGCACAACCATTGACTCGGGATATGGGCGGCTGTTGGGCACTCTTCAATTAGATGTCGGTCATGGTGGCGTCTTATTCGCAAGGCATCGCATTGACTCTGTGAGTTGATACGGACAGGCTAGAATGCCAGATATCAATAGCTTCAGCTGAGTGTGCTTGAGGACAACGTTGCGGCGGTGGCGGGGACCGCGGGACATGAGTTTGATAGATCAGCTGATTATCGATCAGGCGTGAATCTCCGAGTTGATTAGTAAGTAATAACAGCAGTCTTCCACCATGGAAGGAAAATAGTAGTGGCTAGACCCTGCCATGTAGTCACAGTTAACATAAAATCGAGCACGAGCTGGCGATATGTCGTTTAGGACTAGGTGCGTTATTAACGCGGATTCTTTCTATTGCTCTATAGATACTACTAAGGTCAATGATAATTATCGCAGCTTCCCAGGTTATCATGATCTTAGTCGGGACGGCGTTTGTATCACACAATTTTTTTTATCCATTGAGCCTGAGAGGCCCACTGACTGTTAAATGACAATGCGTGTTCGATCCATGCCAGATTGAACTTTCACTAACAGCGCTCGCAAAACTCTAAAACTTGTTTTTCAGGCTCCAGCACTGTCATAGCAGCACTTACTCTGTCAACCCCGTCATGATCAACGTATTACGACTCAGGAACTGACACTCGACCGACAGGGCATCTAGCTATGTCTAGTCCTTCCACCCCCAAATGCTTCAGGGCCTGGACGTTCATCAATTGAGGTGAGCTCACCCAAGGATTTCATCTCCACAGTGTCTCATTGTATGTCGTCATTTAACCGCAGTATGTAAACATTTCGGTTCTTCCCATTATCATAATGCCACGAGAGGTCATCCCTTTACATAGCGTCGAAGCCAACTTTGCATGGACTGAAAGCCAATCTGCTGACAATTCCTCGTAATGCGAATATGAACGGCGATGTCCATGATTGCTTCTCAACTTCAGCTCTGTCAGCTGGTTGAAGATATCTCGAGCAAAGAAACTCACCTTTCCTCATAAGCAACTGCTTAATCGTAATATCTCGCAATGCCTAATATGAACGGTGATGTCCATGATTACTTCTCGACTTCAGCTATCAGTTTCGAGCAATGAAACACATCTTTCCTCGTAAGCAACTGCTCAACTATAACTCCTTCTGCTCGGTAGTTTACCTTGAACCGAGGAATGTCATCACGGGAATCACGGGATGCAAGCCGCTCATTGATGTCGACAACCAAAGGCTTATTGAGCTCCTACTCTCAACGTAATTCCTAGGAGTGTCAGCGCCACCCGAGTCGGTACGACATAAAAGATCCGTCAAGCATCACTCATGACCATTTCTTGACAACGTTCAGCGTAGGGATTCAGTAATCGGTGGCCTCACTTGTTTACTGACGACGCTTCCCTACGAAGGGTTCACTTCGTGTGATTCAACCAATAATAACGTGTTCGTGAGCGTCCGATGTTCAACTGTCACTGACAACAACTTTCTTGCGCTTTACTCGCCTAATGATTTTGCATGATCCAACGAGCTCTGCGACTTCACTATATCAGGCGGGCCGCCGCATCAGCATCACAGGGACAAAAGTATATGTCGGGTTATCTTTTTCCTTTCGTTCCAGATGCGGGCAGCCTCACGTATCCTTCTGCTTCTTCAGATCTGGGATGCCTCTAATACCAAAGGTCTCAATTAATTATCTTCGGTACACATACGGGCGCACTCGCAATCGTGATTATAACAAGAATCTTATCGCTCTTCGCTTCCCTGCGACTTTACGGTGCTCTCTCTGATTATCCGTTCTCATTGCCGGCACCGATCCACGTCGTGCATCGACGTGGTGTCATGCGATGCTTATCTCACTGCAAGGGCCAGTCCTACGTATTCCGAATCGAAGAATCGAAACCTTGATTTTGTCACAGTGGTCCCAAACAATATGGCCAGATCGAGCTCTGCAAAATTTCGGCGGAGGAGTTTACAGACTTGAAACAGTTCAGAAGTATTCAACTCGACGATGTAGTAGTGTAACCCTATCACGGTTGGCAGTAAGGCCATCAGCATTAGTGTCTCTAAGGGTGCTCGTTGTTTCACCCTGCAGTTGTCAGGGAAAAGTTAGCAGCTCCCTGTTGTCGTGATTCACCCGTATATTGCGTTTGGGGTAAAAGATGTCATCATGGACCGACTTAGTATGCTCTGCATGACAAGCGCACTGCGAGGGTGACGATCACATAATGATGTAGATACCTTGTCCAAAGATGAAACATTATTCTCTGGATGACAGGCAGTATTTGCAAAGCAAGTTCTTCTACAGCCCCTGGGCTCCCTTACTAGGTCCATCATTCGCATAACCCCGATACCAATCAGTAATCTTGACAGGACACTGATTGGCACTGAACAGGGGACCGACCAAGAAGCGGCGGTGCAAGCAGAATGCCGACGAGTCTGGGTTCTGAAGATCAGTGTACAATAACCGCGCCTACTTGTAGGAAGGCCGGCTAAACAAAAACAAAAAGGAGGTCAAATCAAATAGCACCCGAGAGAACGGCCACGTACCAGGTTGCTGCGATCTCCTCAACGATCGAAAAATTCTCTTCAACATAATCAGGAAGGTTCAAGACAAATCACAAGTTTGAATACAAGACCCATCAGAGCATCTGCATGTGAACCGAAGCCCTCCGGGAGTGTGGACCGAGTTTCAAAATGGAGGAAGTTCGGGAAATACATGATGCGCATGTACTCCATGGCCACTCAGGCTAGTGGCGGTTTGTGAGTCGTGGCAGTAATGCAAATAGAGATGTGATAGGAATCGTAGGATGTGATCCTAGTAAGTGAACTGCCACGTTGCAATTGTTGTTCATCGATGGTTCATCGTGGGTTCCCCACGGGGCACGCGGGATGATCATCTATTCATGTCACACATATCATTCTCGATCTATGTGATAAAGACTGACAGAGCATTGGATTTCATGTAACAGGTTCGAGATATCAGGACTTACTACAGTCAACTCCAGTACCATATACCACCACTGACTAGTTAAAGGTTAGTCCAGGACTGAGTCGGACCATGTTGAAAACTCCCGCCGGCGGTTGACCTCACCTAATGCTTCCGCTACGCCACTGATCAGCGTGTAGTTTTCACGTTGACATGCCCGGGAATTTTGGCAGGAGTTGAAAAAACATGGTGATAGTTCAACCATGCAATAGGTTTACAAAACCCTTAACGGCTAGCGCTCACATCGTGACGTGTACTTCGAGTCCCGAAATCTAGCTTCTTGAAGTTGTTGTCGTGGATCAACAGCGAGGATGACTAAGCGTGTACCCCGGAGCACGCAGGCTTGGCACCGACCCCAGACAGTGCACGTATGGAGGTAGGTCTGGGCATTTGGGAAGGGCGATGAGGTGGGAGTACCTAGTTTGCATAGCTGAGCAATATATTATCGGGTAGGGCAAGCGAGAAATGCGTGCCGTCATCGTGAAACCGACTTATAAAAATGGCATCATCCACCAGGACACAGTTTTTCATAGGCCATGCTCTCCTGCCAGAAACAGCATGCCATCACGAGTTGGTTGACTCTCTGGATCCTCATGGGGCATGCCACTTCCATCCGAAAGACAGGGACCGGTTTTTTTAAAGCACTCGAAGCACCTTCAAGTTGTCGGCATTAATATTGACGTGAATCGGCATATGGAGACACAGCAAACGTTTTTTTGCGCCAAAAAAAAAAATCGCGCCGAGGCGCGGGATAAATTCTACTGTAGCTAGCTACAAACCTTTGCATTGGAAACAGTATCTTCCTCCTTTCGAACTGATATGGTTGACGGTAAGTTGGCGGGACGCCACAAGGAATGGACTAGAAACAAGCGATACGTGTCGATATAGATCGAGCCTGTAGATTTTATCGTCATGTTTAGAGGTCGAGAGGACGTTCGTTCTGTTTAGTCGAATACATGCATTCTAAAAGCATTGCATCGAGCCCAGAGAACGATATCGAATGAGTTATCATATTAGGTACGGTCCTTACCTTACCACCATATTACCTCTCACACCTCGGTCTCATTTCTCGGACCGCCCCTAGGATCGTGCTCGGGACCCGCTCTTAGTCGTTAATATCGGCGCCCTCGCCCGCTTGCATCATCGAAGAAGAACTAAGCTAAAAAGACCCTAGTGAGTAGAAGCCATAGAACGAGTATGACCATACTCGACCGCACCGCAGCCTTCTTCTTATATTCCTCGTGTCAGTTTATGGATCCTCAAAGTAAACGCAAAGTACTGACCTTCTTGATGTCAGCTGCTAGCTGACATGTTGTTCCAGCAGGGAGCAAATGCACTTGTTGGTTCCCGCTGGTGACCACACAACAGTGAAGATGACATCAAGAATGATAGGTGGCCCACCAGGCGAGGGGTTGGTCGGTACTAACCGCGGACGATTCACGGAGCGCACAACAAGAATTTGCCTTCACTTTGGGTAATGATCGGATGTCACAAATAGGTCGCTTCTTCGTTCAAAAAGTTTAGAGCAATCTTCACGGCAAGAAAAGGGACTATACCTGATGCGAAAGTATAGCTTTGCGCGTGTATTCAAAAGTAAATATGAATCCACCAGAAGTCAGTTTCCTCATCACGATTATCTCGGCAACTACCATGTTCGTAACGCCATCGACTTCACCAAGATCAATATTTCGAAGGTCTGGACCGCTGCGAAGGTATCCGAAGAGAAATGGCGGGGGTTGTGATGCAGCAAATCGGTGCTAGAGTAAAAACAAGAGAAGGCCAGTGTGATCAAGCGAGAAATCAAAGAGAACCGATCATATATGATTGGGAAAAGAAACAGAAGGTCTCGAGGTAAAGTGATATCTACCAGTCAATTAGCCTTGTTTCATGTTTGTGACACTTTCAGCAGAGAGGTGAACCACTGTGTTAAGAATACAGCCATGGCCCGATTGTATACACACGGCAGTGATGTCAGGCTTCAAAGACAAAATCTCCGGCTGGCACAAGTGGTGAATAAGTTCATCCGGTGCAGGCAGTCACAGTGAGTGAATCAACTGCTCACCGCTCTGGGTTCGTGATTGTCGTTTAGTCCGCGAGAGATAAAGCTGAGGGCTAACTTGAAACACAAGAGAATGGCTGTATCGAGCCGGGATTGCGGCAGGGACAAATGATGAAAGAACGTGCCTGGTTCAACTACACTGACTTGTTCGAATAAAGCAAATACGTGGGGCACCAATTACGGACTTACACAAACATTATGCAGCATGCATATGCGAAATTGGTCAAACAATCCCTGAATCGATTTGCACTGGTGATGGGCGCTCGTAGAAAGAGTTTAGGGCAAGCGGCCCTCCAGCTCAATGCCCGGAGAACCCGCAATCAATCCAGTACCGAGATGTGACAGCTCCTACATGAAACAGAATCATACGTATAAATACAAGCCACCAAACTCAAGTACTAGTGAGTTTCACTATGAGATCCGAGAAGTCTGGATCTGACAGACGTCCATTTTTTTTGAACTTTGTCAAGTTCTTTGCATTTTGCATCAAACTCAAACTTTATTCATCTCGAATTTCTTAGATTGTTGTATGCGACTTGACGATCTCCACCCACTGACTCACGCGCTACTCGACCTACGATATGATCAAGACCAGAGAATAAGCTCCCGATTTTTGCGCGTCCTCAACAATATATTACCGTACACGCCACAACCAAATCCGATAAAAAAACATGAATATTCAATTCTCATACACCATGTCATAAGCCATGTAATCCGTGTGCAGCATACAAATGATTGAGCGGGTATCATACATGTGAAAGAGCTACAACAAAACATCAAGTCAGCACTCCGCAAATCATGCAAACACCGAGGTGCGTGCTTACTCCGTGTGCGTTCTCAAGCAAATTCTTGTGTGCTAGAACGCAGGAGATCGTTCAGCACCCTGACCACCGTACCGGCAGCATCTCGCACGATGTCTCTGTCGCTCTCCTTGACTTTCGGCAGTAGCTGGGTCTCGAATCGATCAGGATGCCAACGTCTGATGTTCTCCTTGATGCGGTCCTTCGCAGACTTGTCGGCAGGATGCAGAGGGGATAACATGTAGGCTGTGATGTAAGGAGCTGTCACGTCATCGGGGCCACTTGGCCGTTTGAACACAGGCCACGGGAAATCATCCCATATCAAAACGCCCAACACGCTAGATATCTGCAATTTATCCCACTGACCACGATGGTGCTCGAAGAGTCTGATAGTGTCCTGCTTTCCCAAGGCTTTTCCAGCCTTTAAGAGTCTTTCCTGCTCTAACTTGGCTTGCTCCCGACGGAATTGTTCCTCGCGCTGCTGAGCTTGTTCAGCCTGACGGCGGTGGAAATCCGCTTCTGAAAAGGGGGTGGGTGGGGGACCGGACGTTGTTTTGGCGTTCTGCTGGGCTGACGGCGTTGGTGGCTTAGGTGTGCTCGGTGACTGCGAGCTGGCTGTCGAGCTCGGCCGAGTCGAGGATGTCCAGGCAGCACTGCTACGACTAGTACTGGTCGATCCAGAGCTGCTTCTATCTGTGGGCGGACTTGGTCCAGGCATGCTACGATCACTACGATTGGGAATTGGCCAAGGTCCCGTAGAAGACGAAGAAGATTGAGATGGAGAAGTAGCCATCTGGGGAGGCGGCGTGGGTCGACTGGTCTCCGGTGGATAAAAACCCCAGGTCTCCCATTCGAACTTTTCCTGCCTCTTCTTCTCTTCTGCGCGCTGGCGGCGTATCTCTTCTTCACGCTTCCGAAATTCATCCTGCTGAACTTTCTGCTTGTCGTCTGATCTGCGGATCGCCTCTGCCTCCCGGCGAAGCAACTCTTCCTCCCGTCGCATGAGTTCCTCCTCCTTCCTCTGAATCTCTTCCTCTTTGGCGCGTGCTGCCTCTTCCTTGAGCCTGGCGTCTTCCTCTTTGCGTTTAACTTCATCTTCCTTGCGTTTCGCTTCCATAGACTTTCGCGAAATCTCTAGCGCAACACGTTTCTCCTCTTCCTCTAACCGCCTGGCAACTTCCTCCTCCTGTCTTCGAAGGTCTTCCGCCCGTTTCCTGGCCTGGGCCTCCTGCCTCCTGACTTCCTCCTCTTTCTTCCTCGCAAGCTTCTCCTTCCGCTGGATTTCGTCTTCCTTTCGTTTAGTTTCCTCTTCCTTCCTTCTCGCCTCCTCCTCCATTCTCCGGACCTCGAGCTCTTTGCGATCGGCCTCTTCCTGTCTCCGCCTAGCTTCCTCCTCCTTGCGTGTGATTTCATCCTCCTTGCGCCTAGTTTCCTCCTCCTTGCGCTTAGTTTCCTCCTCCTTGCGCTTGAGCTCCTCCTCCTTTAGCTTAGCCTCCTCCTCCCGTCTCGCCTCCTCCTCCCTCCTCCTCAATTCCTGCTCACGCCGAGCAACTTCCTCCTCCCTCCTCCTCAAATTCACACTATCCTCTCTCTGACGCATCTGACGTTCACCATACTCCCGCCACTCAGCATCATCAAGATCCACATCATACTCCCCCTCCGACACCTCATGATGCGTATGAACAGGTCGAGCAGGATAATACCCACTCTCGCCCGCATTATACCCATAACGCATGTCCTGCGACGACAGCCTCGCGCGCAAGTTGGAAGACTGCCAACTCCGCGGGACTTCTTCTGGTGTCTGGGGAGAGCGCGAGGTCTCGTAGCGGGTGTCATACGGCGAGCGTGAGGGGCCATTCCAGCCTTTGGGACTCGGGCTGGACTGGAAACCGCCATCATCAAACGTGAAGGATTTCTTGGTCGCGATGGGTCTGCTGGCTGAGGGTGGGGGGCGAGTGCTGTCTGAGGAACGGGTGTAGCTTGGGCTGTCTACAGGGCGAGAGTATATGGGGACTGCAGAGCTGGGGCTCTCTATGGGGCGTGAGTATGTGATTGCGGAGCTTAGGATGGGTGCAGATGTGGGCGGTGGATAACGGTCGTCCAGCCGCTGAGGAGTAGTCGCTATGCCAGCCCGAGCCTCAGCATAAGTGTACGACGTCGTTCTCTCTCTATCTCTTGCTCTATCTATGAAACTCCACTCTTGTTCCACAGCTGAAATGCGCTCTCTTTCTCTCTCGGGCGCACTGGGCATGATATCGTGCGGCTCGGAAGAAAACGGGATGTTGAGCACTGATGGTGCACCCCGATAGGAAGAGGTAGTGCTCGCCGTGCTCCCACGACGCGCGATACTAAAAGTACGAGACATCTGAGCGTCTTGTTCAGGCGTGATAGAAGGGTGCCAGAATTCTGGGAGTTGTCTGGTAGAAATGCTAGCTTTGCGGCGAAGACTTCCGCGTCTGATGCTGTCCTGAGCATCCGTAGGTGAACGAGCAGATCTAGGCATGTCGTCTAGTTCGTCGATAGTGGGTGAAGGCTTTGGGCGCTCAAAACCTCTGTCTGTGGTATCCAACGTAGATGGTGGTTTGTATGAACCCACTCCAGTACTGCTGACAGACCCGGCACGAGCCTTGCCGGTATCGCGAGGTGGTGGTACGTGGTCTTCCTCAAACTCCCGACTGGGTAAACGAGGGAAGTAATCTGCCTCGTGCTCTAATTCCGCCTGCTCGTGTGGGGTCCAAACACGTTCTGGAGAACGGCTAGAACGGGATATTGAAGGATCTGCGATAGGCTGCGAGGAAGAAGAAGGATGAGCAGCTTTATCTTTGCGTTCTCTTTCAATCTTGTCTAGGATAGCTTGTTGCTCCTTTATCATTGTGTCTGACCATTCTTGATCTAAGGCCTGACCGGCAGCCCAACGGCGTTCTTGGCGTTCGCGTTCTAGGGCGATACGGAATTGCTCCTCGGCAAGATTACGGATGTTCTTCATGGTAGCAAGGTGTTCCTCTGTCAAGCGTTCGCGGTCGGGAGCGCTGACTGGGGCTCTCTTGAGGGTGTCCTGCAGGTTCTGTTTAGCTTCGTCGACCATGGAACGCAAGTTGTTCTCGATATCGACTTTGAGACGACTCTTCCATTGTTCGTCAGGCTCGAAATCAGCAGCGGATTGATTGGTAGATGATTCAGTGGTAGTTTGAAACAGGGTCGTCATGACGTGTCTGTAAGAGGAAGATCAGCAAAGTATGATGAGATTAAATAGAATAGCTTGAGTACCGTCGAGGAGTCGCTGGCTTTGGCGGATTGAAGAGAATAGTGAAATGGAGTTGGAAATGATGTGAGATGACCTCGAACACTCTGTTTAGAAGACGGCGGCTAAGTCTGATTGCGAGGAGCCTGTGATGTGATTATGCCTCGTGTTGGGGCACGCGTTGGGGAAGTTTGAATATAATATAGGCGGACGGACTTACGCAGCTGGTAAAGGACCAGCAGCATTCACGATGAAGCTGGCAGATAGATAGAAAGTCAGGGTAGTAGAGGGCTGAGAGATGTAGATTGCAAGAATCAGGAGGGCAGATATGATCAGTGATCACAGGCTAGACATGAGGATGAACTGATTGCGATTATAAGACTATGTACGCTTAGATCAATTGATCTGGAAATAAGAGATTGCTTACCCCGTTACTAGAACGTAGAAACTGGCGTTAGGAACGGTTGAGCCGATGATGTCGAAACTGCAGTAGTACTGCTAGAGCAGTAGAAGGCGTCCGACTGGAGCTCGATGAACTGACCACAATTAGCAGTATCCAAGGTACCCCACACGTTTATTATCGTTGCATCTTTTTTTCTCTCGGTACTTCTTACTTTGAAGCCTGATTAAGTCCCGCGAAGCTTAGGGCTCACGAAAAAGAACAAGGGTGGATGTTGATAGCGATTGCATGCACTGTTGTAAATAATTGGCTTGAAGGTCGAACGAGATGATCATGTAAACGTGCAGTAGTTGGCGAAACTGTGACCAAAGTTGAGTCATCGGTTGACAATACGTTGCAAATATTCACTTGTACGAGGAGCGTCGAGGGTGCCGATGATGGTCAACATAAAACAACATGTGTTTACCTCGGAAATATTGTGACTTGTGAGGGCAAGGCTTTTTAAGTCCCTGGAACTGTGCCAACGAGTGACGAGTAATTGAGTGATTGACGCCTTGTCTAGCGGGGGAACAATGACTAAAGTTTCCCATGACAGCGAACAGCAAGCTAACACGATTTTGGCACACTGCAGCAGGTTAGTAGTAAGTGAATTCCGACATGGTGGGATTACTCTCAACGATGGGAGAATAAAGTTCTCCTTGAAGGACACGCACTAGCGAATAGCTGTTGTTACCGCATGGGTTAGTACAGGCTGGGGCAGTGAATAGTCTAGCGTTGCTCAGTCTACTTAAGTTTTATCGAGACTGTCGTCGTGACGAGTCGCGGTGATAGAGCTGGCAAGGCACAGAATACTAAACCTAATAAGGTGTCCTCGAGGTAAACACGAGGCGTATGTTGAACCGGTTCCTTCTAAAAAATAATATAGTAAGCACTGCCAGTGGTAAAACAAACAAACCAACTGTTCTCAGATCACAGAAGTGTCCCACCATGTACTGCAACTAATCTCACTCGATCCCATAAATTTACAGGCAGCCGTGATCATCTTCCCTATCATGGATCGATCCTAAACTCGATATCACCTTTTTCTGGAAATTTGGGAATTGCCATCCCTCAGCGCTCCATATGCTGTATGAGTCACTAATCGAACCATATACTTCCTATACACAAAAAAATCAACATACATCTTTCAATCCCTCCCACTTGATCAATGCCTCCAAAACGTCGAACAGCTGCCAAGGGCACTCCTGCTCCAGCAA
Source organism: Suillus discolor (assembly GCF_016758755.1). Taxonomy (NCBI): domain Eukaryota; kingdom Fungi; phylum Basidiomycota; class Agaricomycetes; order Boletales; family Suillaceae; genus Suillus; species Suillus discolor. Next base: position 368,732 of record NW_024541273.1, on the reverse strand, counting down.
AGCCTGCTGCACCTCCCCCTCCTAAACCAGCGCCAACTCCACCAGCTGTCAAACAAGCACCACCCCCGCCACCTCCACCTCCGTCTCCACCCGTCATCATCGAATCCCCTTCAACCAAAGTTCGCAAAGAATGGCTAGATTTCATCTCTACTTGGTACGAGCCACAGAAGAAGAAACTCGTAGACCAACTCACCAAAGAGCTCGATGCCAAATACAAGAAATCAACATCTAGAATGCAACAGAACGCTCGTCACGCAGAGATGGAGAAAAAACTCTCCGAGATCATGACTCAGCTGGCTGAACCCGCTCATGAAGAGTGGAATTGTCGTCTCGCTGCACAGCAACTCCGCGTAGACGATTGGACAGATATCACAGAACAAGAACAACAGTCTGTCATCGACGTCTTTAATGCGTTCTATGACGACAACGAAGAAGAAGAAAATCCTTCGACCCCCTTTGATGCCAATGAATTAGAGGAGCCAGTGGCCTCAGCAGTCGAAGAACCTCAACCTGGAGATTCTTCTCCCTTTTTCACAATCCGTCAATCACCACCCACACCCGTTACAGCCAATTTCCAGCTCGTAAATCCATCTTCCTTCTTCATGGACACTATCTCCCCAGCCAAGCAAGCCAGAAAGCTGCCGGAGCTCGCCATGGTACGTCTTCAATTTGTTATCATGACGTGTCACCCTGACATGGTGCTGTGCGCAGGATAACCTGGCAACCCTGAGCAGTCTAAGCACGGGTCGCATTCCAGCTGACACTAGTTCAAACACTAGCACAGCACTCGGCTTCCAAGGCTGGGCCTCCGAAGTTGGACAAGGCGCCTCCCAGTCAACCAACCGAAATCGCGCCACAGATAACATATCCCGGCAACCATCCGCCGCATCTTCTCCCCTATTCTCCTCTCACACCGCTCCAAACAACTCTCCCCCTCAGCCCTCTTCCAAATCACCCCTAACTGCCAACCACACTCTTCTCCCAGGCAAGCGTTACATCGGGCCTGTTATCGCCGAAGAGGAAGCAGAACCGATCGATGAAGAACTTCTCAAAGCCAAAATGGCTGCCGATTTCCTCGAGTACAAGATGGAAGTCCGGATTCAGATGATCCAACAATTCCACGCGAAGGCATCTGCTATCGAGATCGAACTCGCGAGGCTGCTCGAGAGCAGCAATAGCACTAGCTCAAAAGAGAGCAGACTGCTTACATTGCACGAACACGAGGAGAACATGATGTCGCTTCGCGAGTCTAAGGAGCTAGAGAGGAAGAAGCTGTGTGATAAGGAACGCGATCGCAGATTGCAGGAACATAGGTTCCTTCAGCAGGTCGCTGCTCAGAAGGCGATTAACCAGACCCGCTTGAACGCGAGCGCTTCGTCTTCCAAGATACCCCCTGCCTCCCAGCCGGGATGGACGACTCATTCCGCTCCTAAACTCGCTAGTCAAAAAGAGAACCTCTCCACGGGCAGCTTGCCCACAAAGCCTGATCCTCCCAGCATACTCAAGAAGTCTGCTAGCGCTCGTTCCTATGATATCATACCCGGCTTCGACGAAGCTGCATTCGTGAAGGCTCAGGCGGAAGCTGCGAGCTTGGCGAAAGGCAAACAGCCTGCTTCCACCCTCAACCGACCTAGCGTGCTCAAAAAGACAGAAAGCGCAAGCTCGCACGACGAGCCTGTCGAACCCGTTGTTCCATCCCCACTTCCCACCACACACGCCACAAAGGGCAAGAAGGGCAAGAAGACGTCAGTTGACGCCCAACAGCCCAAAACCGTCACTTTCAACGAAGAACTCGATGCCGATGTGGAGCCTCCTCCATCAAAGGGTGCAAAAGGCGCTCGGAGTCCATTATTTGTGATGATTGAGGAGGAGCCAGATGAAGACGCTGATCCCTTGTTCTCCGCATGGAACCCCAAAACTGCAAGAGCTACCACGCCCGCGCCTGCTAAGAAGGGCAAGGCTGCAGTTGTCGCTCAAGAGGCGGTGGTTGAGCCAGCTCCTCCTGTGGCATCTGCTCCTGTCTGGGGTTCGGCGGCAGCGAAGAAGAAAGGCAAAGCACCGATTGCGCCTGCAGTAACCACGGAAGAACCTTACCAGACATGGACCGCGCCGGGGAAGAAAGAGAAAGGCAAAGCCCCGATTATACCCGCAGAACCCATGGAAGATCCTTTCCAGACGTGGAGCGCGCCGAAGAGTTCGGCATCGACCAAGAAAACAAAGGTTACTGTCACGGAAGAGCTTGATGAAGATGCTGAGCCGGCTGCTACTGTCCGGGGTGTTGGGCTTAAGGGCGCGTCGGCGGCGGCGAAGAAGGTGGTACCGCAGCCAGAGGCCCGTCGTGGTGCTCAATTCTCTTCGAAATCCGCTTTGGTCCAAGATGTTGATGAAGAGGATGAAGAGGAGGACGAGAAGGAGGAAGAGGAAGAGGAAGAATGGGACCAGATCCGGCCCGCATCTGCTATACCAGGAGGCCTGGATAATAGCGAAGCAGAAAGCGACGCATGGGGATCCTCCTACTGGGGCAACCTCGCCAATGGGCAACCAGTCTCACAAGTCTCAACCGAATCCGCTTCTCACTGGAGCAGCTTCGCCAAAGCGCACCCTACCGCAGATGAATCTGCCCAACACATGGTATGGACGCCATCAAAGGAAGCAGAAGAAGAGAGCGGCGACGAAGATTTGGGCGAAAGCATGGAGAATGCCCTCTGGATGCAATACGCCATCAGCGGAGGCGAGATCCCTGGCTTCGAGGCGCCTGACGCGCAGGAGAACGTCCACGCACACGCTCCTGTGAAAAGCACTCCAGCCGCTGCCGTTTCCCACAAAAAGATCACCAACGAGCCAACCACGAGTATCTGGGAGCAAGGGAAAGGGAAGAAGAAATCAGCGCCCGCGATCGAGACCAGGATAGAAACGACCCGTGCTGCGCAGCAAGTGTCTACGTCATCCAGTGCTCGGACGGCTCAATGGCCAAAGGCCAAGATGGAGATGGAGAACTGGGCTTCGCGCCTCGGCCAAAGCTCTGGCTCCGCTAGACATTTGTAATGTTTTTTTTTCTTCTAGTATGTTTCGTGATAAGACGGACAACTCGCGATTATTTTCTAATGCTGTGGTCACTGATCGTTTGATTGTTTTTTTTTGCTATACTGTTTTCGCGGCTTACTGGTTAGGCCTTGCTTTTATCTTACTAGTTCTGTTTGATATAATCGTCGAGTTTCATGTGTATTTGTCGTCAATCGATTTGCATCGTCATTGGTCCTTTGTACGCAGGCAGGCACTTATATGACGAGGATTCAAAGTATATCTCTTTGAGGGCGTTGAGTTACGAGCCTGGACACCGAGTGAAGATGCCACAGCAACTGCAGATGAAAAGAGAAGAACGATGAGGAAGCAGTTCTTCACGACGTTGACCAATTGTAAGGAAAAGATCTGAAGAATGATCTCCGAGGAATTGTGATCTGTACCTAGGAATTTGTTACAGTGCCGCGACAGGCACGGCAGGACCGCATCAATTTCACCTGGCCCATAGTTTTCGTATGATAAAACTGATGTACATCCCGGGTCTATGACACAATAATAAAAAATCAATGATCAAAATCAAAAAAGTAAGATAGCGGCGACACCACAGAAAACGAATCTGATACTCAAACCACCTTCTTGTCCTCTTCTGCGGGTTTCCTCCGCTCGAGGACCTCGACCCACTTCTTTGGGAACCAGCCTTCGCGGCCCTCGCGCGTCCGACCTTTCCACCACTCGCTCTCCACCTCTAACCGTGGATCTACCTCCACACCAGTGCTGGGATCCAGCTTTCCCATGATAGCGACGATGTCATTCTCCTTCAGCGCAAGCTCAGATGGAGATGAAGGCGTGAACGGATATAGTGCGCGTGCAAAAGTAAGCGTCGACGGATCAAGGGGACCCAATGGACTACCAGGTCCGATCTGTGCTTGCTGCTGTTGCATCGCACGCTCATTGAGAATTTTGATGAGCTTCGTCATGGCGTAAGGAACGCCAAAGATGGCGAGGAAAAATATGATGATGGGTTTTCGGCTGGGCTTGATAGGAGGAGGACCCATGGGGCCCTGGACGGGCTTTCCGCTAATAAACTCCCTGAATTCACCTTGTAAGCTTGTAGAACTCGGCCGGCCGGTGACGAGCTCTTTCATCCACCGTATAAGACCAAAGAGGCCCAATACACTCCCCAATGCATTGCGGAGGTGGCTGAACTGCTCGACGACGCCGACCATTGCGAAAAACGAGCTGTGCGTCGCCATGAATGTGGACTCGAGCATTTGTGCTACGCCCGAGAAGGTCTGGACGATGGAGTGGAGGAGGGAGAAGGTGTGTTGGGTCGTGGTCTCAAGGGTCTGTGAAAGGGAAAGATTGTTGGGATCCATACCGGGATACATGCCCATTCCACCCATTCCGGGCATGGCACCATACATACTGTTCATGCCGTTCATGCTATATCCACCATAACCGCCGCCGTACCCAGTACCATAGCCCCCGCCTATTCCGCCATAGCCGCCGCTCATTCCGCCATAACCGCCGTACATGCTTGAGCTGTATGGCGAGGACCCAAATCGTTGGTACGGAGAATATGGGGTGTTGTAGGGTGCAAGGTTAGATGTAGATGGGTTGGAGAGAGCTGGGGGACGTGCAGGCACTGAGGGTAGTTCTGAAGAGAAGCTTGTCGTACTTGACGATGATGCGGGAGCGATGGTTGTTGCTGGGGCTGCTGCTGGTGTTGCTGCTGGTGTGCCCCGCTCCCAAGGTTTTGGTGGTGATGCCATAGCCGTGCTCACTGCTCACCGTTGCCCACGACGACAAGACACAAGGTGAATATCAAACCGGCTAACGCCGACAGCTGATAAATCATCATCCCCGACTTAGACGACATCCCTTGGATAAGCGGGATTATTAAGCAGTGAGTGACCCCGAACACCCGCGACACCTTGACTGACAGTGCGGAAGGTGTGTGAGGGACTCCAGCTTCTGGTATTAACTTTGAAGGAGAGATTTGGGGAGTGGAAAAGAGAGACTTGGAGCGTAGAGTATCAATGATATTAGAGTGTGACAGTGTGCAATCATCAATGTGACCGTGCGTTAAGTTACGAGTTTGGGGTACAGAAACATCTTGTATATATCTGTATTACATAAAAGCAATTGGTGACGTGTATTTCAGTCCGACAAAAATGTTGTTTTCCATGTATGAGGGCTCCAGTAAAATTCATACAACCTTTAATTCACCCAATAAGTACTCGTACATTTTACAGGTCTTCCAGTCCTGATCACGAGCAGATCTTCGAAACGTCATCGAATAACTATATCCGCCTTATTCAAAATACCTTCTTCTATTGCTTTGATTTCTATATTTTCGATCATCAGCAACGCTCTATATACCACAATGAAGGAACTCACGCATGGCTAAATGGAGGCTGTGGAAGCGCGATAGAGCCAAATCACCTGTTCATCAAAATGAAACTGACGCGCCCATGACAAGAACGGCGTAAAATACCATTTGCGAACCACAGACCATCATGCCCGCAATACCTCCACGCTCCCGCAGTTTGCCCTTCTTCATCTAGACCCCAGACCCTGGTGATTTTTGATGCTACTTCATCTCCACAGACCTCGCGCATGGAGTCACGGGGATCGCCATAACTGTGGGCAACTATGAGTCCTGCTCGTCAAAGTGAAATATCACCATACCCCGTAGCAAATACTATTATATCTGCCTGTAGCTCGGTGCCATCAGCAAATCGAAGGCCGGTTTCCGTGAAGGACTCGATTGCGGAACCGTTCTTGATTTTGATATCCCCGTCGATAATAGATTTACTTGCTCCGGTGTCTGGAAGTTGTTGAGACATCTTCATTATGCATCAGAGGTACACCCACCGATGTAGTAGCCACCACCACGCTCTAGGTAAAGGGACGTATTACCTGCTCCATGTATGCCAAGATTGGTCTTAAAACCAACCTTAGCCAATCCATCTAGAATCGCCCTGCGATTGTGATCAATGCATCTGGAAGTGAGCTTCGAATCGTCCGACATACTTGTCTGTAGTCTCAGCAACCATAGGAACCATACGTTGTTGCAGCCGCCTAACAACTGCCCAAGGCAGCGAGGTATTGTAAGTATCAGCCAGCTCAGTGGGGAAGTCGTCATTATAGATATCTAGGCGAGGAAAGTCAAGCCAAGCTACTGACAACGACGGAAAAAATTACCGCCTAGCATTGCTGCCACTGACTTCGTCGAGATCACAAACGTCGACGATCGTTGATACCTAGTATTCCGTGAGATATCAAAATGACATAACTTGAACCAAAGAACGCACATTGTGATGTCGACACCGTGACTACAGAAATCTTGGGCAATGTCATGTGCTGGATGAAATATTTAGACCTCGCTTGATACGAAAGGTATGACAGACCGACCAGAATTGCAACAGCCGATTACGATCGCTTTTTTACCGATATGATCAGCCGCAGATTTGAACTCTGACGAGTGCACGGCAGACCCTGTGAAGCTTGCCTGCGTCCATGAGTCGCGTTTCGATCAGTTCGAGCGTTACATACCTTCCCAGGGATGTCGGGAACATTCGGGCGACCGCCAGATCCAGTGGCAAAAACGAGGTGCTTAACGGTCAGAACCCTAGTACCTTTACCGCCGCGATCGACTTCGACAGACCAGGTTTTCGTGCTATTGTTCCAAGATGTCTTAGTGATCGTCGAGGATGTCCAAACGTCGAGCTCAAGGAAACTCGCATATGCTTCCAACCAGTCTGCCAGCTGCAATAGCTGGAATCAGCGAATTTTTCATTATGCGGGTAATGTTGTACTTTTGCGGCTGGGGTGTAGACTGGCCAAGTAGGTGGAAATCTGCAAACTGGATTACAAAAGAATCAAAGAACTTCTGCCAAACCGCTCACTTCAGGTAAGGCGTTTGGTTGTACCCTGTAAGTTTGTCAGTCAATCCCTTTTCATAAAAGAAAAGGCACGAACAGATCGTATCATGCAGACAAAGAGCCTTGTAACGGTCTCTCCACTGTGAAACCGCCCTCGAGCCTTTAGCTATATTTGAATACCAAAATTGTTACGGGACGAACGCTATCCCCAACCCGAGGCTTCTTATCAATGACAAGCGTGGGTACACCAATGTATTTTAAGCCTGCCGCGGTCTCCAGACCACTGTGCCCCGCACCGATGACAATCACCGTTGGGTCATTGTTTGAGAACTCAGTCTCTTGGCGCCGCTTCTCTTCCCAACTGCCATGATCAGTCTCCCAGTCTCTGAGGGGACCGAGCTTCCGCAGAGTCCGAGTCAGTAAGTGCTCTCGAAGGAATGTGATTGCACACCTTTTGAGGGAAATTGGTCAACGAATCAAGACAGGTCAACAGAGTGTACGCCTTCCACTTCGAATCTGGAAGGGGAACGAGATAAACGACTGCAGTACCCTTGCCATGCTTGGTGGTAAAACCAAAGCAAAACCGCAACCAGACTAAATCATGATACACTTTTTGCAGAACAGGTTCATTCAAGGGCTCCTGTAGGAGACGCAGTTCGTTAAGACCCGTAGCAACGAGACGAGCATCTAAGAGTTTCTTGATGTCCTTCCTTCCTTCGAATGTCCTGAAATCCCACGTCAGTGCGATGACGTCCTTCCAGAAGCCGTCCTCGAGAAAGAGGTCGACAACAGCTGCGGTATCACTTTGAGTTATTGCAGCTGAGAAAGCGTTGAGCCACTCTGTGGCTACCTCGGACTCAGAGACATTGGAAGGATCAGGGACCCCAAGGCGATCCAGCGTAGGTAAGCGTTGGGGAAACGAGTCAGTCGCCATACTGAAACAGAAAACTGATATGTGCGGATGAGAGTCTGAGATTTAGAGTGGCACCATGAACCATCCTGGTTTTCAACTTTAATTGATTCTGCGAGTCTAGGCCTAGACCCACTTAATTATGGACAGCCGGAGCACCGTGCTCATTTGATCAGCGTTTGCGCTCACGTGCATTCCAGCTTCGTCTGGCTCTAGAGTCAGTGACACAATCTGAGGGGTTGGACTGGACCGAGCGTTAGCTTGGGGTGGGACGCAAGCAGGTGGAGCCGCTCACCCAACATGCCGGAACCCCGCGACTTCAGCTGCTCAGCCCAACTAAAGGTAGAGGCAACTGCTATAGGGCCAAAGCATTGGCTACTAGAGTGCTGTGATGATACTGTAGAGTTACAACCATGATTTCGTCACACGTCCCGCCCCCTGACGAATTTGAAGCAAGAGGCATGTGGGAATTGAGTTCAATTGACATTTCAAAACATGGAGCTTCGCCCCAGCTTAGTAATACAAACCGTACAAACATCATTGATTGCAAAAAAAATATGAGAAGGCGTGCAAATGATAGCGTGATAAGCAAAGTAAAAGCATTGCAGGTCTGTACTACATAAATGATAACTGAAATGCCTGCATCAGGAAAACAACCTGAAATTCAGTGGGGCTGGAGAGCTTGGAGGGGGCTTTAATGTTCACGTTCATGATACTGAGGAGGGTGTTGGGTGCTGGAGTATCTCTGTCCATGTATTTTGCGGGGGCGGAGTTTCTGTCGCTTGCCAGTTTGCGCAAAAGTGGCAAAGTGGCACTTAAGGGTACCAGTTTAAATCAGGTAACATCTTAGTTAAGCAATTTTTGTGATCTGCTCTGTTGCCACTTCTCATTCGTTCTTTCGTTCCAGCACTATATCACGACCACCTGTACTTTTCATGAATTGGTTTGTGTTCATAATAATATTCATCTAGGTACCAATATGACAAGAAAAACTACTCGAAATAGGACCGCTACACCGCTCGGCGGCCGAGCGGTGTAGCTCTACCTGTCACCTGATTCTGACGGCGACTTAGCGGTAGCCGCACTGGTCTTCACTGTTGGAGCGAATATATTGGTTCTTCAGTGACCGACGATGGCACTCCTACTCACACTTCCAATCTATACGGGGATGATGTTCGGTGGCTTCCTGTTACCTACTGTTCGGCGTCGTACCTTGCTCATGCTATTTTCACAGGAACTAGTAGAACCCCTTGCTGACGGCAATCGTGCGCTGCTTGTATTCATCACAGCTGGGAAAGTCAGTCGTGGCAGCTATCCATTAGAATAAGATTATGGGTGCGACATTGACATTTCTCGATATATTTCGTTCTCAGGCTCAGCGCTCAACAGGCGTCTGCAAATGTATCCTCACCTATTCAGAATACCTGCCGCCTCCTTCCAAGCATGTCGTTATTTTATTACTGCATTGTCAAAACCATCAGAGGTACGCTGTGCACATTTTCAAGAGTAAACGAAGAGAAAGATCGTGCAAATATAGTGTATAAAAGTCTGCTTCTGTAATAAAGCAAGGACTGAAGTCACCGCGTGTCACTAGAAAAACTACAAATACCGCACACATACCGTACGTCCAGATAGGGTCGCGCCACACCGAATTGAATAGAAAAAAAAGTCATTCATTAAGGGATCATCGGGAAAGCTGAAAGCTGAACTATGCAAATGCGGAAAGCGGATGCTAGACGTGGCTCAATGAGAACCCACTAGTGTCAAGCTCGCGTCCAAATTTCATAGACGGATCATATGAAATTTGGACGCGAGCTTGACACTAGCGAGACCTCATAGAGCCACGTCTAGAGATACCGTGTTGCCACGGCGCATTAGTTTACTTAGTCGGACGCACAGTAGGTACATGTTTTAGGCTGACCGCCCTTTACTGCTCGTGTATAAAAGCGAAGCGGTAATATCTCAGTCCAATAACAAAGAATATCATCCACAGTCACTGGAGACCCATCCTCGACTCGCGCTACTACAATGAAGCTCACCTCACTCACCACTATGATTATGTCTGCCGCAGTATTGGTGGGCATCGTTAAAGCACAAACCAACACATGTGCCCAGAATAGTGAGTATTCAACACATATTTTCAAGTTGATCTCAGACCGCATACTTACGGGTGCTTGCAGGCATGTATGAGTGTGGACAACTCGCGGGTTTTAACGGGGGCATGCCATTTTTGTTTTACTGCAATATAGACAACACTGTCGAGGTCATTAAAATGTGCACTTGTATCGAGTGCTGTCATGTCATCAACGGAGGTGTAGGTCACTCCGGGTCTGTGCACTGCACATAAGGGGTGAGCCCGCTTCTTGCTTGCCGTGTCAATAATGTCAGTGACACATTAACGTGACAGCTGTCTCTGTAACTGGAACTGGTTGGTGCTAGGAGATCAGAATGAGGCCTTTGGGATCGTAGACCCTATATGTTGCGTCATATGCTTTTCCTCCTTGTGGCACTCCCCGACTCCCACGGTTAGTGGGAGAACTTCGGGTTTTGTCAGACGCAAACGTGGTCAACCAATGTGCAGCTTACGTGTTTTGGATGACATCTTATGCGTGAGGTGACTGAGGCCTCATTTCCGGCATGCGGCCAGAGCAACCAGTATTGACGGATCGGCCCTCACTAGCACTGCTCTATCCTCGGGATATTCGACAATATGATCACGCTGAAGCCGCGTTATTAGGTTGCCATTCCCATCCGGGATCAACGAGATCTTCAGGATCATCTATGTTCAACCGTGAGTTCGTCGGTCCGAGTCCGTGTCGCAATTTCATCCCTCACCTGATCGCACTCCTGGTAAAGGTCGGTTCCACGAGACCAATGATCACAAGTGTGTCGTCTTGATACAGTGTGCTGCCATTGGACGCCTTACACTCCTTCCCTCGAGTAATAACTTGCTCCTCCAATACGTCTGAATCGAATTACAAATCTGCGCATTCAAGTTATCTAATTTATCTTTATGTTTTTCAACCTAACGGAATGTTCTCCCCAATACGCATCTTTAGGAAATGGACTTCTCCAAATCCTCGCTCGTATGAACCTTTCCATTGCTCTCGATCATCCTATACACCCATCCCGCCGGCCGGAAGTTGTCTGCGTTGACTGTTCTCGCAGACTGGGACTGCAAGTGTTGCTGAAGGCACTCCTAGTAGGTGGATGGGCCTTGATGCCGGCCCGAAGAACCGCGAGCATTTCGCCAGACCTAGTACTCGAGGCCAAGACCATCTTATGGAATGGGTACGTGTAGAGATTCTCGGAGCAATATTCTATCTCAATGTTCATAGTCCTCCCGGTGCGTTTGAGTTCCCTGCTTTTGTAGAGGGCTCGAAAGCTAGAGGATTTAAATATAGCACACACCTCAATGATTTTGCTTCTCCTGGATACTCGTGCACCAACTTAAGCGGCAGACTGTATTTAACCTCCAACCATGAGTTTATCATTGATTCTGTCCAGTCGTGTACTGGCACCGGGCTGGCTGAGGTGTTGGATATATTGTAAAACACAGCCAAGGCGTGACGACTCTTCTTTGACATGTAGAACATAAGATCAGGCTGTACCAGCCCTGTTTCTCTTTGCTTTGTCGAATTCTAGTCAATCTCCGAGGGAGTCGCAGCTCACAAAACATGTGACTTATCGTTGTCAAATTGGGTTTTTGATCAGCATCGGGGATATGGAATTGAATGAATGCACACTCGAGGGTAACGGCGTCGAAGCTGACTGCGATAAATATTTAAAATATATGGGATAATCATAGAGACTAGCCAGTGCTTACGGTACTAGCATAATCTATATGTGATGAGCGCGGAAGTAGTGCCTGCATACGTATTGCATCAAGCATCACGACCATACTACCGAAGCTAATTCATGATGAGGTATGCACTCTCTCAAGCTACCAGTTTCGAACAGACGGCACTGCCCTTATACAACGCCGATCAAAATAGTAGGCTGCCTCGTTAGAGGCGATGACCGCATGCTCTTCCGAGGCTTACGTGTCCTGGGTTGCACAGGAGACGACCTGATGATTCGGGGTTGTCCATCCTTCCTAGGCCTCAAGGTTTTGTAGACCTGCCATTCCTTCCCCTCGACAGTGATGCTACCGAGGTGCTTGGTGTTCTCCTGGTCCGCAGGTTTGGTTTGTATTTGCGGGGCTTTCGGGGAAGGCAGCGTTGGTCGAACTTGAGGCTTGAACGTAGGGTCGACTATGACAGTCCCGTGTGCTCCAAGCATGGGGAGACCTTGAGAATTCAATCTCTCACCCCTAGGTCCAACTCCAAACTCTGATATATCCTCTTGCTCTTCGATAAAGATAGACGGCTCAGACGAGACAAAGTGAACATGTCTTTCAGTACCCACACCAGCAGACCCATCCGCTGCCGGTAAAGTTGTGTTCATCTCTCTCACCACTCGTTCCTTTTCCTCGTGGCCGAGCAATTGTCCCACCTGAGTCAAAAATGTCTCGTGGTTCCTCTGGAACTCGTGCTCGAGAATTTGCTCTTTCGTCAAGTTCGTGGCAGAGCCGACGGGTCTCTGCAATACATATCTCATACGAACGCCAGAGCTAGTCTGTTCGACAGTGCGAGTGCCCAGTGAATTGTTGTGCCAGAAGTCGATCCCTTTGAAGCCGATGCGCTCTGGGCTGCGCTGAAGTGGCTGGGGCCTCTTTACGGGTGTGCGAAGGACAGAGCCCGCGTCGAACGCATGCTGGGTCACAGGAGTCTGAGGGAAGCACGCCGTGGTGCTTGGCGGTGGTGTGGCGCCCCCCTCCTCGTCTACATCCATGCCGTTTTCTTCTTCATTATCGTTCGTGTCGTGTTCGGGGTAGATCCAGCGCGTATGAGCGCCAAGACCAGTAGCAGTTTGAGTGATCATTACAGACGTGCCATCTACATCACGACATCTGAGATAGTAGCCTTTGGCGTTGCCAACGTTAGTCGGGCGTGTGACATTGGGAATGGAAGATACCATTGTGGAGTATCGTGATGTGCGATAGGGGTGTGAGTGATAAAAGTGAGTAAAGTGTTGAGTAAAAGTAGTGTGTTGGTAAACCTGAAAAGCTCGTTCAAATACGTTTCATCGCAGGTGCTTCGAGAGGGGTGTGGATGAAAGGATTCTTTTGGGCTTTGTTCACAATAGCTGGCTGCTTTGTCCACTCTTTTATGTGCTTGGGCTGCCATTTCAGGACAGTTGTCCGGACCAGGGGCGGCCACGCTGTCCAAGGCGGGTTCTTTGACTCAGTAAGTTGAGCGCAAAAGTGCTAGTGTGGCGGCCTTGGCGCTTGGAGAGCGCTGATGATGACCCGGCGCGTTTGGCCCATCGACGTGACTCGGTGTAGGTGTGTGGCAGACTGGCGTGGGAACCCGGTACATGAAGTGGCGTTGAGGTTTACCACGGTGGACAACTTGTCCGTTGATCAACTTCGTTATCATGACGCCGGACAGCTGCATATGTGGACTAATGTTCTCTGTCATTTTGGAGACCCAACCAGACTCCACAAGCAGAATCCACAAGTGGTTTCAAACCCATTATGATGATATCGATAAGTTCCTTTGAACCATTGAATTAACATGTCGTGAATAACTTTCATATGTTGGTACGTTGCTAACTGCGAGACTGACTCGGACTGCTGACGCCTGAAGCTGTTGCATACCCACTGTTACCAAGGCAAGGAAATCCAACGAGCTGGATTCCAAGGGATGCGAACCTTAGCTATAGTGTCCACAGGCTTTTTACTCGGAATTTTTTCACTGGCTACCACTGATTGATGTCACCCCCTTCAAAATCGGTCGTCCACATTTTTAAACTGAACCGCAGAAGGACAATATATTGTCATATCCACTACTTCGTCACGGAGTCCGAAACTCCTCAAGAAATCACATTGATCGACACAAGTAGTATGAATTGTGGACCATTTTACTCAAATCAGAACATCCACAGCTGAAGCCGTTAAAGGTCGCACTTCCATACGAGCGTGATGTTCCAAGACCATAACACAACACTTCAAGACACTCAGTCAACGCCCAACTACCCTGAAGAAATATGTTTTACAAGTCGCCATACCGTCATATCCCCTTCTTTCCGCAAACACCTGCTGGATTCAGGATGTTGAACCCCTCGAAGAAGCCTATCTTTCGTCCCTCCATTTTTTCGCGTGATCCTTCACCGCGCGTCGACTCCTCTTCAAGCGCCCGCAAGCCAAATGCCCCTGCATTCTTTGATTACAACGCACCTCCGACACAGGGTCTTCCGTATATCTTTGAGCCCGCCTCAGCCAACACCGCCCGTGTCAGGCATCCACCCAAGAATGTTGCTCCGAAAGTCTTCAAGAAGAATGCCCCCACCAAGGCTTTCCCCAGTCAAATCATCCACCCGCGCCGCAAACTCTGGCACAAACGCTTCACTTACCATCTCACAGTCACTCGTCCTGGACTCCGTCGCAAAGGCCCCCGGTTCTACAACCCAGCGAAGCTAAAGCGCGAGAAAGCAGCGGTGGCCCTGAACAACCTTGAAAATGCCGCCTTCAAGACTATGCAAGCCGACGATATGACCGCCGAAGATCGTATATTCCTCAAGCAGCTTCAGGAGCTCCGCCTCGATCAATTGCGCCGGCACGCGCTTGGAGATGCTAGAGAGGTCATCGCACGTGCTGAAGCATTGGGTCCGCAACGTGAGTTGGAGCACGCGGAGCGCGACCGTCAAGCTGACCTCCGATTGGAGGAGAACGCACGGAAGAAGAAGGAAGAGGAGGAATCTCGCCGTTTGGAGGAGCTGCGCCGCTTGGAGGAGGAACGTCAGCGGCAGGAGGAGGAGAAGCGTAGAAAAGAGGAGGCCAGGCGCAGACAGGAAGAACTTAGGCGTCGCGCAGAGGAGCAGGCGCGCCTTCGTGAGCAACGCGAACGCGAATTCCAAGCCAAACGAGAGGCTTTCCGTAAAGCTCAGGAGGAAGCTGAACGTCGGGCCCGTGAGCAAGCCGAGCAGGGCCTTCAGGCAGAAGCTCGACGACAAGAGAGGCAGCGCCAAGAAGAACTTCATCGCAATAAAACTCAAGCAGACATTGTTGCTTTTTTCCAGCTCTACGACGCAAAGTGGCAAGAGCTCAAACTAAGCAAGAATTTGGCTTCAGTCATGCTCTGCGAGATGCCGTGGCCCACCTTTCAGCAAGGCTGTACATCCCCTGATGACATCTCGCGCCGCAGCATGGAGGAATTCATCTTCCACCCCCTCCGCCCAGGGATTGAGACCAAGTCGCACAAGGACCGACTGAAGGCAGAGATACTTCGATTCCACCCCGACAAATTTAACTCACACACCGTGCACAAATTGCAGGAGTGCGATAGGGGAAGGGCTATCGAAATTGCGGGAGCGCTGGCTAGAATGCTGACGAACATGATGGCTGAAGAGATTCAGAAAGAGACGAGTCGATAGGTCAGTATATGCTGCAGTGATTCACATCTTTAGCGTAATTAGAATATGTCCATCATGCAATCATACGACTATTACATGTTTACTTTGCAAGTGACCTTAGCCGCCCTTGAAAGGCACCTTTAACGTACCGCACCTTATGACCAATCTTCTAAGCCGGCGGCATTTTAATGGCCTTTTACCTTTTTCCGACATCACTCACTTACCTGCGGTTGCGGGTCACCGAACTTACCAACCAGTTTCGAGCAGACCGCAATGCCGACCGTTACGACAACGATGGCAACGGCAACTGTCTCAACGTCGGACAAGCTACTTAATCCGTCCAGCAAAAGTTCGTCGACGACGGAGGCAACGCTACAATCGCTGTACAACCGTGCAGCGAGAACATTCCTTCACCGAGACGTCGCAATCACGTTCACACTATTAAGCGCTGCATTCGCGCTCCTCCCACCTCCCCTCGCGCCCTCGCCTGATCCCCTAGATGTCCACCGGAGAAAGTGGGACATCCTTCGCATCACCCTCGAGACCACCGTCTTCTCTTCTACTCCAGACCTCGTTGGCTTACCACAGCCGCTCCGAGAATCCCTACTCTTGTCTCCCCAATCATTCATTTCCAATTTGTATGCTCGATCTCTCACTTTGTTTACTCCTTCGTCACTGTACCGAAAGCCGAGCTCCGCATTCCTCCCGCACCAAGTCGTCATCACACTCATAGCATCCAGCATCAAGATAGATTGTTTAAATATCGGTCGCGACATTACAGAGGACTGGCTATCGAAACGCGGCCAATACGAGTTCGTGCCTTCAACAGGTGAACCATATCACAAGGTTCTGGAACTCTACTGCCTGCATGTCTTGCCTCGTTTGGGTGAGTGGGAGTACGGCAAAGAATTTCTGTCAGACGAGAATGAGCTCTCGTCTGACAAAAGACGCGTGAGTTTAATTTCATGATTCTTGTATTCTACTGAACATGATATTGCCAGGAACTTCATTCGGCTCTTGAGGCCCAACATGCTCAGGCGCTGGAGAGTACAAAGCGGGAAACGCCAAAACCTGAGCCTCCTCCCTCTCCTATACCGATACCTCCACTCCGCTCTCTATCCCCGGCGTCCTCCTCCTCCTCTCTATCCACCACATCTACCCGCACCGCAGTCCCAGCATCTCCCCGTCCAAAACTTACCCGCCAACCATCCACATCTTCCACCTCTGCAGTTTCAGACGTCACGGTAACTAGACCCCCTCGCCACCGCCCCAACCAAAGCATGCCCCGGGGAAGTTCAAGTGCCAGTGCCGTTCGCATCTCCCGCCCTCCAGTCGACCACAATCTCGCGACTGCACAGCCCCCAAGTTCCCTAGCACTAATACGATCTTATCTCAACCACTATTTCACCGCAAACAGAATAGTCCACTCTATCGGTTTTGTTCTTCCTAATTCCCCTACTGTCTTTGATCCTTCGGAGACGGCGGCGCTTAGAGACACCCGCGGACCTGGTACGGAGGAGATTATTGGAAGCACGTGGTGATTCGATTGTGAGACGGTTATGGAATGAGTCGGTGAGGGCCGTTTTGGATACTGTTAGGATGGGTGGCGGGGGACTTGTATAACATACGGTGCGTTTGCCTTTGTTTTCGGGGATTCGTCGCCTTGAAACTCTTGTTCGCCGTCTTCGCACTCTCGTTTGCCACTTTGTCTGACTGTATCTGCAGATCCCCTTTGACCCATCATCCTGTGCCACATAGTCGCTCTCATTCCAAGACGTCCAACGGGTTGGTCTCCCATATCCGTGCCCGTGTGCTATACTTGCAAATCGTAGGCTCGCCGCCTGTATTACGTGATATCTGGCTTGGACACTGTCCTTGCACTAATATATTGCCTGTGCGTGCATCAGATCTAATCACATGTTTTGAATATGGGTCAGCTGTGGTTCAAGCATTGACTCATGATCCATTGGCTCCGACCGAGCGTCGCAAGCTGATCTGTCGTGAAGAGAAACAATCGCAAGTGTCCATTGCTGCCATGCGGGCTATTGAGCGGCAGAACCAATGGCCAGTGCTCGTCCCTAAACATATCGTCACTGAGTGCTGGGATGCGTATTCGAAAGGTTCGCGTTGGATGGCTCCCTCTGTTTGCGCCGTATGTGCTCAGTACCAGGTGGATTGTCAACTATTTGTCATCAGCGAGCGTAATTCGTCTGGACTGCATCTTGATTCTCTTCGTGTCACTGATACTTTTATCGTGTCGTGCAAAGTTTGTCGTGTCGTTTCACATTTGGTAGCCCGCTGATTGATGGCTTCATGATAGACCATGCAGGAGTTGTATCCGTCAACGACAACTCTGAGTCTGAACGTATGTAGCTCATGTCACGCCGCATTGCGAAGGTTCCACGTCTTGCCCTTCGAAACAACTTGTATCGCGGCGACCTTCCTGTCCAGTTTCAAGACCTTACTTGGATTGAGGAGAAAATTTGTGCGATATACTGTGTCACCGCTCATCATATAATTCCACTCGCTGACAAGACATACAAATCAGACCAATGTACATCGAACTGCCTCAAAATTTGAACCGGACCGATTTCCCAAACAAACATCATGTAGTTTTACTCGCTGACGAAACGTATATAACAGACCAATTTACATCGAACTGCTTCAAAATTTGAACCGGACCGAGGTGAGTGCTTGATTCGATGGTAACACAGCCATTGACATGCGGTGTCAGAAAGGTGCCTGCAACTACGGCATGCAAAACTGACCCAAATAGCAGGTTTCTTCATCGCTTTCACCCCGTATCTCTCCTTCCCGTAGACTATCGACTTTGTGCAGTGTTTCTCTACCCAGTCTGTCTATACAACCAATATCGATCAAGGTCATGCCACACGAAGAGGCCGAGTCAAGCACATCAAGGAGACAGGGAGAAGCGCCATTGCACTCACCGATATATCAGACGAGCGCGAAGGATCCACCACCATATGGTGCACAGTACCGCCAGGACACACTTTGGGAAGGTGGGCAGCCACCTGATGATACCCACCAGCTTACTCAATTAGACGCAGGCGGGAATGAAGCGCTTCCTCCTATGTGGCATCAGTTTAAGATGTCGAATAATAAAACACTATATCAAGATGACACGCTCGTGATGGTCTCTTGGAACCAACCTTTACCAGGAGTGCGACTAGGTGAGTGATGAAATTGCGACAAGGAGCGACGAACTCACGGTTGAACATAGATAACCCTGGATATCTCGCTCCCGGATGGGAATGGCATATCTCACCATTCGGTCGGTCCTACTTCATCAACCTCAGTACTCGGACCACGTCGTGGAAGAAACCAAAGCCAGAACGTCCAGCAGGGAGCTTGAAGCCAGATTGCGTCATCAAGGGTCACTCCGAATGCATATGGAGCCTTGCCTACTTGGGTACCAGTGGCAATATAATGAGCGCGTCTGACGATAGTTCTATTCGTCAGTGGAAAAGAGACGGAGAGCCAGTGGGAAAACCTTTGAATAACAATGGCGGAGGGATAGTTTCGATGGTAGTATCCCCAGATGAAACGATGGTGATTTGTGGAAGTACAGACGGCAGACTGCGGCTGTGGAATATAACGGAGGTCAGAATGATCGGCGACCCGTGGGAGGGGCATAGTAGTAATGCTCCAGTGAGGTGCCTCGACTGGTCTCGCAATTCCCTGGAGATAGCAAGTGGATCTGTTGACGGCACCATACGACGCTGGAACCCGGATACTGGTCGACAAATGGGACCACCTATAGAGACCAGCCATCAATGGGTTGAAGCCGTCAAATACTCTCCACAAGGCGACAAGTTCATGAGCGGCGGTGCGGACGATGTAATCCGCGTGTGGTCGAGGAACGGCAAGCTGCTTATCGAAATCAAGGGACATGAAAACTGGGTGACGTCATTGTGGTGGTCCAAGAACGGCGCACACATCTTTTCTGCCTCACTTGATACCACCATCCGCAAATGGCGGGTGATTGATGGACAGGAACTCGTCGTTTTTCGGGGTCATGCCCACGACGTCAGATCCCTCTGTCTTACTCCCAATGAAAGCTATATGGTTAGCGTATCAACTGACTGCTCCATCCACATCTGGGATCTCAAGACCAACCAGGCAGTCGGAGATCCACTCTTGCATGATGACAGAGTCTTCGCTGTTGCCATGTCTTCCGATGGAAAATACATTGCCAGCGCTGGACCAGACAAAAATATCTATGTATGGAGCCTGGAGGCGGCGCTCTTGAAAAATGTTGTAGTACGTATGCGCTTTGTTGTCCGATTTCCCTTTCTAATGGTTCTGGCCATCTAGGATGTGAATGATGGGGATGCCAAGCTGAAGGCAAGTCTTCTCTGCTCCTCTTTCACACTAGATCTCACTTTTTACCAGAGACATCCAGCCCAACTGAGAGTTGTGCGCCCACCATTCGTGAGCAGCCTCATCTTGTCTCATATATTTCGTTTGATTCTTAATGCCCATCTGCATTTCAAACAACAGGCCAATAACAGAAGCTTGGCGAAATATGTCAGTAGAATCTTTCGTTCTTCAGCTCTTGCTAATCTGACTTTGATGATACAGGGCAATGATTTCTTCGGCAGCGAGTTAGACCACGCGTCTCGTCGTCCAGCTCCATCGGATAGCTCTTTGTCTCCCATTCATTGGCGCCATTTGCTTGGCACTCTCCGGTTCGGTGCTCAATCCACAGATGCGCCCTCACCATCACCTCGCGAGTCCCGGAATTGGAATTTCAACTTATTTCGTGTAGGAAATTCCAGCCGCACCGTTGAAGTAGCTCCTGGCCGCAAAAAAAAAGTGAGTGTGCTTGCAATCATGATCTATATTCTTCGATATCATTGAAAACACAATTATAGAGATACGCCATCGCTCCTCCCAGCAAAGCTGAAGTGGAAGCAGCTATGCAACGTGCGAACGGCAACCAAACCAACAGCTCAACGCGACCGGGTCAACCCGCAGTAGGGGCACAAGGCTTTCAAACACGACCGACAGAAACACATCAGTCAACCAGTGGGAGGGGAGAAGTCTCCTACGAAGTCACCTGCTGCGGATTTTACTTTGGTCGTCGTCGTTCCACTTTGCATCAGTCATGAAATCATCTAGAAACTTTGCTACTCAAATATTCTCTCTCGTCCATTTCATCTGTGTTTACGCATCATGTACATTAGATATAGCTCGTTCCGTCCTATGTACATGCGCACGGAATTGACATATTTCTCTTAATGAGGAACGCGTGATTGAAGCAAGCATAAATCTGTGCCTATAAATGACCCAGCCGGTCCCGCATAGAATATCCGAAAGACACAGGAGATCGAATACGAACAGGGTCAGTGTGAAAAAGGATACTAAATGACATAGTTGTGCACCAGCGCTTTTGAGGCTCGCTAGTCGATGGCGAAGACCTGCAATATCAAGAAAAGAAGGCACAGCAGAGGGCTCGGGCCTGAAGGCGCGATTGGAGGCTGGCTGGCAGGGATCAGTAGTATATGCATATGTGATGGATGGGTATGAACTGACAATGTTCGAGTCCGGCATTCGAAAGGAAGAGAATTTGAAGTCCATACCCCCTCTGTACGGTATTCCGGCCCCCAATGTGCCAAGGTAGTGTTGGGTCATCTCTAATGTGGCTACAAACTTCAGATTACGTGATCCATGGCGTTATGCGATATATGCCTTTCATTCTCGTTCTCTCGACGACAATGATCAAAAGGAGAAATTGATCGTTGTGTTTACTGGTCGGTGTTTAACCTACTGGACCCAGTGTAGCAGCGCTCAAGGGCTCAAAGATACTGGCAGAGGATTTGTTGAGTGCGTTTCGGTGAGGTCCTGCCATGTTCGTGGCTTCGGAAGGTTGCTGGAGGTCCGCAACTGTCCCAGTGTCCGATATCTGAAAGGGGGAGTAAAAGGGAGTAACCAGTAATATTTAGTGTCTGGGATGCATTCTGAGATGACTTAGGTTAGATTGAAACGTGGACAACTATATTAGACTCACCCACATGGCCCCAATGAACGCCCTGAAATCGAGCACCACATGGTAAGTTACCACAGGCTGTGAGTGCTAAATTGGTGACAAGCCTTGCCATTGTAGTGGATTGGGTTGCCCAGAACAAATGCTATCCTCTACAGTAGATTGCTTCGATCATTTCACACTCAGGCTGTCGCCCGTTGAGACCTGTCCGCGCTCGCAAAAAGCAAATGAACTCATACCAGTACCCCCATCAGAGCCGGCCACGATCGAGTTTAGCGTGATATTCTGAAATTCCGAGGTGAGACACGGCCTGAGCACAAACATTTGAATAGGCTAGACAATTTGAAGAATGCCGAAATAAATCTTACTTGCACCGTAAGACGAGTCCTGTGTGAGAAATGATGAGGAGTAGGTGAATCAACGTAGGGCCACGTCGGAAATAGCGAGCCACCTCGAAGCTTATGTAAACAGGACACAACTGTTGCAGACATGTGCCAGTGGGTTAATTGGTGGACTCGATATGGATCAAAGTATGGTTCGGTGTTAAATGTGAATTGAAACCTGTTCGTGATGGCCAAACCGCGTGCTCGGTTCCATCGGATACCATGCATGCCGGGGGGCAGTTAGTGTTAACCCAATCATAGAACTGGCGAAGATGACGGAGTACATCCAAAATGAGGAATGCCGTAACATGATCTACAAGAAACGTGCGTTGATCGATCGGCTACTTGGCCATCTTCCCATGACTTGGACTCGTTACTTACTACTATAGCTAGGTGTACTCTGATTGCCATGTCCGCGTGCATATAATTCTGCAATTTTCTCTGCATCTTATTGGTGACCGACTTGGACTAGGCCGGATCTAATGGCTTGGAAACACATTTGTTTCATTGTGAACAGTGTTTCAATGTGCGTTACAGATAAAAAAAGTACGCGACTGATCAAATGCGGCTTAAGCTTAAAACATGTTTCCTTTCTAGTTGACTTTATACAGCATTCATTGCTCTATATCACTATAAAGCGCTGTATAGTATACACCTGTACGTATACAAACACCATCGTACACAAAGTCCCCTGATCCCAACATGACCTACATATCGAACGATCCCTCTAATTGGCCTTACCTCGAATGGAGTCATGGGTACAACTATTTTATAGGTTCGTCCCATGATGTTAGTGATATCTCACTGTCATTGACTGTAGTTTCGCAGTTGCGACCTTGACCATACTGATATATGATTGGGGTGAGTAAGATAATACTTTCAGAGAGGACCATTGATCTAAACATGTTTTCAAGTACATACGTTTGCACAAGAGGCAAGTTTGTGCCATTACTGGTGCAGCCATCTCACTAAGAATGAATTAACAGTTCGAACTAATATTGGTGAGCAAAGTACTATATCAGAAGCAAACACTGGGGTAATACAGTCGATTCGGGGCAGAAGCGACGCTGCTCTATCATGAATGTTCTTTATGTTTGCGTACGTATTTAATATCATAAATGCAGCTGCCAAGTTGTGCTGACTTTACCCTATGCTAGGTTCGCTACAGTGGAATGCTATATTTGATGTATGTTTTCAACGCTAGCCAGTGTTCTGCGCTAATAAGCCACCTTTCACAACCAGTGTCTACATACTGTGTACGTGTGCCCATATATATGTTCATTTATTCTGACTGATGGGATGCAGTGTATTTCCAAATCTCTATTACAGATGCAGTGGGTATTCTTCGCTGATGTCTGCTGTTCTCATTCAACTACTAATTACGCTCCTAGGGGTGAGTGATATCTTGTCAGCTTTTCTTCTTCGAGTTGACGACTTTAACAGCTGTGAGTTGATTCAAAACATTTATTGAAACAACGAGCACCGATGACGATGACGATGACGATGACTGGGTTTTCAGGCAACATTTTGTGGTTCATGCTGGTATGGATGTCTCTGATAATTAATGCCATGCTGGGAGGTGAGTGTCATGGTGGCCCCTGGTGATATCAGCTTGACTGAGATTTTTGCAAGTCATCATGGCAACTCGGATACATGCTATGTACCAGGGATCCAAAAGGATACTCATCTTTCTCATTGTGGTCTTACTGGCTTGTACGATTGCCTCCGTGGTTATGACGGTGATAGGGAACATCGGTGCTTCAGGAGGTAAGCTTAAATCACGGATGAAATCCTCAGAACTCATGCACGAATATCAGTGGAGAAAATTCTTTCTGGCAACCGTCATTGTTCTGAAAATTTTATGGACGCAGATGACGCAGATCTGAATGTCGAGACTGTGATACCCACCGCTGTATGGGAAATCCTTGCTTTGTGTCTTGCAGTCTGGATTATCATCAAACAGTTCCGCGAACTGAAAAAATCACAGGCAGGGGCGAACATTAGAGAATGTTTCATGGTTTTAATGAGGGGTCATATGCTGTACTTTGTAGCGTGAGTTCAAGCGATTTTGATATTATTGCCTCGCTGAAGTTATGGATGTGCTAGCTTTGCTGCTGTTTCTTGCTTCAGCCTCGGTACACTGTCTCCAAATATCTCGGTAAGCCGACTGTTCGCTATCACCTGTATACTGCTCACCATTTCTCAAGTCCTTTTCTGTGGGAACCGGTTTTTATAACGGTATTGGCGAAGTCGCTCAGGCCATGCAAATGTTTGTGCTAGGACCGCGTCTCATCCTTAGCATTCGAGAATATCACGCTCAGCGCGTGGAGAGCTCTGACGAAGCAACTTGCTTCACTACAATAGATTACCCTTAGTTGTACAGGGCAGAGAACGGATCGTCCATTAGGGTAATCAAGATAAATTTTGCGACATCGGGCAATAAAAAAGCAGACCGCCAGGAATAACGTCGACTTCAGCACAGTGCGCCACGCACCTGGGAAGATTGAGAATTTTTGCTTTGCACCATACGATCAGCGTGCCAGTGATTGGATATGTGTAGCTTAAATTTTCGCAAGAATCAGATTTCAACGTTGTCAATGTTCAACGTTCACTGGCAACTGCTACGAAGTCGATTCCCCAAAGCAGCATCCTCGGCCGAGGACATCGGAAGTGAGATCATGTGTAACAGATGGAGTATACATGTGAGTGGTGAACCCGTGAACAGAATCGATTAATGAACGAATGGGTACTGGTCGGACATAAATTCCTCAGTCAAATCCAGGATAATCGAGTGTCACTGGTCGCAGATTCTCCGTTATGGCCGGACGTGGCTGAAGAGGCGATCAAAAACGTATGGACCTGATAGAACTACACATTCAGGAGATAGCGCAACTGAGAAGACGTACGAGCTCGACGAAGAGAACCTAGTATGACAGATTTTCTGGGGCAATTATGGCAGCTCGTGGATGTATGAGGCAACGAATGCGTCACTTCACCCGTTTAGAGAGGTCAAATTGCAAAGAGCCTTACGCTGATCCAAAATAAATCAGACTCAGAACATAATGGCATCGACACAAAGTGCGAAGACAATAGTGAATTGTTCGGCAGCATGTTATTGACTATGAAGCTAGAGCACTGAGATGCAATGCTTCTCGTACAGCTTCTCTCTTCGTAGCCCACATCCACGTCAGATCACACCCCACTTTTTCCTTCCTCATGTGCTGCCTTTGTTTGCTCAAATGGCTCCAATCTTCCCCCAACACCTACGTCGGCTGTCATGAGCTGAGGCAATCCTAGTAATTCCGACTTCGAGAGAGTAGAGGTTGACAAGGGTTTAGGTGGAGGAGGGGGCGTCGCCATTCTCTACAACCAAGTGTTTCTCGGCGCAGCGAGCAACACAGTCGGTTCCTTTCGCGCAGCTTTGGTCACTGACTGAAGCCGGTGGTCAATTTCCGCTTGCAAGAGCATTCGTTTAGTACGACCTCCCTCGAACTCACTAGTTCCGAGAGCACCACTCTCTTCAGATACCTGCGTTATGAGATTGAGTGCGACTTCAACTCACTGTAAGGACCGTACAGGATGCTTTGAATGGGGTGGTCGAGTAGAAGGTTGTCATTCCATGCACGATAATTGTTCTTTGGCACATTGTGTTCTGGCGCCGACTCATCTGAGACAATTTGCAAATTGTAAATGTCCTTGGTCGACAATGGCGTTGGTCCAAATGGTGGTCATGGTTTTGACAAGAATTGGTAACGAACAATGATCTGCTTACTAAGACTTTTTTGCATCAATGCTGAAATAAGCTTTTTAAAGAAAACGTTCGCGCTCTATGTATGTAGATTCGGAACGTGTATGCCAATCACATAATCAGACCTTCTCCCATAGCATCAGTACTCAGTGTCTGAACTGTGTGTCGTATAGTAAGCCCTCCTCTCATGGCGCCCATTCACCTTCACTTGCACACTCAGTGACACTGCCTCTAATCATGCAGTGCAAGGAAGGCGCCTGTAAATACAGCATGTGAGCCTGAGCGTCTAATAGGTCTCTCCATCGCTTCCACCATCTTCGCTATTGATTTTGCCCATTATCAAGCGTAGCCTCTAGCTCATCGTCCAACCATCTGGAAGCACGGCGTCCCTTCTCGATCAGAGTCATGCTGGGCGAAGTTGGCGAGTCAAGCATATCAGCACAACGGAGAGACAGACAACAAGAAGTGCCATTGCACTCACCCACATATCGGACAAGCGCGAAATATCCACCACCATATGGTG
The DNA here is from genome assembly GCF_016758755.1 of Suillus discolor. NCBI lineage: Eukaryota > Fungi > Basidiomycota > Agaricomycetes > Boletales > Suillaceae > Suillus > Suillus discolor. The sequence continues at coordinate 342,798 of NW_024541273.1, read as the reverse complement.
CACAGCATCGCCAGGATGCACTTTGGAAAGGTGAGCAGCTACCTTATGATACCTACCAGCTTACTCAATTAGAAGCAGGCGGGAATGACACGCTTCCTCCTATGTGGCAGCAGTATAAATCGTCGTCAGATGGTAACACACAATATCAAGATAACACGTTCACGATGGTCTCATGGAACCGACCTTTACCAGGAGTGCGACTAGGTGAGGGGTGAAATTGCAAAACAAGGAGCGACGAACTCACAGTTGAAATTAGATTATCCCGGATACCTCACTGTTCCTGGATGTGAATGGCACATCTCACAACTGGGTCGGTCCTACTTCGTCAACCACAATACTCGGACCACGTCGTGGAAGAAACCAAAGCCAGAACGTCCGGCAGGGAGTTTGACGCCGGAGTGCGTCATCGAGGGTCACTCCGAATGCATATGGAGCCTTGCCTACTTGAGTACCAGTGGCAATATAATGAGCACGTCTGTGGATAGTTCGATTCGTCAGTGGAAAACAGACGGAGAGCCAGTGGGAAAACCCTTGAATAGCGATGGAGGAGGGATAGGTTCGATGGTGGTATCCCCAGATGAAACAATGGTCATTTGTGGAAGTGGAGATGGCAGACTGCGGGTGTGGAATATAAAGGAAGGCAGCATGATCGGCGACCCGCTGGAGGGGCACGACGCTGCAGTAATGTGCCTCGATTGGTCTCGCAAGGCCCTGGAGATAGCAAGTGGATCACAGGACGGCACCATACGACGCTGGAACCCGAATACTGGTCGACAAATAGCACCACCCATACAGACCAGTCACGGATGGGTTATGACCATCAAATACTCTCCACAAGGCGACAAATTTGTGAGTGGCGGGCGCGGCGCGATCTGCGTGTGGTCAAGGGACGGCAAGCTGCTTATCGAAATCAAGGGACATGAAAGCTGGGTGACGTCATTGTGTTGGTCCAAGGACGGCGCACACATCTTTTCTGCCTCACTTGATACCACCATCCGCAAATGGCGGGTGATTGATGGACAGGAACTCGTCATTTTTCGGGGTCACACCAACGCTGTGAAATCCATCTGTCTTACTCCCAATGAAAGCTATATTGTTAGCGCATCAGAGGATTTCTCCATTCGCATCTGGAATCTCAAACTCAAGACCAATCAGGCAGCCGGAGATCCACTCTTGCATGATGACCAAGTCTTGGCTGTTACCATGTCCCCCAATGGCAAATACATTGCCAGCACAGGATCAGACAAAAAAATATATGTATGGAGCCTGGAGGCGGCGCTCAAAAACGTTGTGGTATGTATGCGCTTTGTAATCCAATTTTCCTTCCTAATGCTTCTGGCCATTTAGGATGTGAATGATGGGGATGCCAAGCTGAAGGCAAGTCTTCTCTGCTTCTCTTTCACACTAGATCTCACTTTTTACCAGAGACGTCCAGCCCAACCGAGAGTTGTGCGCCCACCATTCGTGAGTAACCTCATCTTGTCTCATATGTTTCGTTTGATTCTTAATGCCCGTCTGCATTTCAAACAACAGGCCAATAACAGAAGCTCGGCGAAATATGTCAGTAGAATCTTTCGTTCTTCAGCTCTTGCTAATCTGACTTTGATGATACAGGGCAATGATTTCTTCGGCAGCGAGTTAGACCACGCGTCTCGTCGTCCAGCTCCATTGGATAGCTCAGTGTCTCTCATTCATTGGCGCCGTTTGCTTGGCACTCTCCGGTTCAGCGCTCAATCTACAGATGCGCCCCCACCTCGCGAGTCCCGGAATTGGAATTTCAACTTATTTCGTGTAGGAAATTCCAGCCGCACCGTTGAAGTAGCTCCTGGCCGCAAAAAAGATGTGAGTGCGACTCGCAATCATGATTGCTATTCTTCAATAATAACATTCAAAACACAATTGCAGAGATACGCCATTGCCCCTCCCAGCAAGGCAGAAGTGGAGGCAGCTATGCAACGTGCAAACGGCAACCAAACCAACAGTTCAACGCAACCGGGTCAACCCGCAGCAGCTGCACAGGGGTCTCAAGCAGGGGCACAAGGGTCTCAAGCACGACCAACAGAAACACACCAATCAAGCGGTGGGAGGGGAGAAGTTTCCTGCGAAGTTTCCTGCTGCGGATTTTACTTTGGTCGTCGTTCCACTTCGCGTCAGTCATGAAATCATCTAGAACCTTTGTTACTCGAACATTTCTCTTCCTTTTCATCTGTGCTTACGCATGATGCATCTTAGATATAGCTCGTTCCGTCCCATGTACATGAAATTGATATATTTCTCTTAATAAGGGACGCATGGTTGAAGCAAGCGCCAGTGTTTGTGTAGCTCCCGCATAGAATATCCGAAAGGCACAGGAGATCGAATACAAATAGGGTCAGAGTGTGCAAAATGATACTCTGATACCATAGCTGTGCACCGGCGCTGTTGAGTCTCGCTAATCCGTTGGAATATGATGGCGAAGAGCTGCAATTAAGGGGCACAGCAGAGGGCTCGGACCTGTATGCATGATTGGAGGTTAGCCAGCCTGGGACTAGTGCAGTAATTCAGCCCCATCATCATGTGAGGTGGTACCGTTCTCCGCTGTCGCCAGTTGGCAGTCAGTCGCCGTTTCGGACCTCGAAACCCACCAAAGTGACAGATCACGGTGTTTTCGCCCAAGTAGCAGTCGTGCGGCCACTAGTATGTGCCAAGGCCAAATTACATAATACATCGTAAAGCCGGAGGCGATTACTATACGTCGGTCTTGTTCCGGTGTACATGTCTACCTCATACTTCAAGGTACCAGGCCCGCTGTAATTTGATATCATTGGTCAAGTTGCTGTGCTCAGTCTGCGCCCAATGATAACCTTGATAAGTGCAACAACAGGATGTGATGGGATATCATCTCCGCCTTTGAAGTTCACTGACCACTGATTCCTGCTATGTCTTACATCTCACATGATCCCTATTGGTGGCCATTTCTCGACTGGAACCGTATTTCCAGCTACTTTTTAGGTTCGTGAAGAACCTGAGCAAGGCAGATGCGCCATATATCTCACTCCATCTTTGACTGTGGTTTCGCAGTTGCATCCTTCGCTGTGGTGGCATACGATTGGGGTGAGCGAGATCATTCCTTCCAAAATAACTTTTTATTGATAACCATGTGGATGTATGTTCAAGCCTTAGCATTCGGACAAGAGGTAGCAAGTCAACGTGTTTTTATCAGCGAAGCCGCTCAGCATGTTGTAACAGGTCGAACTGGTCTGGGTGAGCAAAAGTCTTATATCAGAAACACAGGAAGATAATGAAGAAGACGCAACACTGGTCCCTCATGACTGTTCTATATATTTGCGTAGGTTATGCTATGAGCGTAGTTGACAACTTGTGCTGACTTCAACTTGAATACGCTAGGTGCGCTACATTGGACTACTATATTGCGTGTACGTACAATTTGCAAGATTATTTATTAGGTGGCACTGCACCGTGCTAATAAACAACATCTCGCATTCAGCATCAACATGCTGTGTATGTATCTCAAAATATACTGTGTCCGTGTCCCAGTCTTCTGATCAGTGGCATATAGGGTATCTCAATTCAGTATCAATGACAAATACAGTGGGTATTCTGTACGATGATGCCCGGCATCCCCTTTTGCTCATTCAAGCCCCATACAGGGGTGAGCATCATTTTCTGGCGGCTGGTTAATCCGACATAATAAGCACATCAGCTGTACGTTCATTTGAATTATCGAGTCCTCCGAGTAACCCATGTTTTCAGGCGCCATCCTTTGGTTTACACTGGTATGGATGACTATCGTCGTCAATGCGATGCTGGGCGGTGAGTTGTTCAGTTGCCGCATCCCACTGATATTGACCATCATGCAAGTCGTCATGATGACTCGCATACATGCCATGTACGGGCGATCCAAAAAGATGTTCATCTTTCTCATCGTTGTCTTGATGGCTTCAACTATCACGACCGGAGTTATGGTGATAGTCGCGGGCATTGGCGTTTCAGGGGGTAAGCTTTCAGCTGTAGATATGTAAGCCTTGAGCACACGAGACTGATGGGCAAATATCAGAGGAACGCTTCTTTTCCGACACCAATCAATGTGCCATTGTCTTCGCTGACATGGATGCCGTCCATCTCCATGAAACGGCGTGGATTCCTGCCATTGTGTGGGAGCTCACTGCCTTCTGTCTTGTAGTCTGGATTGTCGTAGACCACTTTCGTGAATTACGGCAACATGGACCAACAGGATTGACCATCAGAGACTATGTCACGGTTTTAATCAGAACTCATATGCTATACTTTGTGTCGTGAGTTCCGTGAATTCTATTATTATCTTGTTCACTGAAGTTCTGCATGTGCTAGCTTTGCTGCCGTATCTTGCCTCTACCTCGGCCCACTATCTCCAGAGCTGGTACGCCAATCTGTGACAGTCATTTGCGTTTGACCACTCCTAATCATCACTGCAGTCCTCTGATTCCCTGGAAGGTGGTGTTTATTTCGGCATTCTTAATTTTGCCCAGCCGGTGCAAATGTTTGTGCTGGGACCACGTCTTGTCCTTAGTGTTCGACAATATCACGCTGAACTCGCGGCCGAGTTTGACGAAGGAAGTGGCATGACTGCGAATGCCTTCCAGGAGCATGGACATCTGTTAACCAGCAGTGGCGTGTAGCATAGAAGTAGTCTAATCGAGTACTGCACAGGGAGAATATAGATCTGGACTATCGTCGTGTACTTAAGCTTCATTGTAATAATTTCTTTGTAAACATCATGTTTTTAAAGTGAGTTTGAGCATCCGGGGAATTAACACATAGCATGGAACGTCAGTGCCGATAGGTCTAGTATTACATTAAAGCAAAAACTACAACAAGTACATGCACTGCGTCAAGTAGGAATATCGCCCTGTAGCCTAAAGTCCCTACTGCTCGCACCGATGGAAAACGAGATCTGGCCGTCAGGTTTGCGCCACCCCTGAGCGACGACGTCCCAAATAGACAAGTCATAGCGCGAGAGTGATATTGAGACTTGCTTCGTATCGTACGGCGAGATTTCGACGTTTGTGAAACCCTTCAGGACTGATGGAGGCTCGCCAGCGGAAGACGGGTGGTGGATATAGAGCTGAGGGATCTATGCGAGTGACTTGGGCGTAAATATAAGATAGCGAGCTTAATGGGTGTCACAAACCTCAGTCCCAGATACAGGTCCAGTGTTGGTGACCTCGAAAGTTACCCGGAAGGCAGACTCGTGGAGCCTAATAAGTAACGGTATCAGTCTGTAGATCCTTCATTGGTTTGAATTGACCTCACCAAAGCGCAGTGGAAGATCCTTCAGCGATGGGCGAAGCCTTCCCATTCTCCCAAGCAGTGATCAAATTCTCCTGATCAGTGTCCGATGACTGAATTGGAGTCACACAAAGGTCAGAGTATGTGAACGTGGTGTAACTCAAGCCGAAACCGAACTCGAAGCGCGGCGTGATATTCGCCTACATTTATCCTTGTTAGAGATATGAAAGCACCACGTAGAGTTGGGAAACTTACTTGATCAAAGTGGCGATAATCGATGAATAGCCTACAAGGACCGTGGAATCAATACACTGCGGCCTTGTTGTGCACGTACCCCTCCGTGTAATCAATATTCACAATCTCGCTTCCTGGATCATTGGTGACGAGTTGAGCGGGATAATCGACGATATCTTTAGCAATAGTATACGGAAGTTTTCCAGAAGGGTTGTATGCGCCATAAAGTACGTCAGCGATAGCATTACCTGCCTCCTGGCCTTGAATCCCAGCCCAGACGACAGCGGTGATGTTAGGGTGCTCAATCCAAGGCTCTATAATGAGCGGGCCCACACTGTTCACGACGACTATCGTATTGTTGTTCTGCGCAGCGACAGCAAGGATCAGGTCATCACCGTTGTGCCAAGCAGTAAGGTTGTTCCTGGCTGGAAATGAGCAAAGCCATCACTCGAAGATATGCGAGGAACGTACCGATCTCCCTGATTACCATCAACAGTGAGGAAACCCTCGCCAGAGTCGGAGTTAGTGAAAACGAGAGCAACAGCCTCCCCATATGCCATATTACCAGCCAGAGTGGTGTTCCAGTCGTCGAAGTCCCAGAACACGCTGCTCCCATCCTGGCGAGCACGCTCCTGGATACCCTCGAGAGGCGAAATAAGGTAAGGGAAGTAACCAGTCCTATGTGTCGTCGATCAATTTTCAGGAAAAGTACAAGTACGTCTGAGAGAGCACATACCCAGATCCCCAGCCCATAGCCAGAATCCCATCACTTCCACCTTGATATGGGAACTCGTTCGGGCCAAATTGGCCTGGACGGGCATCGCTTCCGATCAATACCAGGTTCCTCGGCTTGTTCAATGGCAGCGCCCCATTTACATTTTTCAAAAGGACCGTTCCAGCTGCGCCAATCTCCCTTACAAGCTTATAGTGGTCAGCCTGCACGTTCACATGCTTGTTGTTCACTTCGTCATTAGGATTGAACGCGTTGAAGTTCGTCGTAGGGTAGGCCTCGTCCTGGTGAAGGAAGTACCAAGCAGCGATGATGCGCGTCGCCATGTCATCCAACCGGGCGACGCTGATGTACCCATCATTCACGTAGTTTGTCAGGTTGCCTCCGAAGTAGGAGTTGCCGGAGTCAAACGTGATATCACCTGGCATGGTCATGTCAAGGCCTGCGACAGCAGAGAGGGTCGACATCGTCGCCGACCAGTCAGATTGAACGAAACCTTGGAAACCGTACTCTCGCTTCAAGATATCATTTAGCATCTTGTCGTTGTTGCAAGCGTAACTTTCGTTGATGAGGTCTGTGTTTCAAACTTCAAATGATGTGAATAGCATATGGTTGAAACTTACTATAACTGCACATAACGGACGAAACGCCGGCCATAACGCTGCGCAAGAACGGGTGCGCGTAAATCTCATGCTGAGTCCGATCATCAACATTTGAAGATTCTAATGTTGGGAAGTGTTCCTGCTCACTGGTGGGATAAGGACAAGAGTAAACAAGCGTAAGAAAAGACAAACTAGTTGATAAAGTGCTTGGCAGTGGCTTGTACTCCGCCATTTTGCAGGCCTAAAATTGTCTCGTATGCGGATTCGCCGGTCAGGAAAGGATCTGCACCGAAACCCTCCCAGTTACGGCCACCTTGAGGGACACGACCCATGTTCATCATGGGACCAAGGGCAAGGTTGACGCCCTTGCCCTTGAACTCCTGGCCCAAAGCCAGGCCACGAGCACGCATCAGAGCACGATTCCAGCTGTGATAGATATCAGACATGTAAAGTTGGTGAACTCAAAGATGACTTGCGTGGACGCTACCTGAATGCCAGCGGGGAACGCAGTCACGTAGTCGACAAAAAAAACGGCGAGAGGCGAATTCTAGTGAATCCTGAGAGAAACACCTTTTATGTACAAACAAGCTACGCACGTCAAGACATAAACCGGGAAATTTTCTATTGGGTGGGATATTGCCAATACACAACCCGTTCGCCCAACCGACCCCAGTTGTGATATTGGCCTTTTCTTCGATGGTGTAATCCGATATCTGAGTACCAAGCACGTGTCAATATAGAAGATTCGGTCAGACAATCAAACATTGACAAGGATGAACTCACAAGGTTTTTTGCCTTCTGGTAAGCGGCAGACCATGCAGGTGCAAAATCAGGTACGACTTGCGGATCACTGCTGACAGAGGGGGGATTCAAAGGATCAGTTGCAGGGTAAATAGGAGGGCGAGGATTCAGAGTAGGCGTAGGATAGAGGGTGAATGAATAGCTAGAGAGCGGAACGGTGATAACACCAGTTGTAGATGCGTTTGAGATGCTGGTGGAAGCAAAAGATATCGCAGAGCTTGCAGCAGAACTTGATGAAGAACTAGACGAGGTTGTCACCGGCGAATATGGGCCAAGTACAGCAGCACTAACATTGCCAGCTGGAGTAGATGGTATTGCAGCAGACGGAGTCAGGGCAGCCGATGCACCTAGGACAAAACACAACGACGACAGCAGCTTAGATAGCATGGCGGCTGCATGCGTCAATTTCCAGTATAAGTGGCAGGTGGACTTAAGAAGGATCAAAGATTACTGTGTAGTAGATTAATTTCGTGAACTCGGAACCGACACCTTTGTACTTGATTTAAACCGAATAAACCCAACTTGAATAATGTATAACCATGCCTACATCCACGTACACGTGTGCTATGCGCCGTGACCAGCTGAAGCGACAAAGTTAGCACTGATGAAAACCATCCGAGTATAAAATTTGAAATGTAACTGTTCTCTCGCTCATGCGCACATGTACTAACAACGAACACATCCACGTATTACACATTGCTGCCGGGTCGCAGGCCGAAGAACCCAAAGTTACTTACATCATATCATTATGCCATTTCCATTTCACCACCCGACATTTGGCCATCACGCACGTCGATCGCTGCCAGAAAATCATATACACACGCACTGCAACAATTAACATGAGCGACCTTCACAGTTAACCGTGACAGCCTGAAGTGCCTCTGCTTGCACGGATGAAAAGCGAGATCTGGCCGCTCGCAGGTCTTCATTAACCTGTTCCGTATATAATTTCCTTGGTATGAGCCATTCATTGACTTGGATAAGCGCATTGCTCCAACTCCACAATAGCTTTTGTAAGTGAAACACTCGACTCCCGTTCATCCAAGACAGTTTCCACTGATTCTCCTCTCGCTATGTCCAGATCTGTTTCGACGTTAAAGGTTACCATAACCTTCATGCCAACTGCAATCTCGATAGTGATGCGCCCTCGTTCCAAGTAGCTTGAATTCCCTCAGGCTTTGTAGCGACCGCAAAACTTTCCTCCAATGTCAGTCTCAATCTCCACCTTTCCACCATGTCCAATGCCCGGCATATAAACAACTGATTGTGACTTTGTTACCAGTAGTTTTTCTGGGCTATTGTCCCTTTGCGAAGTCTTTGGGTTCTCGATCATACAAAGCAAATCGTCATCTAGACCCTACATGAGAGATAGTGTAGCCTCGATGACACAATCATCTTACATGTTATGATCCGATGGTGGCAAGGAATATTTCATTGATGTTCCCCGATGCCACCACGCAGGCGAAGTCGACTGCAGTCACTTTGTTGTTACCGTCCGTAAACTCGTTTTGATCTTTGTCACTCAATCAATAGTCAGATCTTCGGAGGGGCGGTTTACTGGATCACGGTAGATCAAACTACTTACAATCGCATCCCAACGTACATACTAAGTCGATCGTCGTACATCTGGCGTCCGGTCCAAATCCGCGATTGTTGAATGTGACAGAGCGATGAAGGAAGGCCATGCTCTGCGGCGACCCACTCGTTCGTTCAGGCCATCTGATATGTTCGTAAAATGTCCCCGAGCCCACGAACACCATGTCCCCGTATCATACTTTGAGAATGCAACGGTTACCCATAGAATGTTTCATATATGCTGCATATCGACGACATCCCACCATTGTTTGACTCATAATCATGCATTACTTGCACTACATTAATGTCCAATCAAGTACATGCACTGAATCAAATCAAAAGCATTTCAAACAAGCACGATCAAGCAGAAATGTCACCCTGCAGCTTAAAGTCCCTACTACTCGCACCAATCGAGAACGAGATCTGGCCATCAGGCTTGCGCCATCCCTGAGCGACGACGTCCCAGATAGACAGGTCATAGCGCGAGAGCGTTATTGAGACTTGTTTCGTGTCGTTTGGCGAGATTTCGACGTTCGTGAAGCCCCTCAGGACTGATGGAGGCTCACTAGCGGAAGACGGGAAGTGAATGTAGAGTTGAGGAATCTATTGGAGTAGCTTAGGCGTAAATATCGAGATAACGAGGGCAATGTATGTCACGAACCTCAGTCCCAGATACAGGTCCAGTGTTGGTGACCTCGAAAGTTACCTTGAATGCAGGCTCATGGAGCCTGGTAAATAGTGTATCAGCCTGCAGATTCTTCATTGGTCTGAATAAAACTCACCAAAGCGCAGTGGAAGACCCTTCAGCGATGGGCGAAGCCTTTCCACTCTCCCAAGCAGTGATCAAATCCTCCTGATCAGTATCCGACGACTGAATCGGAGTTACGCCAAGGCCAGAGTACGTGAACGTGGTATAACTCAAGCCGAAACCAAACTCGAAGCGCGGCGTGATGTTTGCCTACATTTACCCTTGTTTAGGACTTAAAAACGCCATGTAAAGTCAGGGAACTCACTTGATCAAAGTGGCGATAATCGATGAACAGCCTGCGAAGTGAAATCAATATCAACGCAAGGCAATCTTGGTCGAGTTGACATACCCCTCCGTGTAATCAATGGTAACAATGTCGTTTCCTGAATCATCAGTGATGAGTTGAGCAGGATAATCGGCGATATCTTTAGCAATAGTATATGGAAGTCTTCCAGAGGGGTTGTATGCGCCATAAAGTATATCAGCGATACCATTACCTGCCTCCTGGCCCTGGATGCCGGCCCAGACGACAGCGGTGATGTTAGGGTGCTCGATCCAAGGCTCGATAATGAGCGGGCCCACACTGTTCACGATGACTATGGTGTTGTTGTTCTGCGCAGCAACAGCAAGGATCAAGTCATCACCGTTGTGCCAAGCAGTGAGGTTGTTACTGGTCCGAAATGAGCACAGCTATCACTGAAGATGTGTGAGGAACATACCGATCTCCCTGATTGCCATCAACAGTAATATAATCCTCGCCAGAGTCAGAGTTAGTGAAAACGAGAGCAACAGCCTCGCCGTACGCCATATCACCAGCCAGAACGGTGTTCCAATCGTCAAAGTCCCAGAACACACTGCTCCCGTCCTGGCGAGCACGCTCCTGGATACCCTCGAGAGGCGAAATAAGGTAAGGGAAGTAACCAGTCCTATGTGTTGTCGATCAATTTTCAGGAAAAATACAAGTACGTCTGAGATAGCACATACCCAGATCCCCAGCCCATGGCCAGAATCCCGTCACTTCCACCTTGATCTGAAAACTCGTTCGGGCCGAATTTGCCTGGACGGGCATCGCTTCCGATCAATACCAGGTTCCTCGGCTTGTTCAATGGCAGCGCCCCATTTACATTTTTCAAAAGGACCGTCCCAGCTGCGTCAATCTCCCTCACAAGCTTATAGTGGTCAGCCTGCACGTTCACATGCTTGTTGTTCACTTCGTCGTTAGAATTGAACGCGTTGAAATTCGTCGCAGGGTAGGCCTCGTCCTGGTGAAGGAAGTACCAAGCAGCGATGATGCGCGTCGCCATGTCGTCCAGGCGAGCCATGCTGATGTAGCCGTCGTTCACATAGTCCGTCAGGTTGCCTCCAAAGTAGGAGTCGCCGGAGTCAAACGTGATATCGCCAGGCATGGTCATGTCAAGGCCTGCGACAGCAGAGAGGGTCGACATCGTCGCCGACCAGTCAGATTGAACGAAACCTTGGAAACCGTACTCGCGCTTCAAGATATCATTTAGCATCTTGTCGTTGTTGCAAGCGTAACTTTCATTGATGAGATCTGCGATTCAGACCTCAGATGATGTGAATGGTGTATATAGAACATTATTGGGACTTACTGTAACTGCACATGACGGACGAAACACCGGCCATAACGCTGCGCAAGAACGGGTGTGCGTAAATCTCATGTTGAGTCCGGTCATCAACATTTGAAGATTCTGATGTGCGGAAGTGCTCCTGCTCGCTAGTAGGACAGATGAGTGCAAGTGCAAACAGGCGTAAGAAAAGACAAACTTGTTGATAAAGTGCTTAGCAGTGGCTTGTACTCCGCCATTTTGTAGGCCTAAAATTGTCTCATATGCAGATTCGCCGGTCAGGAAAGGATCTGCACCGAAACCCTCCCAGTTACGACCGCCTTGAGCGACGCGACCCATGTTCATCATGGGACCAAGGGCAATGTTGACGCCCTTGCCCTTGAACTCCTGACCCAAAGCCAGGCCACGAGCACGCATGAGAGCACGATTCCAGCTGTGACAGATATGAGACAGGTTACGACGGAGACCTTGAAGATGACTCACGTGGACGCTACCTGAATGCCAGCAGGGAACGCAGTTGCATAGTCTGCAAACCGGACAGCGAGAGGCGAATCCTAGCGAATCGTGAGACCAATAACTCGTAAACTCAAGCTACTTACCTCGAGACATAAACCGGGGAAGTTTTTATTGGGTGGGATATTACCAACGCACAACCCGTTTGCCCAACCGACTCCTGTAGTGATGTTGACCTTTTCCTCGATAGTGTAATCCGATATCTGAGCATGAAAGAGGTTCAGCACGTGGAGACATAGAAAAAGTTTCGAATGATAAAGATGGCAAGACAGTCAAAAAAATCGGCCATTAAAACGGATGCACTCACAAGGTTCTCGGCTTTTTGGTAGGCAGCAGCCCATGCAGGCGCAAAATCTGGCACGACTTGTGGATCACTACTGACAGAAGGAGGGTTCAAAGGATCAGTTGCAGGGTAAACAGGAGGACGAGGATTGAGAGTAGGTGTAGGATAAGGAGCAAATGAATAGCTAGAGAGCGGAACGGTGATAACACCAGTTGTGGTGGACGCGCCCGAGGTGTTGGCGGAAGCAGAAGATGTTGCGGAGCTTGCAGCAGAAGTTGATGAAGAATTGAATGAGGTTGTCACCAGCGAATACGGACCAGCTACAGAAGCGCTAACGTTACCACCTGGAGTAGATGGTGTTGCAGCAGACGGAGCCAGGGTGGCCGGTGCACCTAGAACAAATGGAATTATAGACAATGACAGCAGTTTAGACAGCATGGCGGCTGCACACTTGATTTCTGGAGGAAAGTAAGGTAAAGAGATGAAAGGTCAATACTAGTACTAGCTTAATTTTATGAACAACTCGGAACCGATACTTTGGTTCGAGCCGAATACGAGCCCGGCGGAGAAATCCATGAGTCAACTTTCACGCGTGCCGCTGCTAGTGCGGGGGGGATCGCAGCTGCCAGCTGGAGCGCTAGCCTTAGTACCAGTGAAAATCATAGAAACGAGTTAACTTGTAAATTGTATTGTGAAGGGACCGTGCCCTATCATTTCCGTGATGATGCCATTGTCGATGTCCGAAACCATGGAGTCTGCCAGCCTGCCAATTCGAGCGACGCGACCTCTCATTATTATAAGTTACATAATATTCAACAACGTTCAACGTTGCAACCACAACCGATATCACACGCGTCATCGCTGTTGCCCACTAGTTGTCGATAATGTTGCCTCAGCATGTGCTTGATAAATTTGCCGCTTATGTTCCGGCTGATACGATCAATGAGAATGAATACAATGGGGCATACACCACACTTCTCTGCACCACGTTCCATCCGACCTCATTGGAACCATATACGTGCAACCCCATCCCCCTGGTCATATTAACCTCCTGTCGACCAGGATTGCGGCAGACAACAAGATGAGGAGAATACTCCATCGCATTGGTCCTGAAACTGTGTTACCCAAGCTTCATGGCATCAGTGCTATGGGACAAAAGCTTGCTTTTTATTCCACGGAGACAATTAGTGGCCGTGTACGCCCTGACCGTGTTCCAACTAGTGGGGACGACACGACATAGTTCCAGCAAATAGGTGGGAGCTTGACATCACGACAGAAGCTGGGCATCAACAGTTTATGAAAGTTGTAAATGATGTCAAAAGCATGGATATCGATGTGAGAACTCATTTATATTCACTACAAGTTCACTTCTGATCAGTGGTCTAGAGGAATCGTGAATCCGAGTCATGGCAGGGGTATAGTACACGGTTAAACAGGGTCCTGTGTACCACACAGTAATTGTGTCAATGTGAAGTTTTCTTTGGCAGAGAAAGTGGAGCTCATGCTGTTTTATATTGCCATTCTAATACCCTCAGGGATAAACTACGGTACTATTTGTCGAGCCTCGAAGGATCCGTCGAAGAGGCCAAATGATCCGAGATAAGGATAAGAGCGGGGAGAATGAGTACGCAGCGTCACAACCGTAAAAAGAATCGAGCGATGTTTTTGACGCAGTCATATTGCAAAGTATATTTTTTCTACTTAGCCCAATGTACAACAATAAACGATAAACGATGTTTTATTGGCTGACTACGTTACGTCAACAACAATGTTTTATTATGTAATCACATGACAGCCACCCAAATCACAGCAAGAATCATCCAACGTTGATCCAACGCCTCGAGCCAACAATCTCGACAACAGCCAGCTTATCCCTAGTCTGCACGGCGCCCACTCCTCCCGCCCCCACTTGTAATCCAAAAGCCTGACGTGGCTGCCACAATCTCACCTTCACCTCCACCACTCCCTCGCCATGGTCATACACTTGCGGCAACAGTCACTGCTTTTGGACAGTTGTACCTTTTTGGTGAATTGTTCGCGAAACCGCCCGCAATGATTTATACCTTTTCTCCACTCGCGATCTTTCCGCGACTCTCGTGCAGACAGCCGGACAAATACCCTCGCCGCGAGTCGGTCACGCGAGTGCCATTGTTAGCAACGTTCTCATCATATGGGGAGACGACACCAAAACAGACCCCTCGTCCGATCAGTCAGAAAAACAAGATGATAGCTTGTATCTTTTGAATCTCGGTGTGTTCATCCTAATTGTTCGTATAAACCATACTTCATGTACATCCCAGTTTAATGAGAGTGGACCCGGATAGCTATGCGCGGTGCTGTACCTGCTGGACGCTACCGTCATGCCGCTGTACTATGATTGGCACCAAATTTTTCATCTTCGGAGGTCAGGTAGACGGCGAGTTCCTGAATGACCTCTGGTCATTTGATCTCAAGACTCGTAAGTCCCATTCAACTTGAGCTCATTTACTAAACCTCGTGTTATGTTATGCTCCTAGTCTCCCAGTATGGATAACAACAGCTTGGGAGCAGTGTGAACCCATCGGAGTCGCCCGTCCTGCCCGGGCCCAACGCACAGGACATGTCTGTAATATACCACGATCGCATCTCCGACGTTCATTCAGGTTTCGGAAGAACAGATGGCGAATACCACTACAATGACACATGGTCGTACGACAGTGGCACGCACAAACTCAATTTCCCCCGCACCTGTGTTTGACTCTTCTGATAATCAACATCTGTCACTGTGACTGTCACCTGCGCACTCGGATCCATCTCTCTTCGTGCACCTTCTTTCCCTTGCACTTCTTTCCCCAGATCCACCCCACGTGCTGACAACACCCTCAGTGAGGTTGCCTCCGCTTTTCTGGGATGTAGTCTCTTGGTGGTGCTATGGTCTTCTGCGACCCTAGTGGGAGTTGGGAGCCTCAGCACTTATATTATTGTGAGGGGGGTGCACCCAACTCGAATATGTAACTGGGAGGAAGTATTGCTACGCGCCTGTACGGTGTATGGACCCAAATGTCGATATATGCACAGTCGCTCCAAATCATAAACAAACTATATAATTCAAAAATTTGACGGGTCGCTTCTTTCAACAGCATGTGACACTGCCTCTGACGGTATGCAGTGCATGGAAGGCGCATATAAATACAGCACGTGAGCCTGAGCGTCTAACAGGTCTTTTCATCGCTTCCACCATACCTTCTTGCCCTTCTATTGATTTGCCTATTCTCAAGTTTAGCTTCTAGCTCCAACCGTCTAGAAGTGCACCGTCATTTCTCGATTAAAATCATGCTTAGCGAATTCGGCGAGTCAAGCACATCAGCAAAACGGAGAGAAGCACAAGAAGAAGCGCTATTCAAACCACCAGCACATGTTGTACCTCTTCAGACGAGCGCGAGGGATCCACCACGATATGGTGCACAGCACCGCCAGGATGCACTTTGGAAAGGTGAGCAACTACTTTGTGATACCCATCAACTTACTAAATCATATGCAGGCGGGAATGAAGCGCTTCCTACTATGTGGCAGCAGTATAAGACGTCGGATGGTGAAATACGATATCAAGATGACACGCTCGCGATAGTCTCGTGGAACCGACCTTTACCAGGAGTGCGGCTAGGTGAGGGATGAAATTGCGATAAGGAGCGACGAACTCACGGTTGAACATAGATTATCCTGGATGTATCGCTGTTCCTGGATATGAATGGCACATCTCACCACTCGGTCGGTCCTACTTTGTCGACCACAATACTCGGACCACGTCGTGGAAGAAACCAAAGCCAGAACGTCCTGAAGGAAGCTTGATGCCGGAGTGCGTCATTGAGGGTCACATCGAATGCATATGGAGCCTTGCCTACTTGGGTACCAGTGGCAATATAATGAGCGTGTCTGACGATAGTTCGATTCGTCAATGGAAAAGAGACGGAGAGCCAGTAGGCAAACCTTTGAATGACAATGGGGGAGGGATATGCTCGATAACAACATCCCCATACGAAACAATGGCCGTTTGTGGAAGTGCAGACGGCAGACTGCGGCTGTGGAATATAAAAAAGGGCAGCATGATCGGCGACTCGTGGGAGGGGCATAATACCACAGTGAGGTGCCTTGATTGGACTCACAATACCCCGGAGATAGCAAGTGGATCAGAAGACGGCACCATACGACGCTGGAACCCAGATACTGGTCGACAAATAGTACCACCCATAGAGACCAGTCGCGGATGGGTTATGGCCATCAAATACTCTCCACAAGGCGACAAATTCATGAGCGGCGGTGAGGACATGATCATTCGCGTATGGTCAAGGGACGGCAAGCTGCTTATCGAGATCAAGGGACATGACGGTGTGGTGACATCGTTGTGTTGGTCCAAGGATGGCGCACACATCTTCTCTGGGTCGGGAGATAACACCATCCGAAAATGGCGCGCGATTGATGGACAGGAACTCGTTGTTTTTCGGGGTCACACCAACACCGTCGAATCCCTCTGTCTTACTCTCAATGAAAGCTATATTGTTAGCGCATCAAGTGACTGCTCCATTCGCATATGGGATCTCAAGACCAATCAGGCGGTCGGAGGTCCACTCTTGCATGATGATGCCCTCTTGGCTGTTGCCATGTCCCCCGATGGAAAATACATTGCTAGTGCTGGACTAGACAAAAATATATATGTATGGAGCCTGGGGGTGGCGCTCAAAGTTGTAGTACGTGTGCTTTGGTGTTTCGATGTCTTTCTCTAATAATTTTGGTCATTTACCAGCATGCGGAATATGGGAATGCAAAGCTTGAGGTGTGTTTTCTCTGCTTCTCTTTCACACTAGATCTAACTTTTTACTAGGGATGTCCATCCAAATCGAGAGTTGTGCGCCAACCGATCGTGAGCATCCTCAGCTTTTCTCATGTCTCGTTCAATCTTTGACCTCTCCATGTAGCTGAGAACCAGGCTTGAGACTCGCACACCGAGTCATAAACAATCATCTTTCAATACCAAAGATATAGCACCCACACGCCCTCGAAGAGATATTCGGAATGTGTTACGAATGGATGACAGGAACGGGACAGAAACCGATGCTACCATCGAGTCTAATACTACTTCCAAGGATCACGCACCATCTCCAAAGCGGACCAGAGCACCGTCACATGCACTTCAAGATCTTACTGATGAGCTCCAGGGAAGACCACGTTATCCGATCACTTCTGGAGGCTTTGGAGACATCTGGAACTTCGGAAGTGTGATTTAGTAAAGCCCGTGACTGTCCAGGTATGCCCAGCTTGTCGCTCTTCCTACGGTTACCATCCTGATAATGACCAAGGTAGCAGGGAAGACTGTTCGTGCTTTCGAATCCGATGACGAGGTCTTGATGCGGAAGGATAGTAGGGTAATGTGGTCTTCCATGGCATCGCGCGTGTCAGTTTATCTGATGTTGAATCGACTTTAGAGAGTGCGTCGGGAGCTCAAAGTCTGGGGCCGTCTCAAACATGATAGCATTCTTCCACTCTGGGGAGTGGCGACTGACTTTGGACCCTACCCTGCAATGATTTGCTCATAGGCTGAACACGGAGCACTCACAGGCTATCTTGAGAGGCAGGAAAGCTCGTTGTCATCTCGCGATAAGTTCTCCCTTGTAAGCCTGTGTATCTAGCATCTCCGGGTACTTACTGACCTCCTTGCGTTTGCCAGCTGAATAACATTGCTCTTGGATTGCAATACCGTAAGTTTGTCGTTCACTGCACCCCATTTCTCAAATGCTCATGTTGGTTCAGTCCACAGCAAATCAGTCGTCCATGGGGACCTGACAGGGGTGTGTACGTTCGCACACAGAAGGTTTTTATTACTCACGTACCAACTCTCCAGTCCAATGTCTTGATTTATGGCAATTTCCGGGCATGCCTTGCTGATTTTGGTCTCTCCACTGTAATCCTGGAGTTCGTTGGTACCTCATATTTTACGAGCTCCATCCGCGGGAATGTCCGATGGGTAGCTGCAGAATTATGTGAAGTATCGGAGGACGATGAGCATTCGCTCACTGGCACAGAGTGTGACATCTACTTATTTGGTAGTATCGTGACGCTTTCACGTTAGTAACTCGATTTAGAACGAAATATCTTGTTCACTTCGTACATGCTCCAGGTATTGACTTGCAAGGTACCCTACCACAATGTGAAGAAGGATATTGCAGTGTTAGGACAAGTCATCAAAGGGATAAAACCGCAACCTCTTAAGGAATCGCAAATAGCGCCTAGGGCCGCGCACTGGGAGTTCATGCAGCGATGCTGGTTACCTCGTGCAAGTCGTCCGTCAGTTGCAGAAATCGTAACGTTTACAGCATGTGGACAACAATATATGTCATCCTAGTCCATCTGAACATATATACTGACAATACCGGTGCGCACTAGGATGTAACAAGAATTGAGTTAAGGTATTTTATGTAGAAAGTGCCTTGTGTGGTTACCCGGAGTGTTTTCAAATTTGAGGAAGATCATTTTAAACTCCTCATTAGGAAGGTGTCGTGGTTAGTTAACACGGAGCTGACCGAAGACCATAAATATAAGCTTCTCTCTTTTTATTCATCCCTGACCGGTGACCTCGGAAGCACTCATCATTGGACATGGTGTCAACACGGTATATTTTCAGTGTCAAGCAAGCTAGAAGTACTGCCCAGACTCCCGCAGTCCTTCTTTGCCGACGAATCGGCATAGTACTCAGGGCTGACTGCGATCGAATCACACTTGGCGCGAAGAGTACGAACTGTTGCAGTGAGAAACATACATATAGTCTTCACCTCATGATCATCATCAGCGCAGGGTAAGTGAGACTAAAAATCAGTATTGACTCGCACTAACGAAGCTAGCAGCATAATCACAATGGCTGCTCGACTCAGGCTGTAGACCCTTCGAGACTAGTCATCTATGAATCGAACGCAGTCCAGCCCTTGTCCATTGGACGGCTTCATCAAACTTTCCGCCTGTCATCTCGATCGAGTACTCGGGGTCCTGGAATCCTGGATCAGTCACTTCAAACCAAAGCCACAGGCGCCCTCCTTTGCAGTCCAACGATACCGTAATCGTGCCTACACTATTTAGTTCCGTGTTATCTCTCGTATCGGCACCTGTACTTTGTCCCATTCCATAACTTGCTCGTCCAAAATCCAGAGAGGTTCGTGCACGCATATTTCCTCCAGCTCATGATCGTAGTGGTCAGAAAGTATGGCAAAGGAGCATCAGCCTGCGATGCAGGGCAGGCCTGGAAGTGAGTGCCAAGACAAAGCTGTCCATCCTCTTCTTTGTCCTTTCTCAACGTATTGCAGAGGACTCAAAACAGTACACTAATCACCCCGTACCTCCGAATCGCGGCGTCGACAGGGGTCCTACCGGATCTACTATGGGAGTAGGGTCAACGTCAAATCCAAATTTTGAGCGCCCAAAACCTGTACTCACCGTCGCTGAACGAGAGCGCATGGCTAGACAGCAATTCGCTATGAATGGCCTCAGGCAAGAAAGGCAGCACACTCAAATTGAGGGCATTTTCATACCTAAAGAGGATGGCCAGGCGTCTCATTACTTCAACGCTACCCATCATGGGGGCACAGCGGGTGCTGATCCTTCATATCACGTACCACAGCCCATCGCTTCCAGCAGGGACCGCGATCGTATTCCGGCTTTAGATCAGGAGCGAGACAGACACAGGTTACATGCCAACATTGATCCTCCATCCTATAACCCAGCCTTATCTTCATCAACGACATATGGCCCAGGTTATGCAGCCCCCGCCAATATGCACCCAGTCTCTGCTATTACCGCTGCCATGAAATCATTTTCGTTTGACGATAGCGGTGAGCAGTCCAGCTCGAATCCCAAAGGCCGGAATGGTCCATCACGTCCGCAAGATCCGTACACACACCCCGGTGTGCCACCACCTATTATTAGACCTGCCATCACTAAGAAATCGGTCTCGTTAGACAGCGGCGTTCAATCTAGCATGAGTCTTAATCGTCCGTCTCACATCCAGGATTCACATGCACGCTACGGCGGACCCCCACCGTCCAGCAGTAGACCTATCATTGCCCAGAAGTCGGCCTCATTCGATAGTAGCGGCTTTCGGCCCAGCTCTAGTCGCGAAGACTGGACTGGTCCGCCGCGCTTGCCGTACGAAACCCGCCATGAGTCCCCATACTACCAAGAGACACCAAAGGAGGTCTCGCAGAATCGGCAGTCGTCTAACAGGCTCGATTCTCAACACCCCTTGCTAAACACTACGAGCGGGAACCATTACTATCCCGTTCGGCCTACCAATACACATAATGAGGTATCTGAGGGCGAGTATCATCAAACACTCAACCGATCATGGAATGAAATACAGCGCAACGAACTCGAGATGAGAAGAATGCAAGATGAGGAAACCAAACGCAAAGAAGACGAAATCAAGCGGAAGGCTATGCTTGCGAAGAAGAAGGAAGACGAAGTCAAGATGGGGGAAGGGCAGGCCCAGAGAAGGGAAGGGCCCACAAGGCATGCGGAGAACTCAACAAGGGGGTATGGTGTGGAAGAAAGACGTCCAGCACAAGATCCCGCGTTGTACCGGGAGGCGACGACACAAAGGGAAGGTAACTTGAGACGCATGGAGGAAGGTAGGTTCAAAGGAGAGATGGCGCGCGCTACAGAGGAAGAGAACCAGAGGAAGGAGGAAGAACGCGTACCATGGAAAGAGGAAGTTCATTTACTGGAGGATCTTACCAAACAAGTCCAGGGGAGACCGCCCTACCCCACTGCTTTCGGAGGTTTTGGAGACATCTGGAGATGTTTTTTGGTCAAGCCCAGCAGGCCCAGTGAGGTATGTACAGCTTGTGACACTTGCTACCGTATTATCTGACTGTGATGTAGGTGGTGGCAGTGAAGACCATTCGCGCGTTCCAGGCGGACAACGAGGAAGAGAAGCGAAAGAAGGCGAATGTAATGTTTCTATTCCATCCATGTCAATCTTTCGGATGATAACTCGGCTTAGAGACTACGTCGTGAACTGAAAGTTTGGGGGCGTCTCAAACATGGCAACATTCTTCCACTCTGGGGGGTAGTAAATGACTTTGGGCCCTACTACCCTGCAATGGTTTGCCCGTGGGCTGATCATGGAGCTCTCACGAGCTTTCTTGAGTGTCGACAACACGTGTTGTCGCCTCTAGATAAGTTTTCCCTTGTGAGCCCCTTTTTAGAAGTATTTCCAGACGCTTGCTGATGTGTTGACACACGTTAGCTAAATGACATTGCCCTTGGATTGCAATATCTTCACAGTGAATCAGTTGTTCATGGTGACCTGACAGGGGTGTGTATAGCCACTCACAGAAGGTGTATTCTTCATTACTCACATCCAGACTCTCCAGTCAAATGTTTTGATCTATGGCAACGGCCGGGCATGCCTTGCTGATTTTGGTCTTTCTACTATCCTCGTGGAGTTTATTGGTACCTCCTATTTTACGAACTCTATTCGAGGGAATATCCGATGGGCAGCTGCAGAGCTATATGAGACACCAGATAATGCATCGCTCACCACTGAGTGCGATATCTACTCATTTGGCAGTATCCTATTGCAGGTTAGTCACTTGAACTTTCAACCGCCGGATCTTATTCCCTTTGCGCTCGCTCTAGATATTGACTTGCAAGGTACCCTACTACTATTTAAAGAATGACTTGACAGTCTTTGGAGAAATCATCAGGGGCAAGAAACCAGAACCTCCCAAGGACTTGCAAATAGCGCCCGGACACCGGAGCTTTACGCAGCGATGTTGGCTGCCTCGTGCGAGACGTCCATTGGTTGGAGAAATCGTAGCGTTTGTGGGACATGAACTACGAGCCCTGTCATCCCAGTCTGCTGAACGGAGTACAAGAGCTTAATGAATCGGATGTAATACTTCTCTACGAGTGCTTCACACCTGGAAAGTGGTGTTGAAGCAGTTTGACGTGATTCAAATATCAATCTGGATTTTGTAGGCTCTGGCCGCACCCGATATCAAGCTTCTATCAAACATCACTGGTACCGGGAATCATAAAAGGATCATCTGTGTAACTTTGTCACATTTCCTTATGGATTACGATTAGGGCCTCGAGGCCGGCGCCTCGACTGACGATCAAAATTATTCATATCTTCGTGCTTCCAGGTTCCTCAGTGCAGTTCCCGGGCCGGACACCATCATGATCATGCTACTCTGGGACTCAATAGGGTTCAATCATTCTTTTCAGTTGTACGGCGAGCATCCCAATTGTGGCGCTGTCATATAGACGCCAGTACTAAGGCTCACATATGCACAAGTCATTGAGATCTCACTCCATGAAACATTGTCCGGCCGCAATCACCGATTTGGCAATTCCATCTACAGAAGCGCAAGGCAGCACGATCTCACCCTTCAATTTGAAAGTGGCTCCTGGTTGAGCGCTCGAGCTCCAGCTGGTTGGTGCCGGTGACTTGTACTCAGGGCGTTAGTATATCAGCTTCTTGAACCTTAAGCTTGAACCAATTGTTCTGTTTGAACTTTGAACTTTCCAACGGATCACTGGAGTCGGCCACTCCGCCCAGCATGCAGTCACTCCAACAGACATGACGTATGTCATTGAAATACCCCTGGTTATATAAGTTGCCCAACGTCCAAATCTATTGGACATCTAAAGAGTCGTATTTTCACATAGACCCTTCTCAAAATGACCACTACCGTTTCATCTACACGGAATGTCATCTTGTATTTTGTTGCGCTGTACGTCTGTTATTCTCAACAAGTTACCATACTGAAATCGCATGCAGGGTCCTTCCCCCAGTAGCCGTATTTTTCAGTAAGTATACGACCATTTAATTCATGCCTCCTACATTATGATATTAATGACGACAATGCCAATAGAACGCGGATGTGCTGCAGGTAAATATCCGAGTCAATAGTCCTCTCGACGCCGATTAAATCTCATGCCATTTTGCCAGATTTTTGGATTAATATCTGTCTTACGATTTTGGGTTGGATACCAGGAGTCTTGCATGCATGGTATGTTAACTTCCGTTCGTGAAGTCGGTCCATTTGCTCAGATAGTGGGCACCTAGGTACCTCATTTCTCGGAGCGAGGGAGCAATGTAATGGCGTCATAGCGTCATTAAAATTATCAGCGCAAGATAGTCTGCAAGGAGCTTAGATCAAGTAGAATCTCCGAGTAGAATCTCTCCACGGTGACCTGGAAATTGGAAACTCTTAATGATGTGCTGTTCAAGTTGTCAACTGGGCCATGCACGGTTATCTAATAGTGATTATCAATTCAGTTCAACATGGTGATTACGGCAAGCGGCCCGCCTGGCACTTGGCACTTGAGTACCTCACCATGGGCTCACCTCAACGCATATGCATCGCATCGTCTTGAATATTTGAATGTCTTCTCCTGCATCAGCTGCAAAGCATCGCATTATAAGCAACGGTGATGACCTCCTTAAAGATCTAAGAATCTTGCATCATTAGTCATATGCCTACCTCGGGAGCAAATTTAGAGGTGTCAGTGGGACTTACCAGCAGAGCTCGTGCCCGATCAACTCGGAGTCTGCCGGGCAGTGCCAGCCTGTGTATGAATAGTATGTAATCGTATCATCATGAGACCAAGCGCGCCCGGGCCTATGCTGCGTTTTGGACAGGGTCACAGAGTTTCCAGTAATGACATGCCTGCACCATTCAAGTTATAGTAAAGACCAAAAGGTGCGTCCCTAGTGAGTCTTATGCCTATCAGTTAATTCTAAACTT
The DNA here is from genome assembly GCF_016758755.1 of Suillus discolor. Classification (NCBI taxonomy): domain Eukaryota; kingdom Fungi; phylum Basidiomycota; class Agaricomycetes; order Boletales; family Suillaceae; genus Suillus; species Suillus discolor. The sequence continues at coordinate 318,681 of NW_024541273.1, read as the reverse complement.
CATGTTAGGATAGGTTCAATTGCCATCAGTTCAGTTCATGTCTTTGTCGTCCATTGATGTAACTAATTCGGCCGTTCACTGATAGGTCATCGTATTCGGGTTCTCGATTCTCTGCTAGCTACGCAAGTGTTGTCTGCGTATATATGCCAACTACATCCAGATTACTGGTGCGTTTTTTAGTACGGGTCACAATCACATTACAGACACCCGAATTGACTTTGCCTTTCAGTCTGCCACGCTATAATCTCTGAATAGTATACAGCTACTTTGCGTAGTCACCTATGCCCAATGGCAACCTTGGTTCTCGTCCCTGTTAAATCCTCGACCATCACACCCGCCGCTGATCGTGAGCCTGACAAAAAGTGGAAGAGTGGCCTCAAAGTTGATATCGAGAACAACTTGCGTTCCATGGTCAACGAGGTCAAGCAGAATCTTAACGATGCCTCCGCGAATGCCCTGACCAGTACTGTCGAGCGCGAGCGGTTGTCCCAGGAACACATTACTCCGATGAAGAGCATTCGTAATATTACCGAGGAGCAGTTCCCTGTTGTACTTCGACGTGAAAGCCAGATCAACGCTGCTCGTTCTCCTTCCTCCTTGCACCTTCCCACGCATACTTTGCAGTCGTATACTTCTGGTTTTATACCCGAACATGACACCTGGCCTCCGCAAAAGCCCTCGGAGGTCAAACACGATTATTTCTCTCGTTTCGCCAACCGAGAACGTGACAATGTGTCTGGCGATACTGACAAGGATCGGGCCAGGTATATCAGCAGCGCAATGGGGTCATCCACATTGGATATCACAGGCAGAAGTTTTGAGCGCCCAAAGCATTCATCCCTAATCGGTTCAGATGACATGCACAGGTCTACGCGTTCAGCTACGGACGCACTAGACAGGCGAAGCTTTCTGCGCACAGCGAGCCTTTCCAACAGATCTGTCCCCCCAGGGCTTCCGTCAACACCTGAAGAAGATGCACTAATACCCCATATCTTCACCATGTCGCGACGGAGGAGCACGACGAGCACTGCCTCTGATCAGGCACCATCAGTGCTCAACATCCCGTCGCACGATGTGACTGGCAGTCCGAATGAGTGGGAGAGGGACCACGCTTTGACCGTAGAACAACAGTGGAGTGCCATTTACAGAGCTCGGGATAGAAGGCGAACGACACCGTACACATATATTGAAGCCAGTGCCAGTGCCTCTGCCTTTGAGCGGTTGGATGAGGATTATCCACAAACACCACCATCCCCTTCAATGGCACCCAATTCGCGCTTCGTAGTCCCCGCCGCCAGGTACTCTCGCTCCTTAGGCAGTTCGAGCTCAACAGTCCCTATGGGGTACTCCTACTCTTCAGACAGCCTACGCTCTACAGTCCCAATAGGGCACTCTCACTTCCCCTCGTCCTCGCAGATACCCCTACCAACTGCCAGCAGGCCTATCGCCATCAAGAAATTGTTTTCATTGGATGATGACGGCTTTCAGTCTAGCCCAAGTCCCAAAGACTGGGATGTTCCAACACACTCGCCGTACCAAACCTATGAGTCCTCGCATCCTCCACAGACACCGGATGAGCTCCCGCGGAGCTGGCAGTCATCTAATTTCTGTACTCGACTTTCCTCGCAAGACATGCGTTACGGGTACCATCACGCTCTGCCTATTCATCAGTATGACGATGACCTTCATGATGCAGACTTGTGGGAGTATGATGAGCGCAGGCTTCGCCAGAGGGAGGAGAGCTTCCGCAAGAGAGAGGAAGAGATTTCTCTGCGGGAGCAAGAACTAAAGAGGAGAGAGGAGGATGTTATACGGCAGGAGGAAGCTAATCAGAAAGAAGACAACCCTAGGCACGAGGAGAAGGAAACCGAACGCGTAGATGACGAAATCATACGCAAAGAGCTCGATATCATAAAACTGGAGGAGGGGGTAAACAGGGAGGGAGAAGGAACAGAACGTGAAGGAAACGAAAGCAAGTTCCAAAAGAATTTTGCGAAGAAGAAAGAGGAAAAGGCTGAGAGAAACGAGGCGCAGGGCAAGAAAAGGGCGGACGATCTCAGGAGACGGGAAGAACCAGCGACGAGGCGTTTAGAGGAGGAAGAAAGACGAATGACACGAGGCGTTATGCGGAAGTCAGAGGAGGTGAAACGCAAGGAATATGAAGCTGTCTTCAAAGAACAAGCATTGCGCGCCGAAGAGAAAAAGATTCGGAGTAAAGAGGAAGAACTCGCGCGACGGGATAATCAACTGACCCTTAGGGAGGTAGAGATGGACCGCAGATATGACCAGCGGAAGGTCCAACAGGAAGAATATCGAAAGCATATCGAAGAGAGAAGACGCCAAAGTTTGGAGGAAAAGACGAATCAGAGCTGGAAGTCCTTGGGATATCATCCGAGTCGAACAACGCCACCTCCCCGCATGTCTAATTCTCGATCCTTTTCATCTTCTACAGGTCCTTGGTCAACCTCCGACCGTGACGAGCGCATGTCAGCAGCATGTCCGCCTGTTAACAGAGGCCGCTCCACATCGATCAGCACTAGCCGTAGCAGCACGACCCGGACGTCCTCAACTCATTTGAGCTCGACCGCGAACTCATGGAGGTCAAATATAACTAAGCCGCAAACACCATCAGCCCAGAAGAATCAACCTCGCCAGATGTCTCCCCCCGATAGTAATGAGCTTCACATGTCTGCAGCAGGGAGTTCAACTGCAGATAGGGGCCGCACATACACCAGTCGTAGCAATTCAACCTGGACGTCCTCGAGTCGGCTAAGCTCAAACGCGAGCTTACACCTATTGAGTACACCTAATCCGCAAACATCATCAGCCTACAAGGATCCACCTCATCAAATGTCTACCTCAAAGTCCTTTTCGTCTTCTGTAGGACCCTTGCCCATCCCCAGCCGCAACGAGCTTCAGACATCTGCAACAAATTCGCATAGGGACCGCTCTGAGTCAACCAGCACCAACCGTAGCAACACACCCTGGACGTTCTCGATGTTGAGCTCGATCACACGCTCACAGTCATCGAGCACACCTAAGTTACGAACGCCAAAGAAAGTGGCACCAAGCGCCATGGAAGCAGGGGCAATGAAAGAGGAGAACCTCAAAGGTGGCGGAATCAACCGGAAGGAGACTCTTGCGAGGAAGGAAGTCAAGGATGTCGGGAAAGAGACAGAGGTCAGGAACATGACGCAAGTTATTAGACCAGAGGAAAAGGAGGAGGAAAGACGCATCACACATGACCTTTGGCCGAGATCAACGGAATACAGACGCGAGGAGGAAGCCAAACTTGCAGCATTTGGGGCGGTGCACGCTACGGAGGAAGAGATCCTGAAGGAGGAACAACCAGCACGAGGGAAAGAGTGTGATGAGCCAACACCCGATGTATGCAGATTCTTTCCATTCCTCCACTCCCTCTCACATTCTTCCAGGACAGTGAAAACATGTTATCTCGGGCGCAGTTACTCCTGAATGTATGGATGTGCATTATTGATATATACCCCTGACTCACACAACTATCCAGACTTCCACTTTACCTTCCTCAGAAATAATGGCGACAGAGGAAGAAGCTAACCAAGAGTCACCAGGTTCTGCGTCAGATTTTCTGGAAGATCTGACTAATGAACTCCAGGGAAGATCGCGCTATCCAATCGCTTCTGGAGGCTTTGGAGACATCTGGAAGTGTGATTTAGTGAAGCCCAGTGGGACCGTCCAGGTATGCTCAGCTTGTGGCGCTTCCCATAGGATATCTTGAACGTCACGCAGGTAGCGGTGAAGACTATTCGTTCTTTCGAGTCGGATAACAAAGAATTGACGCGAAAGAATGGGAAGGTAATTTCCCTATTTCATCTATGACAATCTTTCCAACAATGACTTGACATAGAGAGTGCGTCGCGAGCTGAAAGTTTGGGCCCGTCTCAAACACCGTAGCATTCTTCCCCTCTATGGAGTGGCAAACGACTTTGGGCCCCACCCAGCAATGATTTGTCCGTGGGCTGATAATGGAGCTCTCACAGGCTTTCTTGAGCGTCAACAACACGTGTTGTCGCCTCAAGATAAGTTTTCCCTTGTAAGCTCTTTTTTGGAAGTATTTCCAGGTGTTTGTTGACGTGTTGGCACACGTTAGCTGGATGACATTGCCCTTGGATTAGAATACCTCCACAGTGAATCAGTTGTCCATGGTGACCTGACAGGGGTGTGTATACACTCACAGAACTTGTATCCTTCATTACTCACATCCGGACTCTCCAGTCGAATGTTTTGATTTATAGCAACGGTCGGGCATGCCTCGCTGATTTTGGTCTCTCCACTATCATCCTGGAATTCGTCGGTACCTCCTATTTTACAAGCTCCATCCGAGGGAACGTGCGATGGGTAGCTGCAGAGTTATGCGAAGCATCAGAAGACGATGAGGTTTCGCTCAGCACCGAGTGCGACATATACTCATTTGGCAGTATCACATTGCAGGTTAGTAACTTAACTTTTCTGCCGAAAGAACTTTGCTCACTTCGCGCATGCCCTAGGTGTTGACTTGCAAGGTACCGTACTACAACGTGAAAAATGATATTTTAGTGTTGGGACAGGTCATCAAGGGCAAGAAACCAGAGCCTCCCAAGGAGTCGCAAATAGCGCCTGGGCACTGGGAATTCATACAGCGGTGCTGGTTGCCTCGTGCAAGTCGTCCATCGGTTGGAGAAATTGTAGCATTTGTTGAATGTGAACGACAAGCTCTGCTGAACAGATCGACAGGGATCTAGGATTACCACTACAGGAAATGATGGTGGCGACGGGCAATGCTGCAGTACATGGAGGTGCTTGAGTGGAAACCTATCCCGAGTAGCAATCGTGGACCTTATCTGCCTACTGTTGGTATAGAAGTTATTCTCGAAATTGGCTCACCTTGTATAAACCAAAACAATACCTCAAACATCACAATGAAGTCTCAAATCAAACGGAGCAATTAATACAACTGCGTCGGATGCAAAACCCCTCCTAACAAGATACTCGGTAACACAGCAGCAACACCTACAATACAAATCATCAAGGGAGTGGCGAAGTAGTACTAGTGGGGCTTGAATCAAGCAGCAATCGCGAGCAAAAATATATGAGCTCTTGTAGTGAAGTTTCCAGGCATCCAAAGCCATCTCCGGGACATCATTTCGCACTCAAAGTATACTCCTGCCAAAGAGAGTCCACGAAATCTTTGTCTGTCTGAAAACATATAAGTCAGAGAGGATGCTTTAGACTTGCTGAATGAATACAAAACATACGTGTATGAGAGTCAGAACTTCCCGGACAAAGTCGTTCCTCGAAAAATTATTCGAACTCGCATTTTTCTTCTGGGCGAGAGCAGACAGCAGAGATGCATGGACAGCATGAGTGTCGATGGCGTTTGAGTCATCAACAGAGCTCTGACTAGCTACAGAACCGGCACGCTCCTTGCGTACATGCTTGGCCTTGCCATTAACAAGGACTGCAGGTGTCGACACGACACCTTGTGGTTGTGGAAGTGGCACAACCTTGACAGGCGGTGGCACATCCCAGCTCTTCTCTATCTCCTCTCTCTCTCGCTCACGATCCTTCTCCCGCTCCTTTCGACCTTTCTTCTGACTCCTCCTATTTTTCGAGCGCTGCTCCTTCGCAAACGCATCCGGATCGCTTAGTGCACTCGTATCAGCAAAGTCGAGCTCAATCACATCTGAGTCTGCCTCGACAAATGGAGCACGAGGGTATGGCCACAAGTCAGAATCTGCCTCGAATGGAATAAGGGAACGGGGCTTGGGTACGCTGTGTGTGCCATTGACGCTGGTCAATGTCGGCGTGGTATCCGGATCCCCAGGTTGTGGAGGTGCGACAGAGGGAATATGAAGGTGTGGGGAGGCACGCGAGTGCTTCATCGTCTGAGCAGCCGTGAGGAGGTCCCCAACCACCGTGAAATCAGAGTTGAAACCTCGGAGTGGCGGACGAGGGGTGACATCGCCCAGGGTTTTGCCGCTCCCATTTCTTGTGCCTTTGTACTCAGATTGGCCCATAGGTGCAACGAGGAGCGGCAATCCAGAGGATGACCCTGCAGCTTGCAGCTCCATGTTATTTTCTGCATCAGCATCAAGTATAGTGCTAGAAACAGAATATCCTCCTTCGGAGATAGATCCGTCATCGCTTGCCTCATTATCACCCTCATAGGCACGGGATGCGGGGAGCCCGAGGAGCGTAGAGATGACATCTTGGTTGAGCACCTGAGGTAGTGCAGTAGACGTTGGTTTGGGAGAAAGGATGATAGGACTTTGTGAGCTGGCAGTGTGTCCAGCGGTGTATCCGAGCGTCGTGGACTGAGCTTGTGTAGTATATGTGGTCTGTGCATGTGTAGAGGTGGGTAGGGGCAGGGAAACTGATGCCGCTCCAGAGCGAGATGGTCCGCGATTGGGTTGGCTTGGTGGTGGTGGTGCGGAGGCAAAGATGGTGTCCAATAAAGCTAATCCGCGAGTCGGAGGGACAGAATTGGAGGTCGGTGGCGGAACGGACGCCGTTCTATGAACATTTCCACTGCCGGATATGCCGGCCAGTAAACTTGCAGCAGTCGTCTCCTTAGTCTGCGATTGTAAGGGCATCTGCTGTGGAGTACATCCCGTGCCCCCCAGCTTGGCAAACAGTTTGTCAAGCTCCGATACATGCCCTTTGGAGCGACTACTTTCTGAGGGGGTGGGTTGACTTCCTGCATGATACTCTTCCGACTCCGAAATGCTATGTATGCTGCTAGTGGATGCGCTCGATGCCGAGCGCATGTGCGAACGTTCTGCAAGACATTAAGAGCAATTCTTTGAATAAGCTTTCAGTCCGCCTACCACTGGCCCTCGATGACGACCGAAAGTTCGGGGGAGGAGGACGATCCGGGCCATATCTATACTCCTCTGGATACGGAAGATTCTGCTTGATATAGCTATGCAATCTACAAGTGCGTCAGAGTATGTGCAAACCTGGCGAAAGGCCTGTCACTTACCTCAACACAACGTCTTGCATGCTTTCTCTTGCATCGGTTGCAAAGCACCACAACCCGACCGTTTGTGATCGACCTTTCTCGGCATCTTGTAATTGTTCTAGATTTGGCAGGACGAACTCAGGAGCAAATTTAGAGGCTGGACCTTCCTGCTTGGAGAGGGGTAGTTTGTCTCGTGCTTCTGCGAGCCTGCGTGTGGTGAAGTCGGGGTAATGACGCATCATGAGATAGGAACCATGCGCGCCTATGCCATCTTCTGGGTAGAGTCGTTGGATGTAGTCGTCCATACCCACACGATTCAAAATATAGAGACCATAAGGTGGGTAAGAATCCCTACAGAAAATGAGCTGCAGACATGCCAAACAAATGCGTCGAACGTACCTCTCGTACAAAAACATGCTCCCTTCATAACCCTGCTTCTCCCATTTGTCACCGTTATGGTGGTACACACAGACGTGGCTGAACTGATCGAATATAGATACAATAGAGGGGTCTCTACGACGAACAACCTTCATGTTCGAGAGATAACGCGACTGAGGAGACATTCCTAGATGTGATTGTGTAGACGGCATTGTTTCAGGAGGAGTTGGCTCTAGTGGTTGCGGCTGTCGGTGACGATGTTGCTGAGAGTGTGTTGATACAGACGAATTAGAACGAGCTCGGCGAGGAGGACCCATGGCAGATTTGTTGAAGCAATTATAACAGATAGTGGGGGTTATGAGGCAAGGAACACGTACAAGGCTGTATGATCTACCACCCCCATTTGGGGAGGTCGAGTTGAAAAGTTAGTCCATTTGGATTCGAAGCCAATTCGATTTTCAATGAAATATGGAACAGTGACACCTACTGGCGTCGATGTACAGTATCAATAGTAAATTGCTCTGCAATGTGTAATAGGAAGATATAAGTTGGTGCACTAAATTCCTCCTTTCTGTTCCCGGTGGGTTGGTTTTCCCAGACTAAATTCAATCCTCCACATGTTACACACCATCGCCAGTTGAGACCTGTCCGCGCTCCTGAAAAGCAATTGTACTCATACCAGTACCCTCATCAGAGCTAGCCACAAGCTTAGCGTGATATTCTCGAATGTCAAGGATGAGACGCGGGCCCAGCACAAACATCTGAATAGGCTGTATAATTTGAAGAATGCCGAAATAAACATTACTTGCCGGGGAAGATGCGTCCTGTATTAGAAATGATGAGGAATAAATGAATCGATCACAGTTCAGCGCACCATGAGCGTCGGAGACAGCGAACCAATGCTGAAGCAGGACACAGCAGCAAAGCTAGCACACGCGGAAATTTAGTGGAACAGGTCAATAACACCCAAATAACCGACCTCACCCTACAAAGTCCACCACGTGACCTTTTATTAACACCATGAAAGAGCCTCCTGCTGTCGGCATTTGTCGCACTTCACAGAAGTGTTTTATAACAATCCAGAGTGCAAGACACAGGGCGAGCATCTGCCAAACAAGAGTGGGTATCAAAGTCTCGTGAGGCAGGCGTACAGCTGCTGGGTTGGTGTAGTCGAAACACCGAGAGATGCCAGAAAGGATCAACTCCTCTGTTATTTGTCCATGAGTCTCATACATGAAGTTCAACGGTTTCATTCCTGATTATTGTTAAAACTTACCCCATGAAACATCAATGTTTACTATTGCGGTCATCACTGCGGTGGCGAGTGTGGCGGCCAGTAAGAGTATAACGAGAATGATGAGCATCTTTTTAGATCGCCGATACATGGCATATATCCGAGTCATCATGATGACTTGCGCAGTATTTCAGTGATCTCAACGTAAAAGGTGTTATAGCCAAGTAGCTCACCACCCAGCATGGCATTGATGATGACAGGTATCCACGACTGTGCGGAGTGAAGGGCAGCGCCTGAAGAACTCTAGTCAATTATGCGCGTTAATGAACTCGATATTCACATGAACTCACAGCTTGTTGAGGTTGTTATGGACAAACAAGCTGGTCGAGAATATCACTCACCCCTTATGTATGAGAACAGTTAGTGGTTGGATTGGAATCATCACAAAAATAGATGCAGGATACGCACTACATCTGTCACCGAGCCTGGCGCGATATTTGCTACATGGCACCGGTTATAGGAAATGAACACAAGGCGGGTGAGGATACATACACAGTACGATGCCACTGATTACAAGAAAAATCACTTATTAGCACGGTGTATTGCCAAATTGCTAGAATTGCGAACATACACGTAGAGTGGTATTCCACCATAGCGAACCTAACACATTTTGAAGTCAGTGCAGCTTTCCAACTGCGCTTATGACACCATCTACGCACACTGATATATAGGACATTCATGAGAGACGAACGTTGCCTCTGCCCCAAACTAACTGTCAGATCGTGTTGTGCTTATGAGTCGTGTGGACTACTCACCCAGACCAATTCGAACTGTTGAAGGATTCTTAGTGAGATGGTTGCGCCAGTAATGACGTCGACTTACCTCTTGTGCAAATGTCAGTGCTTGAGTACCATGTGAATATCAATGACTGCCGCGGTAAGTACTAGTAGCTCGCTCACCCAAATCATATACCACTGCAGTAGAGGATGCAACTGTGAAACCAGAGTCAAAGATAGAGTGAGATGAATGTCGTCTGGCTTGCTCTTCATTCCACGAACCCATGAAATAGCTCATAACACGTTCCCCGTCGATTGTCGGCCACAAAGCTGGATCATTTGATACAAAGGTCATGTTGGAGTCGGCGTACTTAGTAAACGTGTAGAGTGGGCGTGTGCACAAAGTACGCAATCATCCTGTACTTTAATTGTAGTGATGAAACTAGATTTCGGTTACTTGAATAAGTGGAATCCTGATTGATGGGCCATGACCCCCAGTGAAAATCGACAAGAATGAGGTAGATACGCGTAGATAGATGTCTAACCACAAATTGAGGTAGATACAAATCTAAGAAATTCGAGACCGCAAAACTCTAATTTTGTGCAAAACGCAAACAATCTTCGCAAAGGAAAAAAATGCAAACATTGTCAGACTTCGATCGTGTAATTTGCAACTACGCAACGAACTTTCGGCAAACTTTGCATATACAGACGTTCAATGCAGCATGCATATGCATGTGCGTATTTGTAACTTAGCCATGTATGTGTGTTATGTTTATTATGAGTCAATGCACTGGTTGAACCGTGCGCATCTTCTCATCCGCTCACCATGTCATTTGTCCCCGCCACGACCGTCCGGCTCGATACAATCATTCCCTCGCATTTCAAGTTACTACTAAGCCAGGCTGCCCGAAACTATATCTCTCGCAGACTACAACATGACAACCACGAGCCCACTGTATATCTCTTCATGCACGCCATCCATTACCGCGCTGATCAAGGCTCGCGCAAGTCACGACAAGTCCCCGTCGGTCCCTTCGTTGCCATTGGCCGGGATTGCTCAGCTGGTGCCTCGTTCACATTGGATGTTGTGGAGCCTGAGCTGGAATTGGTGCGAAGACGTTTGCCCCCTCCCCCACTGTTTCCTTCTCCAAGATAATGAGCGTTGATCCAAATTGAGAGCACTGGGCACATTGCGAGACAATACTTGGCTCCATCTCGCGTGCCACAAGACACAAGAATTTGATGAACCCTTTAAGTCAGCCTTTCTCATGCGCGACGAGCCGCTTTCGCTCCTCGATGTCACACAGACGGATCTGTCTCGGCAAGAATTTGCATTTCTTTCTGCCTGTTAAAACCTGTCTACCAGTATCAAGGAGGTACGTGCTACGTCAGTGAAAACCTCCCGCGCTAATGCAGTACACTAGGAATACAAATGAAAGGCCACAGCGCAGGTGAGTTTCATCGTGCCTAATAGTATGTTTTGTGCCTCTTTGCTTCTCCCTACTAACATCATTGATATACAGCTAGCGTCACCCACTTCCCCATCATGCCATGACGTAGCACTCCGATTCAAAAGAAAATTTCCGCTCCTCCCTCCAACACCTCTACATCCAAAATCAACTCTGATATCACCGAGGTGTTGTCCGAAGGTTACTGCGCGGTAAGTTGTTCTTTTATTATCATACCAATCAAAACTAATTCTATGATTCGTATCATACAAGAACTTGTGTGCTCTCGACTGGCAATCAAACGGCCATCAAAAGGAACCAGCAAGTGTCTTCGCCTTTTACTGGAATGGGCTGTCTAAAGCCGACAAAGAGGTGCGTCTTTTTCTCATATTGATATCTATCTAATACTGTCTACTATTATAGGTGTACAAGTGCAAAGCAGCTGCTCAGGTGAGCGCCACATGTCATATTCTATCTCATAGTATCACACTAACGGTCCCGTTTTGTAGCTCAAATCAGCCGCCAGCGGAGTCAGTACTACCGGCAACGACGTGGACGAGGAGTAGTGGATAGCGGGATGGTGGGCGAGGCGCCTGGCGCAGCGAGCAGCGATACCCTACGCTAACTCCAGCGATACTATCCTAACTCTAGCGATACCCATAGATAGCTTCATTTGTTCGCATTAGTTCTATATCGATATGTTTTTCAAGCCAAATCGAGTAATAATGTGCATGTAAATGTCTATCTAAAGATCTAATGCCATCGAGAATCCTATCTAAACGTTAAAAACTCGTCTCGATCTCTATCTTTTTGCGTCTCGAAAAGTCACAATTTAGGGATATACCTCGAAATGGGTCGATAGAATTGATATCCTTATTTTTTATATATGTCTATCGTTACATATCTACCTCATTCTTGTCGATTTTCACTGGGCATGACCGGTTGACCACAGCATGTGGCTGTTGTCAGATGAAACCAAGTAGAATGAGAAGTAGTATCAGAAACTTTAAATAGAACCGAAGTACATCATTCCCGCGGCGCCTCTGGGTGTTTTCTGAACCTGAATTGACATTTGAAGCATTGATGAAATCTTTTCGTGATGGAACTCGCCGTGCTCAGCGACCGTCATCAGCATTAGCTTTAATAACACCGAACTCACCCTTAGTAAGTGGTCTAAAGATAGTTACGTAGCGTCAAAAGATATCGATGTAAGGGCAGGCGGAACAGAGACCGTAGCGAGGACAGGATTCACTGACAGGCACCGGGAACATAACAACAAGTAACTAGTGTAGAGGTGAGTTCAAGTTGTATTCAAAGTGACTACGTAGTATAGTCCACAATGTGGCAATCTCTCAAAGGTCCCCCTCGCATCTTGATGACATTGGCCTACATCGACCTGCTAAGTATGTAGCGGCCTATTGTATGTATTGTTTTGCGTGTTCATGGCATGTCGTCGACAATCATAGCTACCCCACAGTCCAACAATGAGATCAATCTTGACTCTGGTGAAACGAAGCGACATGACGTACAGTAGAAGGCTTCGAAGATATATCATAAGTGACGCGATTGAATTCACTTCGTTTGTGATGCGGGACAATACCCGATGTGAGACTTCGGGAGGGAACGCATACCTGAAAAATCAAGTTAGCATTGAACAGGACCAAAAAGCCCACCAATCCGCAGTCATGAAGTCTTTCAACGTCACCGGCGGTCTGAGAGTAATTACCTGTGAAATACGTTGAAGCAGCAAACAAGAGAGAATACTGTCCTCCGAACCTGTTCGTATGTGCGCTTGTCCCCCATCATGCCAGCAGCCTTCATAGGAGTAAGATGACCATGGCCTGGCTAATTTGATTGGGGATTTGCTTTGCGAAACTCCTCGATATAGATATGATCCGCTTGTTGCAAGATCTTCACTTGTTCGCGTGTGACGAGACCAAAAATCCGAATAGTCAGACCAGGACTTGGAAAAGGGACTGAAGGTGCCAATATCAACAGGAGTCTCGAGTGCGCGGACTTCATCTACACAGAACAGTAAGTGCAATCGGCAATATAGGATTCCATTAACCAGACCTTTGAAGAGCTCGTGTAAAAGTTCGATCAACTTCAATTTCATGGCCTTGAGAAGTCCACCGACATCGTGGTGCGTCTTTATGATCGCGCTAGGGCCCTCAAAGTTAATGTTCTCGATGACATCTGGGTATAGGGTTCCTTGCAATAGCCATTCGATCTTGCCCTTTTCCTTCGCTCCATTCTCTTCCTTCTCAGCAGCTTCCTCGGTCTTCGCCGCTTCTGTCTCGAAGACGAGGATGAAAGTATGGTCTTGCATTTCTGCTCTGGATCCTCGATACCATCAAGTCGGGAGAGGAAGAGCTCAGAAGTATCCACTACGGTCAGTTTGACCCCCAAATCTTTGGTCAACTTGTCATGCTTCATTCAGACGAGGCATGCCATGGCGTGGAACCTGGTGCGCGAGTAAGACATAAATCATAAAAATGATATGAGGGCACACCTGTCGCCGATTGCCTCAAGTATTAACTTGGCTGCGACGGTTCTGTCGACACCTCCGCTGACCGCGCCAATCACACAGCCTTTCTGACTGCATATCTCGCGGATGCGGACGATTTATTTGCCAATGAATTCCTCCTGCAATCGCAGTGAGCATGACAATAATGCAACACAGTAATTGCTTCACCATTGTCCAACGTGCTCGGCATTGGCATATATTCGACACAAATCGACCAATAAGCTATCTTCCTTGATGGGAATGTGTAACCTCTGGATGGAACTGAATGTCATAGAACGGCTTGGGGTTATGAATGGCGGCGTAGGGAGTGGTGCTCATCCATCCAATGACATAGAAATCAAGAGGTATGAGAGACAGTTGATCGCCGTGACATCCAAAGCTTATAAAAGGTCAACTTGACTTATGACGAACAAAACAAAAAAAGCACCTGCATCCGATCTTCAAACAAAGCATCGACAGAGTTTCCCCGATTCGTTGAACCTGCTAATCTGAACCTCTGCAGCCCATTTTCGCGATGATCGTATTTTGCTACAGGACCCTTGTGATTCCAGCAAATCTCCTGGATCTCGCGTGAGCTAGTATCCATCGAGATATTCAAGAAAACAAGACTTGGAGGCCATAGCAGATGCAAAGGAGAACTAAGAGAGTATGATTCCTAGAGTTTGTGTTAGAAACGCGTTTCCTGCTGCATCACATGAGCGAACCTTTAAGCTTGAACTTTAGATTTGTTAGCGTTGGTGTACACGGCATAAGCTCTGAGCATACGTTCAACTCGCAACATCTCCTTGTCATGAGACTGCACTCATGGATTTGAATCAGAACATGGCATATCCAGAACCCACGAACCGAAGTCAAGAATAAGGATGGTATCAAACTGATCATGTATTTCGGCCATGTTTTATGCATTTATAATTGAAGACTCGAGGACATCTCGATCCTGGGATATCCGACCGTCCGACCTCATCCGACCGTCCGACCGCATCCGCGCCAGTATAATAATCATCGTTCCCACGCATACATAATATACTACATTCAATGTTAAAATATAATTATGTATTAAGCTTACTGTTTCCCACACGTCCTCACCTCTGCGCACGTCGGGGATATTACTACATTTGGCCAAGCCGCTACTCAACAGCGCCGCCACATGCTTACCTCCCTGCACCGCACTCAATGACTACGCCAATACCATCAGCCCTTGAGGCCTTGAGGTGCTGCAGTTACTGCATCATCAGCGCATCAGCTCCCTACTGGCTCATCTTCAACATTGACCATGACACAGAGGGCGCCGGCGAGGGCGGGGAAAGAGACACAAAGGGCGGGGGGCGGGGAAAGGGTGATGTAAAGTTCAAGGTGGCGTGCTTGGTGTTGTTTGTTTGTAGATGATGGTGGCTGGCACGCTGAGTCATATCTGGGGCGGATGTTGGAAAGGGTCGGACGGTCGGATATCCTAGGATCGAAATATTCTGGAAGACTCGATGTGAACGTTTGAAGTTTGAACCTTGAGCTTGAGGAAGATATCTTTCTTCCCGTTCCCACGGTCTTTCAGACCCAGTTTCCTTGTTATGAGGACCGTACCTGCCTCTCCTAATCGTTTTGACCCACCAGCTGCTGAGTGAAGCTGAACACTCCAGAGAATTGACGAATCATATTCATATTTATTGTTTCATTTGCCCCAAACCAAATTATATCCTTCACAGTCCAAACTTCAAAATATCAAACAAATAGATATAAGTATACTACAATGAGCTGGATTACACGACAAGCTTTTACATGTCGGTGTACAGTATCCGTGGTTGATCATTTGAATCCTCTCCCATGTCACACATTATCGCTAGTTGATGCGTGTTTATGGAAATTGAAATCCATCGTAGTGATGCAAGTTCCTTCATCAGAGTTCGCCACGAGCCGAGCGTGATATGCTCGAAGGCTAAGGATGAGACGTGGTCCCAGCACAAACATCTGCATGGCCTGTGCGACTTCGCCAATACCGTAATAAAAACTGGTTCCCGCAGAGAGAGACTTGAGAAATGATGAGCTGTATGCAGGTGATAGTGAGCAATCAGCGTACCGATATATTTGAAGACAGTGTGCCGAGATTGAAGCAAGACACAGTGGCAAAGCTAGCACATCATTCCAGAACTTCAGTGAGGTAATAACATCAAAACCACTTGAACTCACGTTATAAAGTACAGCATATGATTCCTCATTAAAACTGTGAAACAGTCTCTAACGTTCGCCCCTGTCGGTGATTTTTGCAGTTCACGGAAGTGTTTGATAACAATCCAGACCGCAAGACACAAGGCAAGGATCTCCCATACAGTGGTGGGTACCGTAGTCTCGGCATTCAGACGTTTATCCTCTGTGTTCATATTTTCGGAACACTGATAGTTGCCAGAAAGGATCGTCTCCACTAATATTTGTGCATGAGTTCCGAGGTTTTTATTCATAATTTAAGCTTACCTCCTGAAACACCGATATTCCCTATCACCGTCATAACCACGGAGGCAATCGTACAAGCCAGTAAGACCACAATGAGAAATACGAGTATCCTTTTGGATCCCTGGTACATAGCATGTATCCGAGTTGCCATGATGACTTGCAAAAATTTCAGTCAGGTTAATATCACTAGTGACTAGGGGCCACGCTCACCTCCCAGCATGGAATTAATTATCAGAGACGTCCATGCCAGCACGAACCACAAAATGTTGCCTGAAAACCCAGTCATCAGTGCGCATTGTTTAAATAAATACTTTGAATCAACTCACAGCTGTCAAAGTCTTCAACTCGAAGAAAAAAAGCTGGCGAGATATCACTCACCCCTAGAAGCGTAATTAGTAGTTGAATGGGAATAGCAGACATCGGCGAAGAATACCCACTGCATCTGTAATAGAGATTTGGAAGTCCACTGCATGCCATCAGTCAAAATAAACGAACGTATACTATGAGCACACATACACAGTATGTAGACGCTGGTTGCAAAATATGGCTCATTAACATAGTGCATTATTTTTAGCTAGCATTGGAAACATACATTGAAAATAGTATTCCGATGTAGCGAACCTAGCATATAGTGAAGTCAGCACAACTTGGTAACTGCGGTTATAATATCAAACACGTACGCAAACATAAAGAACATTCATGAGGGAGTAGCGTTGCCTCTGCCCAAAATTAATTGCATTACCCTGCGTGTTTCCGATATAGTACTTTACTCACCCATATCAGTTCGAACTGTTAAATCATTTTTAGTAAGATGGCTGCACTGAGAATGGCACCAACTTGCCTCTTGTGCAAGCGTAAGTACTTGAAAACAAGTCTAGATCAACGGTCCCCTTCGAAAGTATTATCTTACTCACCCCAGTCGTATATTACCATGGTCAAGGACGCAACTGCGAAACCACGCTCAATGGCAGCGAGATATCACTAACATCATGAGACGAACCTATAAAATAGTTGTATCTACGACTCCACTCAAGATACGGCCAATAAGAGGGATCGTTCGAAACATAGGTCATGTTGGGATCGGGGGGCTTGGTGAATGATGGCGTTCGTGCAGGTGTGCATTATCCAGAACTTTTATAATGATCAGGCTGGATGGTAGACGCTCCACCTTGATTGACTGTGGCAGCAACTGTTGTGTGAAATCAGGTGGAACGGGAACATGTCATGAGAAGCCATCATCGGTCGAATCACGTACTTTTTTTATCTATCATGATAACATGGAACACCAGAATCCCGTTCGCAATGGAACGTGTTTCGGGAGTTTTTGGAGGCCAGACGCACCTACGACTCATGTATGACGCCGGAAAATCACCGCAATCAGCGTAAAGGACCCTAGGGAGACCCGGACTCTTGAATTCTCTGATGCCAAGCCGATAGGGCAGAGAACGGGTATGGGTAAACCCGCGGTTCATCGCTGACGGGTGTGGCGGGTATGGGTACGGTATGGATCCCCAACTTGTCCGAGGGTGCAAGGGTCAAAATTTCATTACTCATAAAGAACTTAATCGACGCCACCAGCTATGCTGATTTGCCAGTGGGATGATATTCCATGAGCTCGGACAGAATGGTACCCATGTTCTGTACGAGTTAAAAGGTCAATGGGTTGTGAATGCAGAATACTATTCACCTCGACCCGCGAGTTCACCCGTGCTCAACCCGTTCTCAAGAAAAAGGTTTACATCCATTCCATCCAGTGAGCACTGCCTAGTCAAAAATAAAATACAGAGGAAACTGCGGAACCTGCAGAGAACGGACCGATATGATGAAAGACATAATCAGAAGAAACTTTTGCAACATGAGCTGCGCCGCCGATCGGGAATAACCGAGTCACTTAGGCGCTACTCAGGGGCTTCGGCGGCTGCTTCCAAGCGGAGTTGCCATCGCTGCCTGCCACTCCTCTAGTTGTCTACGTCCTAGGCCCGTCCGCCACTTGGCACATATACCCACCACATACTATTACACCTCTTGTTTGTTTTTATTTCTTCTGCTGTTTTGTTGCACTATTTTCCGTCGCAAGTGTCTGCCATCTACTAGAGAAGACACCCATGTACAGAACTATCCGGCTGGCTCGTACCGGTGCCAGCATTGCATCTCAAGGCAAACCATGGACATTGCGTCGCAACTTCAGTATCGAGGACATTACCTTTCTCACTGCTCTCCTTCGACGAAATCCCGCCATGTACCTGGACGAGCTACAGCGTGAGTTACGGTCACGTTGTGGTACATACCGTATCAAGTCTTCTCCACACCTTGCACAGGATACATTGCAACAACAAGAGTATATTCGCTTGTGCTCTCGAGCTAGATGAAGAACGACGTGTCATCTTCATGAACCATGTTGCCGAGATAGCTTCGGACTCGGCAATCCCGATGTTCGGTGACGAAGCTACGAAACACTGATTCGCCGATTCAGACATTCGAAAATTGGAACAAGGTTTGCTTCACTTACAGCTTAGTACCAGCCGAAGTGAACCGTTTGTTCTCAGTGACCTTGTAGAGTGAATTATCGTGCTTCGCAAGTGAAGTCAAGGTAGTTCAAGTTGGGCTCGGAGACATGCAAAATGATTTCTTTAACCTTGGTAGACTTCACCGGAGTCGCAAATACCAGCTTGTACTTGTTTGTACGGATAACAGTCACTGGGTGCGTTCAATTGGCAGGCCTGAAGATATCCTTATCTTGCAGTCAAAAGGCACAGGTAAGAAACAGGAGACTGCATCTCGAGAGCATGGTGAATATCGATTTTGATGTGAGACCCTGTTCTCACATCATACGTATATAGCAACACCTTCATGCTTGCTTCAATCATGGGGTCCCTTATTTGATGATAGCATAGCGTTATTTAGACAAATATAATAATGGTGTGCGCACGTACATGGGGCGGAACGAGCCATGGATAAGATACACGATGTATGAACACAGATGAAAGGGAAGAGAGATGATTGAAAACAGAGTTTCATGACTGACGCGAAGTAGAACAACGACCAAAAGAAAAATCCACAACAGGTAACTTCATAGGAAACTTCTCCCGTCCTAACAGTTGACTGTTGTGTTTCTGTTGATCGTGCTTGAGATCCTTCTGCCTCTACTGCGAGTTGACCTTGTTGCGTTGAACCGTTGGCCTGATTGCTGTTCGTACGTTGCATAGCTGCAGCTGCTTCCGCATCAGTTTCAGGGACAATACCATATCTCTGCAATGTTTTTAATGCAACAAAATTGGAACGACGACGAGTCACTTACATCTTCATCACGAGCAGGAGCTACATCTACGGTGCGGCTTGAGTTTCTTACAGGATGCAAGCTGAAATTCAAATGCCGAGATTCCCGAGGTGATGGCCGGGGCGCGTCTGGAAGGCGAGCACCGAAGTGAAGGGAACCAAACAAACGGCGCCAACGAATGAGAGACGATGGACCCGCACGTTGAGCTGCACGACGGGGCACACTATCTGACTCGTCGCCGAAAAAATCATTGCCCTGTTTCGAAAATCAGTGAAGCAAGAGTTGAAGAACGAAAATTCTACTGACATATCTCGCTGAGCCTCTGGTCTTGGCCTGTTATTTGAAGTACATACGGGAATTAAGGAATATATGAGCAAATATGAGGTTGCTTACGATTGGTTGGCGCACATCTCTTGGTCGTGCTGGACGTCCCTAGTGAAAAGTCAGTTGAAGTGTGAAAGAAAAGCAGAGAACACTTGCCTTAAGCCTTGCATTCGCATCACCTGCATCCTAGTAAACGATCAAAACCATTAGAAAGACATTGAAACATCAAAGCACATATGTACCACAACTTTGAGCGCCGCCTCGAGGTTCCATACATAGATTTTTTTGTCTGATCCAGCACTGGCAATGTATTTTCCGTCGGAGGATATAGCAACCGCGAAAACTTGGTCATCATGCAAGAGTGGATCTCCGACTAACTGATTGGTTTTGAGGTCCCAGATGCGAATGGAGCAGTCATTTGATGCGCTAACAATATAGTTTTCGTTGGGCGTAAGACAGATGGATTTGATGGGGTTGGTGTGACTCCGGAAAACAGCAAGTTTCTTCCCGTCAATTAACCGCCATTTTCGGATAGTATGATCGCCTGACCCGGAGAATATGTGTGCGCCGTCCTTGGACCAACACAATGAGGTCACTCCCTTGTCCGAGTCATGTCCCTTGATCTCGACGAGCAACTTGCCGTCCTTGGACCATACACAAATCACACCGTCTGCGCCGCTGCTCATGAACTTGTCGCCATGTGGAGAGTATTTGACGGCGATAACCCATCCATGACTGGTCTCCATCGGTGGCGCTATTTGTCGACCAGTATTCGGGTTCCAGCGTCGTATGGTGCCGTCTTCAGATCCACTTGCTATCTCCAGGGCATTACGAGACCAATCGAGGCACCTCACTACATCATCATGCCCTTCCCATGGGTCACCGACCATACCGCCCTCCTTTATATTACACAGCTGTAGTGAACCGTCTGCACTTCCACAAACGACCATCATTTCATCCGGGGATATTGCCATCGAGCCTATCCCTCCTCCATCACCATACCAAGGCTTTCCCACTGGCTCTCCAGTTCCTTTCCATTGACGAATTGAACTATCTTCAGACGTGCTCATTATATTGCCACTGGTGCCCAGGTAGGCAAGGCTCCATATGCATCGAGAGTGACCCTCGATGATGCGCTCCGGCTTCAAGCTCCCTGCTGGACGTTCTAGCTTTGGTTTCTCCCAAGACGTGGTCCAAGTATTGTGATCGACGAAGTAGGACCGACCGAGTGGTGAGATGTGCCATTCACATCCGGGATAAACGAGATCTCCAGGATCATCTATGTTATGCCATAAACTTGTCGCTCCCAGGTGCACTTTTTTCGCTCACCTAGTCGCACTCCTGGCAAAGGTCGGTTCACTGAAACCATAGTGAGCTCGTTATCTTGATATCGAGTTTTGTCTAACACCTTGAACTGATGCCATAGAGGAGGGAGGGCTCCATTCCCGCCTCTTGCACAGTCAGTAAGCCATTGGATGTCACTGCGACGTGGTTGCTCACCTTTCCAGAGTGCATCCTGACGGTGCTGTGCACCATAGGGTGGTATATCCTTCGTGCTCATCCGAAAAGGTGCAACATGTACTGGTGAGTTCAACAGCGCTTCTTGTTGCACTTCTTTCCGTCTTGCTGCTGGGTTTAACTCCTCCACTTCGCTGGGCATGACTCTGATCGAGAAAGGCCTCTGTGCTTCCGGACGGTCGGACGATAGGTAGAGGCTAAGCTCGATAATGAGCAAAATCAATGGTCAAGGGTAGAAGAGACGAAGGTGATTTTGCATGCTGTATTCATGAGTGCCTGTCTTTACACTGCATGCTAGTGGCCCTCGGCTCGGTTCGTTCCGTCTCGTTCCTGTGCACTGTATGGCGCGCAACAACACTCCCAGCCATCCAAGTCCAAATTGATGCATATTCCTTGTGAGCAATTGAATTATGGCCAGTTCTGCTACATCTTTCTGTCACAACACGACAAACCAGACCGTGCAAGGTCACTGACACGTTCGCATGGAATATCGAGTTCTCTGGAGTCTGCGCAGATGTCCATTAGTTAATGAGTTCGACAGGTATAATGTACTGCAAGGCTAGGTCAGTCACCTTGACATTGTGCATGAATGATTTCAAGTTGGTGTGGTACGGTTATTATGGCGTGGGAAACCGTCTACACAAGGTAAGTTCAAATTTGGAACTTTTTTGCAGAATGTCAGGGAGTTGGACACTCTGGGGCCAAAATCTGGGGCAGACTCTGGGGCCTGACTCTGGGGCCCATCGGCAAGTCCGGCAGAGTACAGCTGAGTTTAAACACCGTTTGATGACAAGGCCCAGCCCGCTCATTGCTGATCAGCGTCTCCCGCCTGCTCGCCGCTGCCTGCCAGTGTGCAGCTGTCGTTGGAATACTGCATTCATGCTCCGCCCCAAGTCTACCTTATGACAATGCCATGCCCGCTACCCGTCTCTTATCTGCCCCTTCCTGTGTTTCCCGCCCGCCCTCCCGCCCCTCTTCCTGCACGCCTGTGCCCGCCTCATCATGTCTTCACTGCAGCAACAAATGAGATATGGGCGAGTGTTGGATGCCCTTGGAGTGAGGTCAACAGGTTGCTGATATCCGGGTCAGGTGGCATCATGGCTGATATTGACAGCGGTGGCTGACAGAGATCGCGTCGGTGTGGTAATAATGGCGGGGTGGCTGTGGTACAGTGGTAGTGGCTGACAGAGATCGCATCGGTGTGGCTGACGGCGGGGTGGCTGTGATCACGTGGTATGTCAGGCGCACGATGTTGAAACTCCGATTGAAACAAACAGATGCCCCAGAGTTTGGCCCCAGAGTCCGCCGCAGATTTTGGCCCCAGAGTGTCCATTTCCTGGATGTCCTCCTTTTTTGACGGCAGCAGATCTGGACCATGGGAATTTGGGAAATCATTGAGATATTGCGATCACCGGTCATGTAATGACACAGTGACGCGAACATGAACACGTTCGAGATACTAGTGGTAAGTCACCGGTCACCTTTCGAACGTTCGAACATTCATGCTTAAGCTCTGCAAACAAATGGATTTGGATGGACGATGGGGAAATCATTGGGATATTGCACTTGGTCACCGGTCACCTGGTCATGCAACGACAGTGACGCAAACACGTTCGAAATACCAGTAGTGAGTACTTTAAAATGTTCAAACGTTCGAGCTTGAGCTCTGCAAACCAACAGATCTGGATAGGCCCCAGACCATGGGAAATCATTGAGATATTGCCCGTAGTCACCGGTCATGTAGTAATGACGCGGTGACGCGAACTTGAGCACGATCGAGATAGTACTTTCAAATGTTCAAACTTTCAAGCTCTTAAGCTTTTGAGAGCTCAATTGAGAGCATCAAACATAAACCTGAATCATCAATTCAGTTCATCAAAAGTCCGATTCCGGTGAGTGAGGGTCATCATTGCATGTAGCTCGTTGAACTTAGCTCATCAGCCCTTGTTGCGAGTTGGCTTCGCGGGGTGATATCTTATTCCACACCAAATTTCCGGTAGACATCAAGATAGATCTTATCTGGTGGCCATATGACACTGACCTTGCTTCGGATGGTGATATATTGTTCCCCCAAATTGCAAACAGACCTTGCTTTGCAAGGTAGGTGGCAATTGTCCGGAATTGCAAGTACATCAGTTCGAAAGAGGATTCCAGGTGGACTTAGCTGTCCTACATAAAGAATAGTTCATGCGGCCTGTAAAGGTAACGTGTCTTCCTACTTTTCCTTCCAGATTTATCTGAGCTCATACCAGTATCACATCCTCACAAACAATGCGTTTCGTCTTTGTCCTCGCCGTTGTCACTGCTTTAACATCTGCCACTCACGCCGCCAGTGAGGGCTGTCCTTGGCTCTGCTTTTTAAGTAAGGAGTGCAAAGGCTGTTCCAACGGTAACCATTATTGTGTGAGTACGAGCAGTTTGTATTTTAACAAAATAACTCATCGGCATGGCAGTCCTTCTTCGTATGCTCCGCAGGGTCCCCCTGTGCGGGTAATTGCTGAGTGCGAAGGCGAATAAAGATTGAGACGAGTTGCGGTTGCCTGATCGAATAGCGAGGGACCGATCGTGTCGGAACCAAAAGTCTAGAACCGAATCTTAGCGGGAAGCCAACGACGATGGATTGGCACAAAACAGTAGATCGATGTACAATGATTAAGCACTTCATAGATCAGATGCAGCACTGCCAGTTTCACCATAGTATCTGAATCGGATCATCATAAGTTTCTAGCTCCATGTCGAAGATTTCATGGCTCTTTTGTTGGCATCTTCGAGTTCGTCAGTAGCTCCTTTTTTGTATCCGTTTTTAGCGCACCACTCTATGCAGGACAGTGCTATTTAGTCTAAGGACCTCATTCCGTGAGGCGTACCCACTAGTCCGCCGTTCCCGCCGGCCATTTTATCTCTACGAAAATGAAGTGACTTTGGATGTATGTACGGTGAGGGAATTCAGTCATAAATATTTGCTCATAACGCGTAGCTTTTATTTTACCGGGCCCACTCGCCTCTGATCAGCAGAAACGTAACTTGTTGTATGTGTTCGCGCTTTGAATTTTAAAGGCTGGGCCTGTCTATGAATTTGATTATTAGATACTAATGGACTTATCCGATATATGATGAACGATTTTACACTGCAGCACAAATCTTAACACAACGCTATACTACTATGTACCTTGAGACTCTTAGACCAGTATAACGGCATAGCATCAATTTCGGAGCCTTATAAGCATTTTGCTTTTCTTCCCTTTCCACATTAGCTTCTGACCTGTCAGTCGCAGAAGCGCACCATCATATTATGGCTGTACAAGGAAGTAAGGGACATCCTGTCGTTCGAGCAGGAATCTTGTTGAACGAAGTCTGGCACATCTCGTGCAAAGAAATGCGAGATCTTCAGGTCCCATAGCACGACTCTGGACAGTTTCAAGACGTGGCGCACCTTGTACACTGGTCCGTACTCTCTGGCCCAATGTTCGTACAGTTTAGAGATAATAGAAGCAGAATTCATCGTATCGGCGAAGCCAAACAACCAACTTGAGCTGAGGTCCTCGTATGCGCATTATTCGTTTTCTTTGACGATACGCTTGCAGGAGATGAAGGGTCACTAGTATAAGAACTAGGGCCATGTCGTTGGGCCCATCACTGATCAGGGACGGTGCGAGGTAAAGGTCCTTGAAGGCACAATGCATGTGATGCGCCCATCACAAAATCAGTAAACACGGGCAACAACAGGAAATCGAGATGTGGAGCCTATATTATGGGCGGCCAGGTGGTCGTGACGCAGTATTGACGCAGCGCATTCGAAACAAATTCCACATGCTTTTGATATTGATTGTTGATGAATGTCCGAATTTGTGTAGGCCCCAAAGCGCTGACATGCTTATCTAGATCTGGATCTCACCACATTCACGACGCTTGTCCTCCATGTGCATAAACCTTGAGGATGAGTTATGGCTTGAAGTTGGAGTTGGACCACTGAACCGAACGTTGCGTTCGGTTCACATTCGGTTCGGCGATCGAACCCTGAACGGCATCCGCAATTCATGAGGGGAAAAGCGCGTACAGCGTGTCTGCACATAGAATCAAAGTGGGGTCATGAGGTCGATGAGCAGAGTAGAAAAGGTGATGAGTCATGGTGGCGGTGGGCGTAACATGGCGACTCGACTCGATTTAGTAGAAAAAACAGTGAAAGTGCGACGACGCACGTACCTGATATCTGGCAGCAAAACTCAAACTATACCCATCTATCTTTCCGTTTGAACCTATGATGGCAGCGATTAAGTTTTAGACTAAGTCGTGTTACCCTTAGCGTTATGTTTTAAGACAAGCGAGTCCATATGAGCATTGACAGCATTACCAGCTACACATGGAAACTAATCTGGGAGCATCGATAAGACGACTAAGTGAATTGTATATTTCAAAGTAAAGACTACGTCACATACCAATGCTTAATATTTAATGACCGAAGCCACCGCAGACCAATGTAAGCATGAGCCGAGTCGATGAACAGTTAACAGATGAGCCTAAGACCTGCAGAGACAAGAAACTAAGTGGGCAACCTATCTGGATGGACCAGGACTGTGGGAAATCATTGCGCTTTATATGCAATGACGTGACGCGATATTATATGTAGTGCTTTTCAAATTCAAACATTTTAGCCAATTCCAGTTCGTCTCATCGAATGCACATTTAGTACGTCGTCATTCTTCTCTCAATGCTGATTAGATCTAAGAGTCACTGTAGCTACACCAGTGTGACGGTAGCCATCGGACAATTAAGCTTCAAGTCGAGATCTCAAGCATAATAAGCTTCGCAAGCCAGCAGATCTTGATGAGCAATGGGAAATTATTGAGATATTGCGCTTGGTCACCACCAGTCATATAAAATAACGCGAACACGTTCGAGATAGTACTTGGAAGCATCAAACATAGATCTGAACCTTAGATTCAGTTGATCAAAAGTCTGAATTGCGGTGAGTGATGACAGAACTTTTCCATCATCATGATGGTGCCTATATACTAATACCTGAACTTCGGTTGTCTCATTGGCTTCGCAAAACAAGATGATAGTATGATACTTTGTTCCACTCCAAATTGCCGGTAAATGTTGATTCACAAGATAGATATCATTAGGTGGCGATATGCTTGCCAGCATTAATCTTGCTTCGCAAGGTGATATCCTTTCCGCACAAAATTTCAAATAAACCTTGCTTCACGAGGTATATCAGTTCGAAGGAGGATTTCAGGTGGACTTCATCATCCTACACAAAGAACGGTATACAGCACGTACTAAAGGCAAGGCATCTTCCTAATTCCCCTTCACATTTATCTGAGCTCATAGCCTCATACTAGTATCACATCCTCACGAACAATGCGTTTCGCCTTCGCCCTCGCCGTTGTCGCTACTTTAATATCTGCCACTGCCGCTGCCAGTGAGGGCTGCCCTTTCTGGTGCCTTTCTTCTAGCCACTGCCATTGCCCTGACGAGCCGTTCTGTGTGAGTATGAGTAGGGTTTGTTTAACCAAATAACTCACCAGCATGGCAGTCCTTTTTCATGTGCGGCCCAGGGATCCCCCATTAGTGAACCGAGGGAAAGCTGAGAAGGACATAATCTTGCCGCCTTAGTATTTAGCGGACGGTTGTCGGCATCAACAGAATTCTACTATAGGTTATCAAATTGTCATGCTTTATTTTATGGAGGAAAGTGGTGTTTCCAATTGGCGTGCACAGGTTTGCAAACTGCCAGAAACTCGTGGATTAGTTCAACTGGTAGGTGAATCAAAATTCAATGGTCTGCCTCAACTATTCATGGTCGCAACATCGGGAGCAATGTCTGGCACGGTAGGACCAGAAGTCACTAATACTCCGTAAGTCTTTCGACCGTCTGTTTTTTGAATGTGCAATTTCGGTAAGCGTAAGCTGGCTATTATATATTGCACACTCGGCACGAGACTAGTACTGTTTTAGATGTAATTGCCAACGTATTTTTATGGCAGAGTCGCTAAAAGGTTTGACAACAGTATGTCACAGTTCAAACGCACACCGTGTTTTGCACTCTGCATACCGTTTGATATCATAGAGCCATCAATGCATCACTGCTGCGCAATGTTTGGCATTTACACTACCAACCTCCAATAGGTAAGCAATGAAATCCTGCTACCAGTCTTCTTCCAGGTCAAGTTGTGTTGGTATCTTGTCCGTCATTTCGTTCTGCCTTTCTTATAGCAATCTAGGTTGCAGTCAAGGAAATAATTTTGAGAGGCGATACAGACACGTTGACGATTATCAATGTCAGTAACCATGGATTCCACCTTCATTCAGCTGACCTTAGTTCTTTAGCGGTTGTCCAGACTCGAGAGATTAAGATATGGTTGAAACTTGACCACGAGAACATCGTTCCTCTCTGGGGAGTTGCAGATGGCTTTGGTTGCCTCCCAGCACTTGTTTCGCCATGGTTAGCTGACTGGATACCTTCAGCGGGAGCACGAAAGGCTTTCTTACAACAAAAAGTTTGCACTGGTTCGGTCAATTTCTCATCTTACCATATTCAGCACTCTTTAGCTCAAGGACATAGCTCAAGGGCTTCAGTATCGTATGTTCAACGTTTTGTTATTGATGCAAGAGTCAACTCACAGATTGAGGCAGTGCATTCCCGATCAATTACCCATGGTGACTTGAGCGGCGTACGTACACATTTATGAGTTGTGTGGAAGCCCAACTGAAGCTTGCTTAGAATAACGTTCTCGACGTCATTGATAAAGATGGAAAAGCAAGCCTCACCGATCCCGGTCTCTCTGCTCTCGTTCCTGAGAGAAGAAGTCAAGCATTAGTGCCAACCAATTGCGAAGGACCCGCGCCCTACATGGCGCCAGAATGATTGGCAGTCGATAATGAAGATGATGAGCCGACGCCGGTATTCTCTTCGAAAAGCGATGTATACTCTTTCGGAGGGATCATGCTGCAGGCACGTAACCTGAATCATCAATATTGAATCAACTTAAATCTCTGCAGATATTGGAGGGCAAGGTTCTATACCATTACATCCACAACCCGTTAACCATACTCACCTTCATATTATGCGGAAAAAGACCCACAAGGCCGCTCGTATCTGTTGTCGGGGACAGCGACTGTAATTTCATCCAGAGCTGTTGGTTAAAAGATATAGAACGTCGGCCTTCTGACGAAGACGTTCTGAAATTCGTGGAAGGACGGGCTGGAATTCAGTCCTAGTTAATGTTGCCTCTGTACTTGTTTTTTTATCGCGTGTAGATTAGGAACCATAGACGTCTGGATACAATGTCAGGAATCAAGTGAAGTACCGGTCGATTGATTCAAGTCTCGGCTTAATCAGCCCACAAGCATGTTTCCTGTACAGAGTAAAGCAAGGTCATAATCAAAGAAAGCTACTAAACATATAGCACGACGACCGTCAGATATCGTACACGTATTCATCGTCCAATGACTCTGAATCATAGTCCAAGTCCTAGTCACCTAACACTTTTGAATCATCAATATCAACAGATGCCTCATTGTCCGAAAAATACTGGCCCACAAATGCCATACGCAATGCCGTGCTCGGGCTGAACAGTGTGAACTTCGATTTCCCCAAGTGGACCTTGACCACCGAAAACATATATCCTTTCGGTGGCGAGTCGCTTCGTTGGCGAATCTCGTTAGCGATCTCTGGCCATATGGGGTCATCCCCAGGAAACTGCTCAAGCTTGTGCACGGGGAGCACGTGGACCTCCGGCGGATACACAGTCATGTCTAGCATGAGCACAAGCTTATCTTTGAATGCAGGGAACTGCCGCTGTGCTTCACGAACGCGCGATTCTACATCTTTGGCCATTCCCGAGATTTCACTGGTTTCGAAGCCTGCAATGACTTGAAGACTCTTACGGATATCGCGTGAGCCCCACGGCCCTGTTGGCGATTCGATCGAGAAGTATGAGACGAGGACTGAAGGGACTTACCAACGGTGCACCTTAGAACTTGACACCACTTCTTGTGTCCATTGTGCCAAGCAGTCCTTTGGCATTTCTGCGAGCAATAGATTGATACCAAGCAACCTGCGCACCGACGCTTTTTGCTGACAAACTTGGATGCGCACATTGGACACTGGCGCACATATGAGCACCCATATGATGGAACTAGTGATGATTAGCGTACTCCTGGACCACTGCACCTGTATTCATGGAAGTTTATAGGTTCCACACTGCGATGGTCCATAGCATCGATAGTGGATATCAGGACAAGTTCGAGAGCAACACCCAACCCTTTGTCGCGTATCTCTCGTTTTTCCGTAGGAACATTTTGTATGCGAGACCAGTGTCGGCCAATTGATTTAACGACCCTATCATACATGAAAAATGTGGCGAGGAGAAAGAGCAACTCTATGTCACCCAAGCGGCCACGGGATGGGTGATCGCGACGATTGACGTGAGGCGGGCAAATAACCCCCTTCTCCAACGTTTGGAGGATGCCAGCATTGATTGCCTGGCATACACATGTTACCCCGTCATCTGCATCGCGAATGGCAGATGCAACGTAGGAGTACCCCGACCACAGAACGTTCTGCCTGCCCGCGAGTCCCAGCTGTGGATCAAAATCTAATTCCTTGTTTGCTTGCACCAAGATCTTAGGCAACATCTGAGCGATCGCGTCCACTACCGTGCGAATTGAACCTTGGCGGATAAGTTGTGCGCGGCATGAAACATCTTGGCGACTGATAATCTTGAGAAACTCGAAGGAATAATGGAGACCAGCAGTGTAGAGATGAAGTTGTTTTACGCTCCAGTCGCCTGTCGTCCATGATCGAGGTTCTTCTATAGCGGCAGCATCTCTGGTAATCCGACGGATGTATCTGAGAAGGGTGAAAACAACGGGCTTCACCCCTCCGGCAGCTTGTACATAAGTCGATAACGGAAGAGTGGTTTTGTTTGGATCTTCAGATTCGGATACGCAAACATGGTTTGTTACCGCAAAGGACGCCCGGAGCATGGAAATAAGGCCGTCTGTTGAATTTCCAGGATCGCCTTGGAGTACGTCTCCCTGAAGGTTTCCAATCAATATCCATAACTGCGCAATAAAGTGCTGCACAGAGATAGAAGAACGGAGAAAATGACGCCCTTCTTCCGATTGGGTGCAGATTAATGACAGCGGAGTGATGCACAATTTTGCAGCATCGAACACATTGCAAAGATCAGGGCGTGGAGTAACTGAGACATCATAAGGAGGAGGGAGGCAATTTCGAGCGATGAACCGCATCCACGGGTATAATTCGTCCCACTTCCTCACAATATACTTTGTCACGGGATCGTCCTTGACATTAAGAGTTGAAGGGGTAACCGTGCAGATTTTCACCAATCCCATGACAGACGACTTTGCACGCATGATGGCAGGAATAGTCTTGGGATTGATGTAGTTTGGTACTTGAATTGAATCAAGCGTCGCGTGGAAGATGGGTACCAAGCAACAATAACGGGAAGAATTGAACACCGAAATATAATCAACCAGCCTTTCCAGATCTGTGGGGGATCCCTGTAGAGCCCTTTTTGCAGTGATCTTGAATGCATATTAGTCATAGAACGAATTGGTATGATCAGGTATCCAACTTGTGTTGCCATTGGCAGAGACTTCAGCGCTTGTGTTTCGCTTGCACTGAGCCGCAAACTTGATCCCACTGCAGCAAATGACATGATGGGTGGCTAGTACGGAATCTGAGAATGTGATGGGCTTTAGTGAGGGCCAGTCGGAAATTGGTCGATATTTAGTATATAAGTCGAGCTTTGGGACAGTTAACATGATGCCGTGGTCAACACCCCAATTACAAAAGCCTGTTCCGATGAGTGCGCGTAATATCCATCGAGTGGCCTTACTGAAGCAGGCCGTTTCTGAAGCCATTAGAAAAAAGACCAGCTGAAGTATATCCGTAGCTTGTAGATGGCTGGATGTCATTATTGTCGTGGTGATCACCTAGAGATTCAGTGCGCTTCAAGTTGGTGACAGAGGAAGTTGAAGTATTATGTAATACTTAAGAGCCAGTTCGGCAACGACATGTTGACCGAGGTTTGGCAAATGTCAGGTGAGGGTTCTCGGCTTGAAGCGTCCCAGACGTCGGAGCTCAAATTATAGCTGTATTCGTCCAACCCTAACACCAGCTGTTATCGATACGCTATACACATCGTCCTTGATCTATGTCCTATGGCAATGAGTGTTCAATCGCGACTCCCACCTTATGTGCCCCAACGCCCAGAAACTCGACGTCGCCTCGTCCAATATTCGATTCTTCTTGTTAGTATTCTGATCAGCGCTACAGCCAATATATTAGAGTCCGTGTATGCAAAGGATCCAGAGCCCTATCACACGTCTGCCCTCTCCGGCGAAGCCTGGGTTATGGAGCTGTTGTCCGGTCATCCAGAACGAATTCGGTGCGAACTTGGTGTGCATGCACACGTCTTTGCAGAGCTCATCTCTGAGATTCGTGCCTTCGGACACACTGCCTCCAAGTTCGTCTTGCTAGAAGAGCAGCTTGTGATTTTCCTGTACACATCTGTTACAGGTTTGTCCCTCAGACACGTCGGTGAAAGATTTCAATGCTCGAATGATACAATTTCCCGGTGAGTACTATGCGCTAACAGCTTTTATATTGTCTCATGTTCTATGTAGTTACTTTCGCAAGATGCTCAACATCTTCTCGTCGTCCCCCTTCTATACAAAATATGTCCAGTTACCAGACGCCTCTGTTCCCAACAAAATCTGCTGTAACCCAAAGTTCTGGCCGTTTTTTAAAGATACCATTGGCGCCATCGACGGAAGCCACATTCACGCATCGCCTCGTGCATTCGAACGAGGTCCCTATCATAATCGAAAGGGATTCGTTTCGCAAAACTGCTTGTTTGCGTGCGATTTCGACCTCAACTTCATATATGCCCTCACTGGCTGGGAGGGGTCGGCTACAGATGCGCGTATCTACGAGGCTGCAGAGGGCCATGACCTTCGCATTCCTGCAGGGAAATATTTCCTTGCAGATGCAGGTTTCCCTCTGCGGCCTGAACTACTCATTCCCTACCATAACGTGCGCTACCACCTTGCAGAATGGGGTCGTGCAAGTGTAAGGCGAGTTGTACCAGCCTTTTTCTTTGTGTTATGTGCTAATTTTGAACAGGCCAACTACGAAACAAGAGCTGTTCAATCTACATCACGCATCCGCTCGAAACATCATCGAGCAGATATTCGGCGTCCTCAAACGACGCTTCCGGATCCTCCTGCTGTCCCCACCATACGCTATGGGCATACAGGCTCAGATTCCAGCTGCATTGTGCAGCGTCCATAATTTTATCCGCTTACATGATCCCGCAGAAGGCAACCTGCCTGACACAGACCACCCCATCGGCGATGCGCACACCGCAAACTGGGAGCAGGAGCCAACAGAGAATCATCCGGCTGGACACGACAATGTCCATTTGATGCGTGATCGCATTGCCGAAGCGATGTGGGTGGATTATCAGCACATTTTGCAGGAGAGAGGAGATGATAACGACGATCTATCAGAAGGTATTGCAGAGGAGGATGAGGACGGACTGGACTAGTACTAGTATGCACTTGTACTTTACAATGTTATATATCAGCAGCAGCAACTACAACCATCTACTCCTGATCCGTTCCCGGTCCTGCAAGTTCCTTCTCACTCTCATACATCATTCCCAGTCCCGCAAGTTCCTTCTCACTCTCATACACTGTTCCCGGTCCCACAAGTTCCTTCTCACTCTCATACTTACTTCTCATTAGTAGCAGCAACCACAACCATCTACTCCTGATCCGTTCCCGGTCCTGCAAGTTCCTTCTCACTCTCATACATCGTTCCCAGTCCCACAAGTTCCTTCTCACTCTCATACTCACGCTCAATCGCACCTATACATCATTCCCGGTCCCGCAAGTTCCTTCTCACTCTCATACTCACTCAATCGCACCCGCGTACTCATCATGATGTTATATAGGATGTACAATACAGATACTACATGTTGATATGAAAATGTAATGAGAAGTGATACAAATGGTATGGTAGTTCTATGTAGACACGAGGAGCCCAGAGATAAACGCGTGGCGCATCTCAAAGTCATCCTCCAGCTCAACATAAGCGGCAAGATTGTTCTCCCCTCCTGCACGGGTAAATATCCGCAGGAGGGTGGCTCTCTGTTCAACTCCCAGATCCGCATCTGTGCTGCGCATGATTGCGAGACCGCGGGAGATCATGGTGGGTGGAGCAGGAGGAGGAGGAGGAGGTGGTGGTGGTGGCACCACCTCAAGCAGATAGACCAAGCTCTTTTCAATAGCGTCAGTGAGGCGATTGATACTACCTTGCATGTTCATGACGGCAGCTGCTGGAGTTATCTTCGCAGTGACTTTGGCAGCACTGCTCGTCCCTGTATGTGTGCTGCCATGTGCCGACACTCGAGCCTTCTTGAAGACCTGAGTGGAGGGCACCAATGTCGTTGAAAGTGGGAGAGTTAACGACTGGGAGTAGCGGGATGGGTAGATATGGGGGCGCCACTGGAAGGGAGAGACGATGTCTCCAGGGAGTCGAGTAGAGTGTTGGTGCGCAGGCGTTTACTGGACTGGGAGCCAGTAGTAGTGGAGGCTCCGATGTTGAGTGGCATCATCAGGTCAGTGCTCATGTCTGGCACAACGGGGTCCACATCCATGTCGAGAAGGTTGAGGCCCCCGTCAGCGTCATCGAGCACATCATCGATACTGATGGAGGCAGGGGCTGTAGTAGCGGGGTGGAATGTGTGCCTTCCACGAGCACCGCTGTTCTCGCCTAAGATGGCCTGCATGTCGTCATATGGAAGCCACCCTTTGTTGCACAAGGGGCGCATTGCAATTCATGACTAGCTCAATGTTAGTCAATGTTGCGCAATATATTTAATAATGACATACCCTTGCTGCAACATATGTATCCCAAACACTTGCAGCAGCAGTGCCCTCAATTCCAGCTCCCCGCACATTGTCCCAATGGCAGCCAGACACGTTGCGGTAAACCTCAATTTGATTGAATATTTTTTTGAGCTAAAACCGATCTCATCAATTCATGGTCAATCAATATAAGATGACATACCGAGGTCCACTTCGTCTTGACCATCTTGCCCGTCTTCGGTGGGCCTATTGTCTGAATCGTACCATTGGCGTTGATAGCAGCTGCTGCACTGTTGTAGGTAGGCATTGAGAAATTTCCGCCATCACCACCTGATGCCCGATTCTCAATCAGGTGGTGAAGCAGGACGTCCACCTCCACGTCCTGCCAATGTGCCTTTGAGCTGTCAGTCTGCTGTGTGACCTCTGGCTGAGCCATGAGAACTGTCGTAAAACTAGCACAGATAGCCGCAAGTGCAATAACACTAGTATGAAGTCTTTGTCATTGATGACAATCAATAAGATAAGGATTCATGGTAGATGTACAGGTAGGAGATGTAAGGTTAGAAGTCCGACATCTGGGACGCTTCAAGCCGAGAAGCCTCACCTGACATTTGCCAAACCTCGGTCAACATCTTGTTGCCGAACTGGCTCTAACTTGTCTTCTGGAACTTATCTCAGAGTGCATGTATTGCACGTAATAAGAAACATCCATTAGGGACGTTCAAAGTTGGGCGCCCACGCCCACGACCCCCCTCGCCCATATACTATTAGTTACCACTAGTTCGTGCACCCCCTACATCTCGTGCAGTCACAAAAGTCACGGAAAGTCACAGTATCATCACACTAGCTGATTTCAAAGCCCATTCGGCACTAGAGTCTAGACATTAACGAAGGTAGTATATAGTATACTGTATATACAAATTGCTAGCTATGTAGCAATCTAGAATATCTTTATTGTCACTGCGGGGTACCTAAAGAAAAAATGAGTTACAATAAGTAAGGGAGTGCTCACCTTGTGAGCTATAGCAGCACTCCGGAAACTGGTTTCAAGGTATCAGAGATAGCAGCTTGAATATGAGCTTAGAAGGATCTCTGGGACGTTCCCGCATCCCAGCAACTCGAGTGCGTGCCATCCTACTCGCCCATATGATGCGTTATTGATAGCGTGTTTGAGTTTGAAACTCCGCTATGGCAGTACCGGCAGGTGACAGCAGGAGTGACACCAGCCATGTCACCACCAAAAAAATATCTCTTTTGTTTCTTATTAGATTGGGTCCATTCAAGTTCGTAGGGCGTACTTATGATTTATTGTTTCATACATATGTATTATTTTGAAGATTGATAGTAGAAAAGTGTTGTTTTGAGCAGTGCACGAGATGTAGGGAGTGCATGAACTAGTGGTAACTAATAGTACCACTTCCTGTTTTGTACTTGAACGAATGTATTATATAATCAATGATAACTGACAACACTTAACACTAAGTATCCGCACATCACACTCAATGGCCCATCTCCGAACATCACACGAGCAATATCTTCACTCATATCTCTTGCTTATGGTTCTACGTACTTTATTTCAGCCAGATGTGACCCTCGAAGAGGCAGCAGCACAGCTGCACTGTGACATATCTTGCATTCTTGCTATTCAACAAATTCGTTATCTACAAGAGCGCTCCCCTGTGGCAAAAGCTGGCACCCTACACATTGCTTGGGAATATGCAAATTCTCTGTCTGACTATTCTGAGGAACATAAGTAACATACCCCAAATACACTGTGCCCTCGGAGTTGTGGTTGTGTTAGGTCCATCAGCAGGGACATAGCATTCGAAAAATTTGTTGTCGGAGATGTTGCTGTTTGCATCAGACTGGACACCTTCACCAGTTGTCTGGAGACGTTGAGCATGCACCTTGTATTTTTTCGTCAAGCTGCATGGAATTGTAAGGTAGAAAATAATGAGAGAAGCACAACACTCACTATTCGTACTTTTGTTTGACTCGATCCCCCATTGCAACAGCATTCTGGCTGTGTAATTGCGGAAAAACAGCAGCAGCCATGCGCTGATATACTGTCACTTTGCTATCACCTGACGTGTTCTGGCACAGAAACATCATATCTCATATCATTTAATAACTTTGACTCACTGACCTCACCCTTCTTCCGCTTGCCTAAAAGCACGACTCTGTTCTCTGATAACTCAATCTGCGCCAGTAGCTGCCAGACCAAGTCGTCGGTCCAGACGATCTCTGGGATTGTGACGCTGCTATCCTTCTTCTTCGCCATATGCGCAGATCTGATTGTGACAGTGAGTATTGAAGGTAACAACCAATTGTTAAATTTTTAGATTTACGTTTGTATTATCTAATTATGCAAACTACATTTTAGGTGACGTCCCATGGGCGAAGGGGTCATGGGCATAGGCAGTGGGCGTGGGCGCCCAACTTTGAACGTCCCTATTTATCTTCCAAGCTTTGTGTCATGAACATGGCTCACAGAGTGATTTCAGAATGTTGAATCCTTCTTGTTACCTTGCAAGCTCTCATACTTTTCTATGTATACTGCACAAATAACATAATGCTATAGCCACCACCTTCTAGACCCCTAAACCAGTTCCAGATCAATTTGAGAGCCTACACATTTGGGTTATTGATATTTAAGAGATGTTTTTATGTTGTATTAAATGTGAAGAAAATATTTGAAATTTAAACTGACATAAAGATGGAGACATAACTTCAAATTTTGGCACTGTTTTGAATGAAATACAAAATTTCAGGCATTGGCAACCATATTCCCACCAACCACATGTCAATTACAATAAGAAATTTA
This sequence comes from Suillus discolor, assembly GCF_016758755.1. NCBI lineage: Eukaryota > Fungi > Basidiomycota > Agaricomycetes > Boletales > Suillaceae > Suillus > Suillus discolor. The sequence goes on along the minus strand of NW_024541273.1, from coordinate 282,042 downwards.
ATCAGAATTTATGCATGATCTCAAATTTGAAGTTTAATTCTGGCCTAAAATGTTGGACAAAACATGAAATTTGGGACATGACCATATGCCTACTTTTGTATGAAGTTTTGTCTGACAATTGAGACATGCAGAAAATTTGAAGTTTATGCTGGTGACAAAATGTGATGACATAACCTTAAGTTTTGTCCACAGACAAAATAGATTGCCTGATCATTACCCACCCATTGCCTGCTCAGTGCTCACTGCCTGCACATTACTCTGATACTCAATCATAGCCTGCTCACCACCTGGACTCATTACCTTGAAGGTATCTATCTATCAAGACCAAGACTGATGTTATATTTTTTATAGCAACAAAAAGTATGCAAGTTGCTCCACTCTAGTTCCACCTTGTTTGACAAGCAGAGATCAGGCTTGTGCTGAATAGCATCATCTCCAATGGGTTTGGTAGTGTGCGAACCATACCATAGCAGTGGGAGAGTGCATTTAGTGCCTGACAAGAAGGATTTGGCAAGTGCTTTGTTGAGGGAGTTAAGGAACAATGAGAAGGTCTTCTCGATACTCTGACCTTGCACAGGAAGCACTAAAGGCCATGCTTTCATTGTAGAGTTGTATGTTGGGAGTTCGCTAGAATAGTTTAGAGTCTCAGTGAAGGTTTTGGAACAATGCTGAGGTGAAAACAAGTGCAAGATGTGGTATATGTACTGTGTGTTATATAACCATCAGCAGCCACTGATGAGAGTTGCAATACTGTATAGTACATATGTATATGGTGAAGAAGGTGCCAAGAAGAGAAAACAGAGTAACGTGAACATTGGGATCTGATGAATCCGAAGGAGAGAAAGCCAAAGGGACAAGAGCCAAGGGAGAGACACATCAACTGGCCGAAGGATAGAGCCAGAGGAGAGGATGTTGAGTGTGAGCGCATCCAAACAGAGAACACAAACAATGTGTCATGGTTGGCTCATGCACTGTCCATCTTTTAGTTTATTTTTCCCTATATGACTGTACCTGGGACACTCATCTTATAAGCCCAGGTACCCGCATCCAAACATCTCATTTTCAACACAGATGCTGAGATGTAAGTTAGCCTTTTTGTAATGTTTGACTGAAAGTCTAATGTTCTAGTAGATTCATACCTTTGTATAGGTACAACATTTGTTAATAGAGTTTTGACACGAATACTGAGATATTTGTACCTTTGTATAGAGCTCCGCGTGACCATCTCGTTGTAGGACTTGGAGTCCTTGTAGCCTCATAGAGGCCATTTTTGCAGCATCCCTTAGGTCCTTGCATTGTGCGTGCTATTGTTACAGTCATCTGCAACAACTACAAGAGCCCCCGCTCTGCCAGACTCCCAATGCGGTGGCACGCCGCCAGCACTTAGAAAGAAAGCGGTCTGGACCGCTGTGACACCGCCCCTGGCCTAGACGGCCTTGTACCTGACCCATGGAGGCTGTACGCCTCATGGTCACCCTAGATCAGCACATGTTGAGTGTTGCCACCTCATGAAGTCTCATCAAGATCCGGAGCGCCTCTTGGTGCCTCATGTATATGCACAGTCGCACTTGGCGCTGCATGCTTGATCAGAGGTTATACCTCATGTATCTTATCTGGCCTCATGCTTGACCTCATGGTCTCTTATCATAGATCCCAGATATACTATTAGATACAGACTGAGCTTGAACACTTATATGTAGACATATAAGTAGACAGATTATTGTACTAAGATCTTTACTTTAATCTACTTGGTTCTACCTTGAAACCTGTTCAACTAAGCCTCCCAGCTTAGCTGTCTAGACTGCACTTCTAAGTCGCTCCCCGCGCCTTAGCTGTATCCGCTAGCCCAGTATCTCGACGAGCGCCGTCTTACTGAGATAACCGGAGGAACCCTTGACATTCCGTCAAGTCGCCGAACACCCTTAGCTTCGGTGGGCTCATTCGAGCTGTCGCTAAGAAGACCTATCCAAGTTCCTATGCCGACCTGACGGTCAGCATAACAGCTATTGCTAGCATGGCGCACATCATTTCTGCAATTGGCCAACGGCTGTGGCTCACATGCGCGCATCAGTTCGTGTCGGCTTCTCTTCAGTTCCATTGCACATCCTTCCCTTGTCCTATCCATGTCCTCCACTGGTCCATTGGTGCATACTTAACTTAATCTGCATTAGACTGACATTATTTCTGATACTATTTCATTTATATTCTCATTACTTGTGTTATGGACCCTGTTTACATACTACCGCTACCTACTTGGCTCCGAACAGTGCTTCGCGCGCTCTCATATATACTTAGTACTTATGATTTCTCATGTATCTATCTTTCCCACATCAAAATTATCACCAACTTGCATGCAACACTTGAACTGAAAATCTAAACTTTCAGCATACTATCGTGCATGTGTCTCTAACAGCTGCATTAACGTTCACATTTTACTTACCGCTTTCTATCATCAAACTCTCTTCCCGTTTCATTGCTGCGCTGCATCGCTTTCGCATTTGCAAACCTTCGCATTTATTCTTTGACTCGGCTGCGTGCTTTTGCGCTTCGTCAAACCTTTGGCCGCACAGCCACACATTGTAACGCGCTTTTGGCAGCTCACTTGTGCTCACATCGCATCGGCGCAAATTCTTGCGCTCCTTCCATTCTCAGTTATTCTTACTAGTTTCCAAGTTTCCCCTCACATTTTACTTAGAGGAATTGTTCTCAGTAGCTGTTACGGTCAACTCACACCCCCACTTTTGACTATAGAACCGGACTATGGACTATGAAGGTTAAGACCACAAGGAGGGTTATCACGTTCCAGTACATTTGTCATGTCATCACTAAATCCACTTATCACGTTAGCAACCGATATCGTCCCCATGCATAGCCCTTATCTTCGGACCTTACTATCTTCTTGTACTTCTATCTTGATAGCGCATCCTATGCCTTCCTTTCTTAGCTTGGTCTGTGCGCTCCATACGGTCTATTTAAGCACAGTAGTTACCGATTGTATTCCTCACTTTAATCTACTGGGTTTTACCTGGAACTCGTCCTTTAGCAAGGTCTCCAACCTTGCTATCTAAGAAACACTATTCTAAGGGAGTCGCCTACACTCGCCTTAGCCAGAAACCTTTTGACCTCTCTTTAGAGAGAAGAACCATGTCTGTCTTGCTTATAGCAGATCATCTGTTCGGACTTAGACAGCTCGACTTATCCCAGTCATAACAAAAGATTAAAGTCATACCATAGATGCCGCCATCTGCGACATTCCCTGACACCACGACTTCATTAACTCCTTTGATCAGAGCCCTGAACCTAGGTGCACTACTGCCCATACCACCTTTGAATGCCATGACTACCACTGCCAAAGAAACAGAAATCAAGATCGGTACTCCTCCTGAATTTGATGGAGACTGCGACGAATCACATAGGTTCATGTTGAACTGTAATGCATACCTTGACATCAATGACAAGATCTACGCCAGCGATAAGAAGAAAGTTATCTTCGCACTATCATTTATGACCAAGGGCAACACTGCTGCTTGGAAAGAAGACTTCATGGAGGCTGCCCAGAATCCTAAAAGAGTAAACACAGCTGGAACCATCATTGGATACGGAACCTGGGCTGACTTCAAAGTCTTATTTAAAGAAGCCTTCAGAGCCATCGACCCGGCTGGGACAGCTATGGCTAAAGTCCGGGCTCTTGAAATGAAAGGAGATCTCCAGACCTATATCTCCAACTATCGCCTTCTTGCCCACAAAGCAGGAATAATCGAGAACATCACCAAAGTAGAGTTCTTTCGCGAAGGACTTGACAAAGGTCTTCATAACAATCTCTACCATACTGGGGAAAGTCTAGATGACTTTGAAACTGTCGTTGCCACCTGCATTAACCTGGATAATGCATTTCAAAGGTTAAAAGCGATCCAAAGATGAGAAAACCCATCCTTCCAGAAGAAGAAAAAGTATGGGGATCGCCACTTCACTCCTCGAAGAGATGATGCCATGGAAGTCGACCGACTCTCTGAACCAGAAATGAAGAGACACTTCAAAGAAGGACGGTGCTTTAACTGTCACCAGGTGGGGCATCATGCCAACGATACTACTTTCCATCCGTGTGAAGACAAGAAACAGAAAATGCCCATCCGCAGGAAAGTAGAGAAAGAAGGAGAGAGTAGTAATGAAGAAGAAGTAAACCGACACTTTGTGGAGATGGATTTTTAAAGCAGAAGGCTGTATCGATGTCAGTACCTTCTATCTCTATATGACTTGTACAATCACTTGGAAATAAAAAGGAGCTCCGTATTCCCGCTACCATTGTTTCCAACAAGTGTATGAAAACCATTGAAACCTCAATGGTCGTCGACTCTGGAGCAAGCGGAACCTTTATCAGTGAAGTGTTCTGTAAGCTGCACGGAATTAGAACCCATAAATTCTCAAAACCCTTCCCTGTTACCACCGCAGATGGATCCGATGCTATAGGAGGACTTGTATCTCACTATTGCATTCTCACCATCACAATCGATGAACGAACCATGATAGGAAAGTTCAACGTAACCAAGCTTGCAAAAAAGGATAAAATTTTGCTCGGATTTCCTTGGTTAAAAGTGTTAAATCCCACGATCAATTGGACAGACAAAACACTATCTCTCCCTCCAACAGAACGATCCCTCAGAATTGAAAAAGATATTGACCATCTCAGAAAACAACGTAACCTTTCGCCACTCTTTTCCCGGACCATCCCTGTGCAGAAAGAAATATCTCAAGATTGGGAGAACTCTAAACTAAAGAAAGCCCCTCCACCGGGACCTGTCTATCTGAAAACCTCAATAGAGGAAGTCCCTGATAACGAACTCCCTCCCCTCATGCCTGATCAAGATGAACCAGATTACGACACCAAAGAAGATGTATGGTCAGAAAATTTTGCACCACCCGTTACTGATCCGTCCTCCTATCCCTTAATTGACGAAGAGGTCCTGATTGAGTACTCTCCTGATGGTTCCCAAGTCAGGATAATTTCTGACATCTCCTTTGACACTCCCTTAACCAGAGACGGCACCTCCCTGTGGGAACAGAACTACCAGAAGTCTAGCAACAAAGCTCAGGAGTTTGCTCTCGCTGGAGAACAAGAGAAAATGAAGAAAAGTTTCGAAGAACTTGTCCCTCCCTACCTCCATACTTACGCTGATGTCTTCGCGAAAGATGGTCTCAACAAACTACCACCTGAACGACCAGGGATAGATCATCGCATTGATCTAAAACCTGGGTTCATCCCAAGGACATCCAAGATCTACCCGTTGTCTGGAAGAGAAAGAGGAGCAGTAAAAACATTCATCAAGGAAAACACGGAAAAAGGATTCATCGTACCATTGAAATCCCCGCAAGCTAGTGGATTTTTCTTTGTAGGAAAGAAGAGTGGATAATTGCGCCCCTGCCAAGACTATCGCTACCTAAACAACTGGACCATATGCAATCAGTATCCACTCCCTCTCCCAAAATCCCTTATTGAACGGCTCTACAAAGCACAGCATTTCACTAAGATCGATGTACGCTCTGGCTATAACAATATCTGGATCCACCCCAATGATAGATGGAAAGCCGCTTTCACTACTGAAGAGGGACTATTTGAACCCACGGTAATGTTCTTTGGATTAACAAACTCTCCCACCACCTTCCAGTCCTATATGAACGATCGATTCCAATCTGAAATAAACGAAGGATGGCTTGTCATATACATGGATGACTTGCTCATCTTCTCCTCCAATCTTGCAGAATATCATGATCGGACCAAACAGATATTGGACATTCTTCGCCAAGAACAGTTATTTGTGAAACCAGAGAAATGCACCTTCGACACAAAAGAAGTGGAATACCTTGGAATGGTCATTCGACCAGGAGAGGTGGGCATGGAGCATGCCAAAGTTGATGGGATAAAGGATTGGCCAGTCCCGACCTCTGTAAAAGAAACTCACTCCTTTCTTGGGTTTTGCAACTTTTACAGGGCATTTGTGTCCCACTACTCCGACATTGCCTGACCACTAATCGACCTTACAAAAAAGGATCACAGTTTTGTATGGTCCCCCGCATGCCAGGAGTCCTTTGACAGTCTTAAACAACACTTTACGTTGAAACCAGTGCTATGTAACCCTGACCCTACATGGCAGTTCGCCCTCGCAACTGACACCTCCCTAGTGGCAACTGGGGCTGTGCTCTTGCAAACTGATGAGAATGGAGTCTACTACCCCTGTGAATACCTCTCTCAATCCCTGAATTTGGCTGAACGAAACTACGAAATCTTCAATCGTGAACTACTTGCTATTATCCGCGCCCTCAATGAATGGCGTTGTAGAGATACAACAATTGCTGGGCACTACACGAAGTAAGTAGCCAGCAATATAAAAATGTTGTGGTCGTGCACAGCCTAGTCTGCTATACTTGCAAGACAAGTGTGTTTGACCCGAGGGGTTTGCTGTATGGTATTAGAATAATCAGTTATAACAAAAGGAAGATAGTCCGAAGCGTGGGAAACGAAGTCCGAAGGTATAATTACGAGTCCAATGTCAAAAACGTTGGGTCCGATGTTTTCAGGTTTCAAGTTAGCGGGTTTGCCTCGGGTTGTGTTGGGTTAGTGTCAGGAACATAGCGAATGTTGGGGATAGCGAATGGCGGGTTACTGTCAGATGTTTCGGATAAAGAATGGATGATATTGCGGAATCCAACTAAGAACTACGAATATCGGATGACCTCCTCCTACTCAGAGGTAGAAAGGTAAAGTAAATAGGTAGGAGGTATGCAAAATATATAGTATCTATGTAGAATTTCGGAGTGCTATAGGCGAAAGTAGTAGCACTGATTTTCGGGTCCGATGTCCTATGTAATAAGACACGATGTACTGTGGACATGTAATAACGTGTTCTACAATGTTAGCGACGTGAAAATGAATAACTGCGCACCTAGTGGGGATAGATACGACAGGACACGACAGGACATAGGGAGGACAAGTGCGCAGGAAAATATCGGGTCCATCGGGTCCGATGTGCAGGAAACGTCGGGTTCGTTGGATTAGTGTCGGGTTTAGCGGATAAACATCGGATTGAGTGGATGAGTGTTGGATAACATTGGAAGTGATTCGTGTGTTTGACATGTATGGGAAAATAGCTGAATACGAGCCTAGCGCGAGCTCGAGTGCTACAGCGTCATTATCTAGAAGGAAACCCTCACCCTGTCCTCGTATTCACTGATCACTTGAACCTTCTCTACTTCTCGAAAGCACAGAAGCTTTCCCGTAGACAGGCGCATTGGCAGCTCACTCTGTCCAACTTTGACCTCGAATTGCATCATGTCCCTGGAATGAAGCTTGCCGCTCCTGATGCCCTCTCTCGATGCCCTGATTATGGCCTCGGCGAACATGACAATGAGGATTGTGTGCTGTTGCCCAACTCCATGTTTGTATGACTGCTTGATGACGAGCTCGCTACTGCCCTTGCCCAGAACTCTTTAGATGACCCTGTTTTCTCCATCGCTAGTGATGCCCTCAATGGCATCTGCTTGCCTCCAATGAAGTTGGCGCTCTCCGACTGGAACATCACGGATGGGGTACTGTACTTTAAATCCCGCGCCTACGTTCCACCCTCGCAGCGGTCTGCCATTCTGGCACGGCACCATGACCATCCTACTGCCGGTCATCCTGGCCGGTTCAAAACTGAGGAACTCGTCAAGTGAGATTACTGGTGGCCCACCATGGGCACCTTCATCTGCTCCTACATCGCCGGGTGCGCTCTGTGTTAACAAATGAAGGTTGACACCCACCCTACTACCCCCCCTCTCATCCCGATCCGCTCCTCCACGACTCGCCCATTTTCTCAGGTCTCTGTTGACCTTGTCACTGACCTGCCTGTTTCTAATGGCTTTGACTCTGTCATGGTCGTGGTAGAGAACATCTCCTCTGAAGGAGTGGCCAAGCTGTTTCTCAAGAACATTTTTAAACACTTTGGACTCCACGAAAAAGTGATTTCTGACCATGGCCCCCAATTCATCTCAAAGTTCTCTAGAGAACTAGCCCGTCTTCTTGGATACCAAGTCGCTGCCTCAACTGCCTACCATCCACAGACTGATGGACAGACTGAACGGCTCAACCAGGAAATAGAAACCTATTTACGAATCTATTGCAGGACTAACCCCCATGAATGGTCCAACCATCTCCCTCTCGCTGAATTTGTACACAACCACTGTAAACACGAGGCAAGAAACGCTTCCCCTTTCTTCCTCATGATGGGGTATGAACCCCGTGGAATTCCTCATGTCCTACCGTCCTCTGATACTCCCGCTGCGGAAGAAAGGGTCTGCATCCTCCAGAAGATTAGGGAAGAAGCCATTTCCTACCACAACATTGCTATGCAATGAATGGCAGAAAGATCGCACAAGAAGAAGTATCAACCTTGGAAGATAGGAGATAAGGTCTGGCTATCTGCAGCTAATCTTATGACCACACTCCCATCTAGGAAACTTGCGCCCAAATGACACGGGCCGTTCCCCATAACTGCGGTCTTATCTCCTATCACCTTCACCCTGAAACTCCCAGAACAATGGAAGGTCCACCCCACGTTCCATGTTTCCGAACTATCGTCCTCTCATGAAATGGAAATCCATGGACCGAACTTCCAAGAACCACCTCCTGATATAGTCAATTAAGAAGAAGAATATGAAGTGGAAGCCATCTTGAGTCACAAGGGTATGGGTAAACAAAAACGCTATCTCATATCCTGGAAAGGATATTCTTCTGGAAGCAACGAATGGATTCCTGTGGAGAATCTGGAAAACTCTGAAGACCTGCTAAAGGTCTATAAGAAGTGGCACAAGTTGAACTGAAACCCTCAGTCCCCTTTGAACAAACCCATCCAACAAAACCAGAACATGCCTGCTCCTCAGACCCCTTCCCCTACTGAATCCAACGTCTCCTCCCTCTCCCTCAGCAAATCCCCCTTTGATGAGAACATTATGAGCATTGAAGACGACATTGTCGTCGAAACCACCATCCTTTCTATCGCCCACGCTCTTGAGATTGAGAAATATCTCGCCAGTCAACCAGCAGCCTCGGCAGGCATCGCTGCCACCTACATCCACATCATCAGAGCTACTCAGCGCCTAGAAGAAGATCTCGCCTTAATAGAAAACGATGCCCTTAGGCTATCCTGCAACCATATCCAACGGCGTATACACTCACTTACGCTTCAGCTCTTTCCTACTGGTTTCAGTACTATCTGCAAGGAAATTATACAGATTGTTGCTGATTGAAATGCCTTCCAAGTCGGCTGCCTGCTGCCTCCTATTGCTAGCACTCCCCCCGCTGTTCTACCTGATCCAGCTTCAGTTGGAGAGAACCCTCAACCTCTACCTGTCCCGACCCCAAAGAAAGTCTACAAGAGGAGACTCCATAAGGGAGCTGCTGTCCACAGCATAACAAAAGCCAAATCATCCAAAGGAAAGAAGCATGAGGTCATTGACCTCACCATGGACGCATCTACCTCCACCATTACTGTCAAATCTCCCTCACTTAACTGAACTGTCAGCACCATAACCGACGCCAACTTCATTTGCCAGCTCTGTAAGAAGCTTGGCCACAAGCACAGAAACTGTGCATCGTACCACTGCTGCGTCTGCGGTGACCAGAAGCCTGGGCACTTCTCTATCTACTGCCCTTATGCAACACTCAAACCAGAGTTCCCATTGTTGTATACCAATGAAGGCTTCTATGAAGCTTTGGCCGAGTGGGAAGCCCAGAAGGATAGGGAGCAGGAGGAAGAACTCGCGCATGCCCAGAGAGAGTACCTGGCGCAACCTGAGGAACTAGAATTCCACAATGCCGACCCCGACCCCATCTACTATGAGAACCAGGATAACTAAAGACGAAGTCGGTGACTTCGATGTTAACCAGGAGGTAATGTTACGGTCAACTCACACCCCCACTTTTGACTATAGAACCGGACTATGGACTATGAAGGTTAAGACCACAAGGAGGGTTATCACATTCCAGTACATTTGTCATGTCATCACTAAATCCACTTATCACGTTAGCAACCGATATCATCCCCATGCATAGCCCTTATCTTCGGACCTTACTATCTTCTTGTACTTCTATCTTGATAGCGCATCCTATGCCTTCCTTTCTTAGCTTGGTCTGTGCACTCCATACGGTCTATTTAAGCATAGTAGTTACCAATTGTATTCCTCACTTTAATCTACTGGATTTTACCTAGAACTTGTCCTTTAGCAAGGTCTCCAACCTTGCTATCTAAGAAACACTATTCTAAGGGAGTCGCCTACACTCACCTTAGCCAGAAACCTTTTGACCTCTCTTTAGAGAGAAGAACCACGTCTGTCTTGCTTATAGCAGATCGTCCATTTGGACTTAGACAGCTCGACTTATCTTAGTCATAACAGTAGCAATCCCCTTGGGCCAAATCTATACTCGCGTCCAGAGGTCTATTTGAGCTTTACCCCACTTCACCCTTTCTCCCCCTTTCACCCCTTCTCATCTAGCTATCATTCCTCACACACATCGTTATACATTACAAGAGGTTACGAGCCCTGCCCCAGCTATGGACACAATGCTCCCTGCTACCAGTTCAGCCCTATTCAACATACCCAAGTTAGCTGAAGATGGCACAAACTGGATCACCTATAAAGAATGTACATTAATGGTAATCAGAGCAAGAGGTCTGATGCATTATATGGACGGCTGGTGTAAAGAGTTGATTCTGTGTAGGCACTATGTCATATCCTGCTGTAGGAACTAATTCCTGGCTAGGCTTGTAGAGACTGTTCTTACCTTAGTGTTATGTTGGCACTTTTGTAGCTTACATAAGAAAGTTATCTTTTCACCAGTTACCAGTATGAGTCTGAGTTTTCGGCAAGGTTCTATCATATTTCCTCTCCTCTGAGCCTTGAGCCTGGTCCAGAAACCCTTTAGGGTCGAATAGCAGCTAGGTTCTGCAAGACCCAACACATTGTTCTGAATCACCATCAGATTTATTGTAACCACACCGTGTTCCGGACCCAGACCAATCACCCAATCATCTCCGGATCTCTGGATCCGACCAGCTTCTATCTTCTGCGTCTTTCCCCTTTTGTATGTCCCCTTTTGGTTAGCCACTGTTTCTGGTCTTCTGGTTATGTCCATATCTGACTGTACTCATTTATCTGGACCCTATTCATTTCTGACTCCATTTTATTATGTTCCATTATACTATTGATAAGTGTTCCATATGCTTCATACATAGCCTCGCACTGTGCTGACTGATCTTCTGTTATGTCTCCTATAGTATATAAACCCTGTAAAGTCTCTCTACTTCCTCAGTTTGAACATTATCTTAGATTCTGCTTATTCCTGCCTCTGTCCTACTTGAGTTTCTCCTCTTGTCGTTCTCCAATAGTCTTAGAATCGATTCCTATTGACTTAACATCTCCACCTCTACCTTCAGTAGTCCTCCGCTGTTTCTTTCTAGTTTGGACTTCGTCCAGATTAGTCTTCTCTCTTGTTTCCAAATGTCAGCCAGAATTCCTACACATCAGACTCTGGACTTCCAGGCTTCATCCTATAGCCCTCAGAAGTTAGGGGCATATACTCAGGTAAGGGGCACAGTGCATGAGCTGAAGCCAAGCCCTTTGGATCTGAACCCTTGAGCATGTTCTTAACAGGGTCCTGGCATGGTGGCAGGAGTCCTGGCTTGTAGTCGGTAGTCCTTGTGCATGTAGTAGTCTGTCCTCAATAGACAGAGCCATAGCCTTCCACCATAGAGGTCTGGCCTTGGTTCACTTGCAGTCCATGTCCATCCCAGTGAGTGTCTGGAATCCATTGTGTATGAGGAATAATAGCTAGATGAGAATTTGGCTCAAGGGGATTGCAACTGAGAATAATTCCTCTAAGTAAAAATATGAGGGGAAATTTTGAAACTAGTAATGGTAACTGAGAATAGATGAAACACAAAGGTTAGTGCTAATGTGATGCAAGTGTAAGCAAGTCACCGAGGGCATGATGCAATGCAAAGGTGTGCAGCCAAAGATACAATGTAGCATGAAAGTACATGGCTGAGCTGAAAGGTCAATGTGAAAGCCAAAAGTACAAAGGCAAAACAGCATGATGATAGATGAAAAGACATTTAGATGATATACAGCCAATGGAAATATGAACATTAGCATGGCTGATAAAAATGTGCGTACAGAAGTATGCCAAAGATTTAGATTTTGAGTCAAGATATTATTGTATGCAAACAGATGATAGATTCTACAAGGGAGATAGAAAGAATACATGAAAATTGTAAGTACAGGATATATATGTATGTGTACCTAAGCAATACTTGGAACCAGAGACTTTAAGTCATACACTGTAAGCAAGGACTGTAGTGATGAAAATGAGGCAGATAAGTAATATATAATAAGGGCATGCATGGAACAGAATATGCAGATACATGTAATAATATTTAGTCAAACCAAAAGAGAAAATGAACATGTGCCAGCAGAGATAGGTGGATATGGAAAGGTCATGGACAGATGACCTGGAAGGGAGATCTGAAGCACACAGAGTGGATGCGAGTATGAGTGCATGCTAGATAAGTATTAGCCAAGAGGGACTTGTTGCTATGAAAAATGGAAGTGATGTGGAACCTATGATCTTCTCTAGTCTCTGACATAAGTATCAAAAGACACTCAGTCCTGCTCAGCATGGATCTAAGCATCACAGTGCTATTCAAGAAGAAACCTAATCTTAAAAACTTATCAGAATGGGGCAGCTGCATCAAGGTTCATTTGACTACTGGCCTGAAGCTCAATATGCAAGCAGTATATGGCAGATGGGTAGGGTTCGACCATCTTTGCTCAGTTTGAGAGAGAGTGTTATAAGTAACATCAGTCATGTGGCTCCCGTATCATTTTCCTCTCATCCTCGCCCTCACTCTCACCATCTACTAGCTTGTACTCCTCTACCAAATATCCATTGACTGGATCCTCTTGCCCTCCCCTTACTACGTGCATGCACGTTCACACCCTATGACTCGACCACCAAAGTGGTTTCCCCCTTCTGACTCATCTTAACTTATGCCACCAAAGTGGTTTTCCTTTCCTATTCCTTTCTGACTGTGTAACACATACATTGTAGTCTTATCATTGGATCATTCCAAAATTTCTCAGTCTCATTCCACATTTGACCATACATCACTAATCAGGCTCTATTGCCAGCATACCTATACCCCTTCCTGTCTATCCTTTACCCTTACCTACAGTAAGTGCTTCTAACTGGTCTTAGCCAAGCGGTTAATACAATAGAATCTAAATCTGTCTGCATGAGTTCAAAACTTGCTAAAGATGAATTTGCCAAGTGATCACCAGAGTCAAAATCTGTTTCTCTGAGACTGCACAGGTTTGAAACCTGCCAGTGATACAATTTATTTTCTATGAAAACACACCTTGAAATTTACTCATAGTTAGTTTGCTTGCAAGCTGATCATGGTTGTGTTTAGCCAAGTGGCTGTGATCACAGAATCAAAATCTGTTTCCATTTGAGTGCAATGAGTTTGAGACTCTTGGAAGGTCACATTTTTTCTGTAAGAACATGTCTTGAATGTTTGCTCATAGATAGTATCTCAGACATTGATCTTCATTGATCTTGGTCAAGTTGTTGCCAGATTTAAAATCTGTTTCTCTTGAACTGTGCAGGTTTGAAACCTGCCAATAACAACATTTTTGTTCTATGAAATCACACCTTGACATTTCCTTATCAAGATCAATGTCTGAGATGCTGTCTATCAGCAGATATTTAAGACATGTTCTAATAGCAAAAATGCACCATTCAACAGATTTCAAACTCCATGAGGAAATGTCAAAACATATTTTTATAGAAAATAAAATTTATCACTGATAGGTTTCAAACCTGTCATGGTTCAAGAGAAACAGATTTTGAGTCTGGTAACTAGTAATCACCTGCAATTTCATCTTTAGCAGGTTTTGAACCTGCAGAGACAGATTTAGATTCTGCTCTATGAACTGCTTGGCTAAGACCAGTTGAATGTACTTTCAATGAACTCATTCAAAAGTGAATTCTCATGGCACATTTATTTGCCTTTTGTTAGTTCTTTCAATATACGTCATTATACAGATCACAAACCTGCTTAGTTTAAGAGAAATATATTTTGACTCTGACAACCACTTGAATAAGCACAATAAAGAATCTCAGCCTTTGAGAAATTTGTACTTTTGTCTCCTTCCCCAGGTCATTAGGATCAAACTTGAAGGTTTGATGTGTAACCTGCTCTTCTTTTTCTTCAACCAAGTCAAGACCTTTAGAAAGAATTAGATTGTTCTTTTACTTATCCTTCCAAGTTTACGTTAAGACTTTGGTTGTGAATATCAACAGTGATCATGCTATTGAAAGAGCTGACAAAATGCAGATAAATGTGCCTTGAGAATTCACTTCTGAATGAATCCATTAGAAGTGCATCTTACTGGCCTTAGCTAAGCAGTTGATACGACAGAATCTAAATCTGTCTGCATGGGTTCAAAACCTACCAAAGATGACATTGTCAAGTGATCACTGGAGTCAAAATATGTTTCTCTTAGAATGTGCAGGTTTGAAACCTGCCAATGATAAAGTTACATTTTGTATGTATGCTGAGTGATGTATTTTTTTGACCTGCTCGGTCCAGGAAAATCAGATTTTGACTTTTATAACTCCTGAACTAGCAACAATGAAGATTGAAGTCTGAGAAACCGTCCATGAGCAAATATTCAATTGAGCATGTTGCAACATGAAAAAGCAATACATCATTTAACTGATTGCAAACCTGTGGGCTTTGATTGAAACATATTTGGAATCTATCATGGCAATGATATGGAAAAGAGTATTTATGATGGGTTTTGGAGAAAAATATTCATGAGAAAATATCAGAGTGTAATTGCATAGAATAAAAATATAATCATCGGCAGGTTTCAAATCTGCAAAGTCCAAGAGACATGGATTTTAACTCTAGTGACAACTTGACTAAGACCAATAAAGATCAATGTCTGAGATACTGTCTATGAGCAAATGTTCAAGGCATGTTCTCATAGAAAAAATGTGACATTCAATGGGTTTCAAACCTGTTACATTCCAATAGAAACAGATTTAGATTCTGTTATGACAGCTACTCAGCCAAACAGAACTTTTTTCAGCTTGCAAGCAAATCGACCATCAGCATATTTCAAGATGTGATTTCATATAAAACAAATGTCACAACTGGCAGGTTTGAAACCTGCATGGTCCAAGAGAAACAGATTTTGACTCTGGTGATCACTTGACAATGTCATCTTTAGCAGGTTTTGAACCCAAGCAGACAGATTTAGATTCTGTTGTATCAACTGCTCGGCTAGGACCAGTTAGATGCACCCCCAATGGACTCATTCACAAGTAAATTCTCAAGGCATATTTATCTGCATTCTGTCAGTTATGGTCACCACGATTGATTTTTTTTAACTCTACTCTTATCACAAAAGACATCAGACTTCTTCTGGGCCTCTACTTCAAGACCTATTTATCCAGCAATTGCTCCAAAAATGTGCTGATGGCAGACCACCATGGTGGGCTGATGATGTAATGTTAGAACTGACAAAATGCAGATAAATGTACCTTAAGAATTTACTTCTGAATGACTTTATTGGGAGTGTATCCAACTGGTCTTAGCTGAGCAGTTAATACAACAGAATCTAAATCTGTCTGTGTGAGTTCAAAACCTGCAAAAGATAAAATTGCAAGAGATCATTGGAGTCAAAATCTGTTTCTCTTGGACTGTGCAGGTTTGCAACCTGCCAGCAATAATATTTTTATTTTATGAAAATGCACCTTGACAGTTTGAAACCCATTGAATGCTGCATTTTTTTCTATTAGAACATGTCTTGAATATTTAATCATAGACAGTCTCTCAGACACTGATCTTCATCAGTCTTAGTTGAGTTGTCGCCAGAGTCAAAATCTGTTTCTCTTGAACCATGCAGATTTAAAACCTGCCAATAATAACATTTTCTTTTTATGAAATCACACCTTAACATTTCTTCGTGGATAGTTTTCTCAAAAACTCATTTAAAAAATGCATATTAAGTTGGATATGATAGAGAGTGACTTGGACAATGTTCAACAGTTGATGTGGATCATAAAGCAAGCTGCTACATATCATTGGTAGGTTTTAAACCTGCATAGTTCAAAAGACACAGATTTTGACTCTGGTGACAACTTAACTAAGACCAATGAAGATCAATGTTTGAGATGCTGTCTATGAGCAGATATTCAAGACATGTTCTAATACAAAAAATGCATTAACAGGTTTCAAACCCACACATTCCAAGAGAAACAGATTTTGACTCTGGTGATCACTTGACAATGTCATCTTTAGCAGGTTTTGAACCCACACAGACAGATTTAGATTCTGTGATATCAACTGCTTGACTAAGACCAGTGAGATGCACTTCCAATGGATCCATTCACAAGTGAATCCTCAAGGCAGTTCTTTCAATAATATGATCACTATAATTGATTCTTAGGCCTGTTTATCTAGCAATTACTCTGAAAAAGTGCTGATGGCAGACCACCACAGTGGGCCAATGATGTTTGTGATGTCTTTTGAATTAACAACTGGGTCATGAATGACAACTGACAATGGAAGAATCACATATGATTGGACTCAAGGAGAATATTAGAAATTAATGTTAGAACTGACAAAATGCAGATAAATGTACCTTAAGGATTCACTCCTGAATGGGCTCATTGGGGCTGCATCCAACTGGTCTTATAGCCAAGCAGTTAATACAACAGAATCCAAATCTGTTTGTGTGGGTTCAAAACCTGCTAAAGATAAAATTGCAAGGGATCATCAGAGTCAAAATCTGTTTTTCTTGGACTGTGCAGGTTTGAAACCTGCCAATGATATCATTTTTATTTTATGCACTCAGACCTTGACATTGACTCATGTGTACTTTTGCATTGTAGCTCACGCTCCCAAACATCTGCTTTATATGGTGTTTGTGGATGCACTTTTCTCTGTCCAAGAACAACTCTGGGCTCCATGTGACATGGCTCCGCATTTTGAGCACAAATGCCTCGAATCATGCTTTGGGGTTTCTATAGCTTTCATCTTGCTGCCATATGGTACAAATGTGTGTTCCATCTTTGATCCATGAGGCTTTGTTGATGCATGTCAATGAGCATCTTGATGATTGATTGCAGTAAAATCAAGTCTTATGGCTTCATCACAATTTCCATTGAACATTCTTTTAGAATAGGATTGCAAAAACTGAGACCAGAGTTAAGTACTAAAGATGAGAAATGTTCGAACATGACGTGGGCAGAAGCAAGAAGCATGCATCACCTCACCTAATTTGCTCATAGACTAAACTTTAGGTTAGCCTCCTGCCTTAGCTATCAGCTGGCGAAAAAAAATTCTGCTATAGAGACTCATATTTACAACTGACTTTCAGAGTCAGTTTATACACTATCCTCCGTGCCTTATCCCTTTGTACGTTCCTTCTCCAGTTAGACTATACTCATTTTCCGTACCTCGTTTCATTTCCGCCTTTATTTTCCTATGTCTTCATCTCCGTCTTCATTTACTATTTTCCGATAGACTAGTGTTTGACTTTTCTATATGCTCCGTCCACAGCCTCACATAGCTTCGGAATGCGCAGACTGATTCTCTGTTAAGTCCTCAGTAGTATATAAACCCTGTAGAATCTTTGTACTTCCTCAGTTCAAATATTATCTTAGACTCTGCTCATTCCCTTCTCCGTCCGACTTGAGTTTCTCCTCTCGTCATCCTCCGCTAGTCTTAGGATCGATTCCTATAGACTTCTCACCTCCGCCGTTTCCTTTCTAGTTCGGACATCATCCGGATTAGTCTTGTCCCTCATTCCTGAATGTCCGCCGGAATTCCCGCACATCGGACATCAGACTCCGGACTCGTCCGACAACCTTCGGACATTGTCCAACAGCCCTCGGAAGTTAGGGGCACGTACTCAGGTAAGGGGCGCAGCGCACGAGCTGAAGCCAAGCCCTTCGGATCCGACCCTTGAGCACGTTCTTAACAAACTTGATCTTTAGTAGGTTTTGAACCCACACAGACAGATTTAGATTCTGTTATATCAACTACTTGGCTAAGACCAGTGAGATTCACTTTCAATGAACTCATTCAGAAGTGAATCCTCAAGGCACATTTTATCTGCATTTTGTCAGTTCTTTCAATAGCATGGTCACTGTTGATTCTTTTGTTCTGCTTTTTTCCTCCAAAAGATTATCAGAGGCAAATGCAAGTATCTTTGACACAAAGTTCAATATATGACCAAAGTCTTGATGCAAACTCAGAATGATAAGTACAAGAGCAATTTAATTCTCTCCAAAGGTCTTGACTTGGTTGAATACGAAGAGCAGATTACACATCAAACTTTCAAGTTCGATCCTAATGACCTGGGGAATGAGGAAGAATACACATCTTTCAAGACTGAGATTCAAAAGAGCCATCCAGCCATTATTCACTTATGTATAAGGTTAAAGTGCACTGTATTTGAGATCTTTCATCATCATGTTGCTCTCCTCTCGCTTTTTGAAAGTGCTGTATTGCAGTCTGTATTCAATTCATCTGTTCAGCTGAGGAAAAACATTGCAAGTGACAGGGAACAGTAGACTTGCCTTGCAGATTTACTTCTGAATGTTTTCTTTAAAGATGGATCTAACTGGTGTTAGTCGAACAGTTGCTACGACAGAATCCAAATCTGTTTCAAATCTGTGTGTACAGGTTCAAAACCTGCTGAAGATGAAATTGCCAGTGATTATCAGAGTCAAAATCTGTTTCTCTTGGAATGTCCAGGTTTGAAACCTACCAATGATAAAATTCATTTTTTATAACACCGCACCTTGACACATGCTTATCAGAGTTGTGTTTTAGGCAAGTTGTTGTCCTGACAGAATCAAAATCTGTTTCTATTTGAGTGCAATAGGTTTAAAACCTGTTGAGTGTCGCATTTTTTCCATAAGAACATGCCTTGAATATCTGCTCATAGACAGTATCTCAGACATAGATCTTCATTAGCCTTAGTCAAGTTATCATCAGAGTCAAAATCTGTTTCTCTTGTATTTTGCAGGTTTCAAACCTGCCAATAGTAATATTTTTATTCTATGCAATTACACCCTAACATTTCCTGATGTAAGTATAAAAATATAAAAGCTTAGCATCCATGGAATTCACGCACTTAGGTTTGAAACCCATTGAATGTTACATTTTTTCTATCAGAACATGCTTTGAATATTTGCTCACACAAGTATGTAAGTCGCTTCTGAATGAGTTCATTGGGGTTCAAAACCTGCTAAAAATGAAATTGCCAAGCAATTATCAGAGTCAAAATCTGTTTCTTTTGGACTGTGCAGGTTTGAAACCTGCCAATGATAAAATTCATTTTTTATGAAAACACACCTTGACATATGCTCATGGTCAGTTTGCTTGCAAGATGATCAGAGTTGTGTCTAGCAAAGTGGTTATCATAACAGAATCAAAATCTGTTTCTATTGAAGTGCAACAGGTTTGAAACCCATTGAATGTTGCATTTTTTCTATAAGAACATGCCTTGAATATTTTTTCATGGACAGTATTCGAGACATTGATCTTCATTGGTCTTAGTCAAGTTGTCACCAGAGTCAAAATCTGTTTCTCTTGGACTTTGTGGGTTTGAAACCTGCCCATGATAACATATTTATTCTATGAAATCACACCTTGACACTTCCTCATGAATAGTTTTCTCAAAAACTCATCTGAAATGGTCTCAGCCATGATATTCACCACAATGAATTCAAAATCTGTTCTGGTCAAGGCCTACAGGTTTGAACCCCGTCAAATGATATATTTTTTGTGTCTGTTTGATCTTTTTTAATGCAGAAGGCTTGGGTGGTGAGCATGCAGTGGGGGAGATCATTAGATCTAAATCGGTAACATTATGATATGGTCTCTGTCGATGATTGAGATTGCTGCAAGCATCAGCAGTCTGTTTACATGTGTATTTGGGCATCAATTATACTTAGAGCTTTTTTCATTACATACCTCTCCCTCAGTTGTTCCACTCACAACTGAGGTGAGTACTGTAGTTGTCTAGACAGAACATTACTGATGTGTACTAGTGTTCGTGTTATTAGTCTCCATCCATTTTGGCTAACACTAGTTAAATGCATCTCTAAACAAATCATTCAGAGGTGAATCTGTAAGGCAAGTCTATCATTCACAATGTTCCTCCTCAGCTAAATAGATGAAATAAATATAGATTGCAACACAAAACTTTCAAACAGCAACATAACGATGAAAGGCCTCAAATATGATACACTGCAACCTTACAAATCAGTGAATAGTGACCAGATGGCTCTTTCAAATCTTTGCCTAGAATCTCAGCCTTTCCCCAGGTCATTAAGATCAAACTTGAAAGTTTGATGTATAAGTCGAGACCTTTGGAAAGAATTAAATTGTCATTGTACTCATCCTCCCAAGTTTGCATCAAGAATACCCACATTTGCCTCTGGTAAGTTTTTAGCAAACAAAAGTTTCTAATTTGTGCATAAATCCAACAGCAATATTAATCAAGCAAGTTTGAAATTACCATCAATGGTGATTATGCTATTGAAAGAACTGACAAAATACAGATAAATGTGCCTTGAGGATTCACTTCTGAATGAATTTGTTGAAAGTGCATCCAACTGGTCTTAGCTAAGCAGTCAATACAACAGAATCCAAATCTGTCTGTGTGGGTTCAAAACCTGCTAAAGATGAATTTGCCAAGTGATTATTAGAGTCAAAATCTGTTTCTCTTGGACTGCGCAGGTTTGAAACCTGCCAGCGATAAAATTCATTTTCTATGAAAACACACCTTGAAATTTGCTCATGGTTGGTTTGCTTGCAAGTTGATCACAGTTGTACTTAGCTAAGTGGCTGTCATAACAGAATCAAAATCTGTTTCCATCAGAGTGCAACAAGTTTGAAACTTGTTGAATGTCACATTTTTTCTCTAAGAATGTGTGTCTTGAATATTTGCTCATAGACAGCATCTCAGACATTGATCTTCATTGGTCTTGGTCAAGTTGTCGCCAGATTTAAAATCTATTTCTCTTCAACTGTGCAGGTTTGAAACCTGCCAATAATAATATTTTTATTCTATGAAATCCAAAATGGTGGAACATAATGAATCACGAGTTAATGCAAAATACATCATTATACAGATTACAAACCTGCTTAGTTCAAGAGAAATATATTTTGACTCTGGCAACCACTTGAACAAGCACAATAAAGAATCTCAGCCTTAATAGATAGATTTGTATTTTTCATTATTCCCCAGGTTATTAGGATCAAAAACCAAAGTTTGATGTGTAATCTGCTCTTCTTCTTCTTCTTCTTCTTTAACCAAATCAAGACCTTTAGAAAGGATTATATTGTTCTTGTACTTATCCTTCCAAGTTTGCATCAAGACTTTGGTCATATATTGAACTCTGTGTCAAAAACACACTGTGTGAACCTTCCATTGTCAGTTTTCACTCATGGACCCACTGTGGGGGTCTGCTATCAGCACTTTTTCAGGGCAATTGTTAGATAAACAGGTATCGAAGTTAAGAGCTCCAGCAGGAGTCCGTGTCTTTTGCAACAAGAGCATTATAAAAGAATCGACAGTAATCATGCTATTGAAAGAACTGACAAAATGCAGATAAATATACCTCAAGGACTCACTTCTGAATCATTGGGTTCATTGGAAGTGATTCTAACTGGTCTTAGCCAAGCATTTGATACAACAGATTCTAAATATGTCTGTGTGAGTTCAAAACCTGCTAAAGATGAAATTGTCAAGTGATCGCCACAGTCAAAATCTGTTTCTCTTGAGCAGTGCAGGTTTGAAACCTGCCAATGATAACATTTTTATTTTTATTCTATGAAAGCACACCTTGACACATGCTTATGGTCAGTGTAGGACTTGGAGTCCTTGTGGCCTTGTAGAGGTCTATTTTCTGATGCATGTTGAATGGTAATCAAAAATAGACCTCTACAAGGCCACAAGGACTCCAAGTCCTACACTGACCATAAGCATGTGTCAAGGTGTGCTTTCATAGAATAAAAATAAAAATGTTATCATTGGCAGGTTTCAAACCTGCACTGCTCAAGAGAAACAGATTTTGACTGTGGCGATCACTTGACAATTTCATCTTTAGCAGGTTTTGAACTCACACAGACATATTTAGAATCTGTTGTATCAAATGCTTGGCTAAGACCAGTTAGAATCACTTCCAATGAACCCAATGATTCAGAAGTGAGTCCTTGAGGTATATTTATCTGCATTTTGTCAGTTCTTTCAATAGCATGATTACTGTCGATTCTTTTATAATGCTCTTGTTGCAAAAGACACGGACTCCTGCTGGAGCTCTTAACTTCGATACCTGTTTATCTAACAATTGCCCTGAAAAAGTGCTGATAGCAGACCCCCACAGTGGGTCCATGAGTGAAAACTGACAATGGAAGGTTCACACAGTGTGTTTTTGACACAGAGTTCAATATATGACCAAAGTCTTGATGCAAACTTGGAAGGATAAGTACAAGAACAATATAATCCTTTCTAAAGGTCTTGATTTGGTTAAAGAAGAAGAAGAAGAAGAAGAGCAGATTACACATCAAACTTTGGTTTTTGATCCTAATAACCTGGGGAATAATGAAAAATACAAATCTATCTATTAAGGCTGAGATTCTTTATTGTGCTTGTTCAAGTGGTTGCCAGAGTCAAAATATATTTCTCTTGAACTAAGCAGGTTTGTAATCTGTATAATGATGTATTTTGCATTAACTCGTGATTCATTATGTTCCACCATTTTGGATTTCATAGAATAAAAATATTATTATTGGCAGGTTTCAAACCTGCACAGTTGAAGAGAAATAGATTTTAAATCTGGCGACAACTTGACCAAGACCAATGAAGATCAATGTCTGAGATGCTGTCTATGAGCAAATATTCAAGACACACATTCTTAGAGAAAAAATGTGACATTCAACAAGTTTCAAACTTGTTGCACTCTGATGGAAACAGATTTTGATTCTGTTATGACAGCCACTTAGCTAAGTACAACTGTGATCAACTTGCAAGCAAACCAACCATGAGCAAATTTCAAGGTGTGTTTTCATAGAAAATGAATTTTATCGCTGGCAGGTTTCAAACCTGCGCAGTCCAAGAGAAACAGATTTTGACTCTAATAATCACTTGGCAAATTCATCTTTAGCAGGTTTTGAACCCACACAGACAGATTTGGATTCTGTTGTATTGACTGCTTAGCTAAGACCAGTTGGATGCACTTTCAACAAATTCATTCAGAAGTGAATCCTCAAGGCACATTTATCTGTATTTTGTCAGTTCTTTCAATAGCATAATCACCATTGATGGTAATTTCAAACTTGCTTGATTAATATTGCTGTTGGATTTATGCACAAATTAGAAACTTTTGTTTGCTAAAAACTTACCAGAGGCAAATGTGGGTATTCTTGATGCAAACTTGGGAGGATGAGTACAATGACAATTTAATTCTTTCCAAAGGTCTCGACTTATACATCAAACTTTCAAGTTTGATCTTAATGACCTGGGGAAAGGCTGAGATTCTAGGCAAAGATTTGAAAGAGCCATCTGGTCACTATTCACTGATTTGTAAGGTTGCAGTGTATCATATTTGAGGCCTTTCATCGTTATGTTGCTGTTTGAAAGTTTTGTGTTGCAATCTATATTTATTTCATCTATTTAGCTGAGGAGGAACATTGTGAATGATAGACTTGCCTTACAGATTCACCTCTGAATGATTTGTTTAGAGATGCATTTAACTAGTGTTAGCCAAAATGGATGGAGACTAATAACACGAACACTAGTACACATCAGTAATGTTCTGTCTAGACAACTACAGTACTCACCTCAGTTGTGAGTGGAACAACTGAGGGAGAGGTATGTAATGAAAAAAGCTCTAAGTATAATTGATGCCCAAATACACATGTAAACAGACTGCTGATGCTTGCAGCAATCTCAATCATCGACAGAGACCATATCATAATGTTACCGATTTAGATCTAATGATCTCCCCCACTGCATGCTCACCACCCAAGCCTTCTGCATTAAAAAAGATCAAACAGACACAAAAAATATATCATTTGACGGGGTTCAAACCTGTAGGCCTTGACCAGAACAGATTTTGAATTCATTGTGGTGAATATCATGGCTGAGACCATTTCAGATGAGTTTTTGAGAAAACTATTCATGAGGAAGTGTCAAGGTGTGATTTCATAGAATAAATATGTTATCATGGGCAGGTTTCAAACCCACAAAGTCCAAGAGAAACAGATTTTGACTCTGGTGACAACTTGACTAAGACCAATGAAGATCAATGTCTCGAATACTGTCCATGAAAAAATATTCAAGGCATGTTCTTATAGAAAAAATGCAACATTCAATGGGTTTCAAACCTGTTGCACTTCAATAGAAACAGATTTTGATTCTGTTATGATAACCACTTTGCTAGACACAACTCTGATCATCTTGCAAGCAAACTGACCATGAGCATATGTCAAGGTGTGTTTTCATAAAAAATGAATTTTATCATTGGCAGGTTTCAAACCTGCACAGTCCAAAAGAAACAGATTTTGACTCTGATAATTGCTTGGCAATTTCATTTTTAGCAGGTTTTGAACCCCAATGAACTCATTCAGAAGCGACTTACATACTTGTGTGAGCAAATATTCAAAGCATGTTCTGATAGAAAAAATGTAACATTCAATGGGTTTCAAACCTAAGTGCGTGAATTCCATGGATGCTAAGCTTTTATATTTTTATACTTACATCAGGAAATGTTAGGGTGTAATTGCATAGAATAAAAATATTACTATTGGCAGGTTTGAAACCTGCAAAATACAAGAGAAACAGATTTTGACTCTGATGATAACTTGACTAAGGCTAATGAAGATCTATGTCTGAGATACTGTCTATGAGCAGATATTCAAGGCATGTTCTTATGGAAAAAATGCGACACTCAACAGGTTTTAAACCTATTGCACTCAAATAGAAACAGATTTTGATTCTGTCAGGACAACAACTTGCCTAAAACACAACTCTGATAAGCATGTGTCAAGGTGCGGTGTTATAAAAAATGAATTTTATCATTGGTAGGTTTCAAACCTGGACATTCCAAGAGAAACAGATTTTGACTCTGATAATCACTGGCAATTTCATCTTCAGCAGGTTTTGAACCTGTACACACAGATTTGAAACAGATTTGGATTCTGTCGTAGCAACTGTTCGACTAACACCAGTTAGATCCATCTTTAAAGAAAACATTCAGAAGTAAATCTGCAAGGCAAGTCTACTGTTCCCTGTCACTTGCAATGTTTTTCCTCAGCTGAACAGATGAATTGAATACAGACTGCAATACAGCACTTTCAAAAAGCGAGAGGAGAGCAACATGATGATGAAAGATCTCAAATACAGTGCACTTTAACCTTATACATAAGTGAATAATGGCTGGATGGCTCTTTTGAATCTCAGTCTTGAAAGATGTGTATTCTTCCTCATTCCCCAGGTCATTAGGATCGAACTTGAAAGTTTGATGTGTAATCTGCTCTTCGTATTCAACCAAGTCAAGACCTTTGGAGAGAATTAAATTGCTCTTGTACTTATCATTCTGAGTTTGCATCAAGACTTTGGTCATATATTGAACTTTGTGTCAAAGATACTTGCATTTGCCTCTGATAATCTTTTGGAGGAAAAAAGCAGAACAAAAGAATCAACAGTGACCATGCTATTGAAAGAACTGACAAAATGCAGATAAAATGTGCCTTGAGGATTCACTTCTGAATGAGTTCATTGAAAGTGAATCTCACTGGTCTTAGCCAAGTAGTTGATATAACAGAATCTAAATCTGTCTGTGTGGGTTCAAAACCTACTAAAGATCAAGTTTGTTAAGAACGTGCTCAAGGGTCGGATCCGAAGGGCTTGGCTTCAGCTCGTGCGCTGCGCCCCTTACCTGAGTACGTGCCCCTAACTTCCGAGGGCTGTTGGACAATGTCCGAAGGTTGTCGGACGAGTCCGGAGTCTGATGTCCGATGTGCGGGAATTCCGGCGGACATTCAGGAATGAGGGACAAGACTAATCCGGATGATGTCCGAACTAGAAAGGAAACGGCGGAGGTGAGAAGTCTATAGGAATCGATCCTAAGACTAGCGGAGGATGACGAGAGGAGAAACTCAAGTCGGACGGAGAAGGGAATGAGCAGAGTCTAAGATAATATTTGAACTGAGGAAGTACAAAGATTCTACAGGGTTTATATACTACTGAGGACTTAACAGAGAATCAGTCTGCGCATTCCGAAGCTATGTGAGGCTGTGGACGGAGCATATAGAAAAGTCAAACACTAGTCTATCGGAAAATAGTAAATGAAGACGGAGATGAAGACATAGGAAAATAAAGGCGGAAATGAAACGAGGTACGGAAAATGAGTATAGTCTAACTGGAGAAGGAACGTACAAAGGGATAAGGCACGGAGGATAGTGTATAAACTGACTCTGAAAGTCAGTTGTAAATATGAGTCTCTATAGCAGAATTTTTTTTCGCCAGCTGATAGCTAAGGCAGGAGGCTAACCTAAAGTTTAGTCTATGAGCAAATTAGGTGAGGTGATGCATGCTTCTTGCTTCTGCCCACGTCATGTTCGAACATTTCTCATCTTTAGTACTTAACTCTGGTCTCAGTTTTTGCAATCCTATTCTAAAAGAATGTTCAATGGAAATTGTGATGAAGCCATAAGACTTGATTTTACTGCAATCAATCATCAAGATGCTCATTGACATGCATCAACAAAGCCTCATGGATCAAAGATGGAACACACATTTGTACCATATGGCAGCAAGATGAAAGCTATAGAAACCCCAAAGCATGATTCGAGGCATTTGTGCTCAAAATGCGGAGCCATGTCACATGGAGCCCAGAGTTGTTCTTGGACAGAGAAAAGTGCATCCACAAACACCATATAAAGCAGATGTTTGGGAGCGTGAGCTACAATGCAAAAGTACACATGAGTCAATGTCAAGGTCTGAGTGCATAAAATAAAAATGATATCATTGGCAGGTTTCAAACCTGCACAGTCCAAGAAAAACAGATTTTGACTCTGATGATCCCTTGCAATTTTATCTTTAGCAGGTTTTGAACCCACACAAACAGATTTGGATTCTGTTGTATTAACTGCTTGGCTATAAGACCAGTTGGATGCAGCCCCAATGAGCCCATTCAGGAGTGAATCCTTAAGGTACATTTATCTGCATTTTGTCAGTTCTAACATTAATTTCTAATATTCTCCTTGAGTCCAATCATATGTGATTCTTCCATTGTCAGTTGTCATTCATGACCCAGTTGTTAATTCAAAAGACATCACAAACATCATTGGCCCACTGTGGTGGTCTGCCATCAGCACTTTTTCAGAGTAATTGCTAGATAAACAGGCCTAAGAATCAATTATAGTGATCATATTATTGAAAGAACTGCCTTGAGGATTCACTTGTGAATGGATCCATTGGAAGTGCATCTCACTGGTCTTAGTCAAGCAGTTGATATCACAGAATCTAAATCTGTCTGTGTGGGTTCAAAACCTGCTAAAGATGACATTGTCAAGTGATCACCAGAGTCAAAATCTGTTTCTCTTGGAATGTGTGGGTTTGAAACCTGTTAATGCATTTTTTGTATTAGAACATGTCTTGAATATCTGCTCATAGACAGCATCTCAAACATTGATCTTCATTGGTCTTAGTTAAGTTGTCACCAGAGTCAAAATCTGTGTCTTTTGAACTATGCAGGTTTAAAACCTACCAATGATATGTAGCAGCTTGCTTTATGATCCACATCAACTGTTGAACATTGTCCAAGTCACTCTCTATCATATCCAACTTAATATGCATTTTTTAAATGAGTTTTTGAGAAAACTATCCACGAAGAAATGTTAAGGTGTGATTTCATAAAAAGAAAATGTTATTATTGGCAGGTTTTAAATCTGCATGGTTCAAGAGAAACAGATTTTGACTCTGGCGACAACTCAACTAAGACTGATGAAGATCAGTGTCTGAGAGACTGTCTATGATTAAATATTCAAGACATGTTCTAATAGAAAAAAATGCAGCATTCAATGGGTTTCAAACTGTCAAGGTGCATTTTCATAAAATAAAAATATTATTGCTGGCAGGTTGCAAACCTGCACAGTCCAAGAGAAACAGATTTTGACTCCAATGATCTCTTGCAATTTTATCTTTTGCAGGTTTTGAACTCACACAGACAGATTTAGATTCTGTTGTATTAACTGCTCAGCTAAGACCAGTTGGATACACTCCCAATAAAGTCATTCAGAAGTAAATTCTTAAGGTACATTTATCTGCATTTTGTCAGTTCTAACATTACATCATCAGCCCACCATGGTGGTCTGCCATCAGCACATTTTTGGAGCAATTGCTGGATAAATAGGTCTTGAAGTAGAGGCCCAGAAGAAGTCTGATGTCTTTTGTGATAAGAGTAGAGTTAAAAAAAATCAATCGTGGTGACCATAACTGACAGAATGCAGATAAATATGCCTTGAGAATTTACTTGTGAATGAGTCCATTGGGGGTGCATCTAACTGGTCCTAGCCGAGCAGTTGATACAACAGAATCTAAATCTGTCTGCTTGGGTTCAAAACCTGCTAAAGATGACATTGTCAAGTGATCACCAGAGTCAAAATCTGTTTCTCTTGGACCATGCAGGTTTCAAACCTGCCAGTTGTGACATTTGTTTTATATGAAATCACATCTTGAAATATGCTGATGGTCGATTTGCTTGCAAGCTGAAAAAAGTTCTGTTTGGCTGAGTAGCTGTCATAACAGAATCTAAATCTGTTTCTATTGGAATGTAACAGGTTTGAAACCCATTGAATGTCACATTTTTTCTATGAGAACATGCCTTGAACATTTGCTCATAGACAGTATCTCAGACATTGATCTTTATTGGTCTTAGTCAAGTTGTCACTAGAGTTAAAATCCATGTCTCTTGGACTTTGCAGATTTGAAACCTGCCGATGATTATATTTTTATTCTATGCAATTACACTCTGATATTTTCTCATGAATATTTTTCTCCAAAACCCATCATAAATACTCTTTTCCATATCATTGCCATGATAGATTCCAAATATGTTTCAATCAAAGCCCACAGGTTTGCAATCAGTTAAATGATGTATTGCTTTTTCATGTTGCAACATGCTCAATTGAATATTTGCTCATGGACGGTTTCTCAGACTTCAATCTTCATTGTTGCTAGTTCAGGAGTTATAAAAGTCAAAATCTGATTTTCCTGGACCGAGCAGGTCAAAAAAATACATCACTCAGCATACATACAAAATGTAACTTTATCATTGGCAGGTTTCAAACCTGCACATTCTAAGAGAAACATATTTTGACTCCAGTGATCACTTGACAATGTCATCTTTGGTAGGTTTTGAACCCATGCAGACAGATTTAGATTCTGTCGTATCAACTGCTTAGCTAAGGCCAGTAAGATGCACTTCTAATGGATTCATTCAGAAGTGAATTCTCAAGGCACATTTATCTGCATTTTGTCAGCTCTTTCAATAGCATGATCACTGTTGATATTCACAACCAAAGTCTTAACGTAAACTTGGAAGGATAAGTAAAAGAACAATCTAATTCTTTCTAAAGGTCTTGACTTGGTTGAAGAAAAAGAAGAGCAGGTTACACATCAAACCTTCAAGTTTGATCCTAATGACCTGGGGAAGGAGACAAAAGTACAAATTTCTCAAAGGCTGAGATTCTTTATTGTGCTTATTCAAGTGGTTGTCAGAGTCAAAATATATTTCTCTTAAACTAAGCAGGTTTGTGATCTGTATAATGACGTATATTGAAAGAACTAACAAAAGGCAAATAAATGTGCCATGAGAATTCACTTTTGAATGAGTTCATTGAAAGTACATTCAACTGGTCTTAGCCAAGCAGTTCATAGAGCAGAATCTAAATCTGTCTCTGCAGGTTCAAAACCTGCTAAAGATGAAATTGCAGGTGATTACTAGTTACCAGACTCAAAATCTGTTTCTCTTGAACCATGACAGGTTTGAAACCTATCAGTGATAAATTTTATTTTCTATAAAAATATGTTTTGACATTTCCTCATGGAGTTTGAAATCTGTTGAATGGTGCATTTTTGCTATTAGAACATGTCTTAAATATCTGCTGATAGACAGCATCTCAGACATTGATCTTGATAAGGAAATGTCAAGGTGTGATTTCATAGAACAAAAATGTTGTTATTGGCAGGTTTCAAACCTGCACAGTTCAAGAGAAACAGATTTTAAATCTGGCAACAACTTGACCAAGATCAATGAAGATCAATGTCTGAGATACTATCTATGAGCAAACATTCAAGACATGTTCTTACAGAAAAAATGTGACCTTCCAAGAGTCTCAAACTCATTGCACTCAAATGGAAACAGATTTTGATTCTGTGATCACAGCCACTTGGCTAAACACAACCATGAGTACTATTCACTATAGACATAGACAGAAATTTGATTCAAAATATTAGAAATCATGGACCCCAGACACTCCTATATAATAGGGAAATTTCATTATATATATATAGTCTAAATTACTGTGCAGTCCTTTCCATAATATATTCCCAATGGTCTTTGGTCTATGTATAATATATACTCATTTGGTCTACAAAAGCAATAGGGAAAGACCACAGAACACCAGGGAGACCAGCAGAAACATACCTCTTAGGTATAAACCTCTATAGGCAATAATCAACCTAAGAGGTGTCTGAAATGGGATAACCAAAGTGTTTTGTCCAACATTTTAGGCCAGAATTAAACTTCAAATTTGAGATCACGTACAAATTCTGATTAAATTTCTTATTGTGATTGACATATGGTTGGCGGGAATATGGTTGCCAATGCTTGAAATTTTGTATTTCATTTAAAATAGTATCAAAATTTGAAGTTATATCTCTATCTTTATGTCAGTTTAAATTTCAAATATTTTCTTCACATTTAATACAACATAAAAACATCTCCTTAACCCTGATATGCTAGTCTTTTTCATATTAAAGCCTCGTGTGCATGGTCCTAGTGCTACTGTGGTTTGGTCCAGCATCAGCTAATTGACATATTACTTAATGCACTTTTTTACTACTTGTTACATGCTATTTGCACTTATTGCACTTACTCACTTGTGCTAAATATTTGTTAAGGGCAAAAAGTGCAAAAAGGAGCACAAGCACAAGGATGAAATTAAAACATAGGATAAATACTAAGTAACTAAGTTTAACATTATATAGTAGCTACAAAGAGCAACAGCATGTATGGAACATCCTGGAAGCTGGAAGTGTAAAAACATTTTCAGCAGCTGAAAATTTCAACTATTAGCCACACAACTTGCTCACTATTCTAAAGATGATGCTCGCAGATATGGTATGGACATCTCAGATGTATGTGGATCAATGCAGATGCTGATATGATTGATAGTATTACTCCTCAAATGTTCATGAATGAGATCCACAGAAACCCATACCAACATGTTGAGATATAGCCTGTCACAAATCAACCATATGAAAATGATTTTAATGAGTATATGTACCTCCAGGCTGAAAATTCCAACTATGTAAGCTAATCATGACCAAGCTCAATATCACCCACTCAAATAGATAGGTCAAAAGGTTTGTGGGAAATTGTACCAACCATTAATGGTAGGAATGCACACTAGCCTGAAGCAGTGGCTTATGATGATATTCAAAACATTCAAGTCTAACATTTGTGTATGTATGTTTATTCCCATATTCTCACATGACTTTCAAAATGGTTCAATCAGCTTATTGGATCACATAGTCAATGCCTTTCTTCTGCTGTTCTGCTCCTCTATCTTCTTTAATATGGCACTTGTCTTTAGGATTGAGAGTATCTTTCTCTAAGCTGCAGAGAAGCTGCAGAAGTGCATGTACTGTACATTTTTATGCTGTTTCACCATGCTAACCTACCTTTTTCATGAGTGATCTCATCTTTTTACCTGCTTACACCATGCTGATGGTGTCACAGCCATATCCTACTCTCAGATGGTACATGATCACATCTGTTGACCTACTTACTCAATGCTGATGGTGCTGCGGCCTATGTCCTCTCAGATTGTGCATGACCTCAACAGCACTCATCTGCTAAACAGTATTGTCTTTCATTTTTGTAGTTTATCTCACAACTAATCATGAACTTTACCAACTGACTGTGACACTGTTCATATTTCTGCTGTCTTATCACCACCTCTGCTACTACTAATGTCATTATACTATTTACTTTGTCATGCTCGTTTTTAGCTTCATATTGATCTACTTGCTAGTACTTTGGCTACTACTTATAGCTATTTGCAAATATAATGATATTTCAAAATAAATAAAAAGTTTTGCATGATGTGAGGGCTATCATGTATAGTACTATATGGTAGCACCATACAAGTGCTCAATGATGATCCAGTCTATGATTTAGACAAGCATGATGGCTATAAGTTTGTTCTGTCTACACTAGTATACTAATGATACTACTCAACTCCACAGGGAGCATAAGTGGATTCAATAATGGTAAAGGCTTACAGTTTAATATTGAATTTGTTCCCTTTCAAGACATGGTAGGCACATTAAATAATGTAAAAATGCGAAACTGAAGGCAATCAACGAAGTTGTATACATTCATGAGGACTTCAACCTGAAAAACATGCTCATCAAAGTTTTCCATATACTGTTACAACTGGGGTTGTTCTTCTTTGCTAAGACCGAATGGTCTTTGATAGCAGAGCATAGTTCTTCCTATGAATATAGGTTCGTGTTTCAAACTAAGGACAGTGATGCTGACTGCCTTAGAATAGTGGTTTCAGACTACCAAGGTAGATCCCTTAGTAGAGCAGATGTTCCAGGTAAAACCCAGTAGATTAAAGTGAGGAATACAGGTGGTAGCTACTGTGCTCAAATAGTCCATATGGTGCGCACAGACCAGGCTGGAAATGGTAGGGATGTACATATCAAGATAGAAGCAGTCAGTGAGATGAATGAAGTCAAGATAAGGGCTGTGCATGGGGGCAGTAATGGTTGCTAGAACGATAAGAGACCTTAGTGATATAGTGAACAATGTACTGGAAAGTAATTGGTATCCGTACAGTCTTAGCTGACATAGACCATAGTCTGGTGATAGGAGAATAAATGGGGGTGTGCGTTGAACCCCCGAATTAAGATCAAAGTCACCGACTTCGACTTCATTCATCCTGGTTGGCATAGTAGATGGGGTCAGCATCGGCATTGTGAAAAGTCAGGTTGTCCTCGGGCTGCACCAAGTACTCCCTATTGGTGTGCTCAATTTCTACCTCTAACTCATGATCCTTCTGGGCCTCCCATTTGGCCAATGCTTTGTAGAAGCCTTCATCGGTATACACCAACAGGAAATCTGCTTTCGGGGCATAGGGGCAATAGATAGAAAAGTGCCCAGGCTTCTGGGTATTACAAACACGGCAGTAGTACATGGGGCAGTTCTTGTGTTTATGACTAAGCTCTTTGCAGAGTTGGCAAACAAAGTTGCTGTCAGTTGTGGTGCCAATGGTGCGAGACTGTGAGGGCATTTTGACGGTGATGGTGGGGGCGGTGTGTGCAAGGAATGATAGCTAGATGAGAAGGGGTGAAATGGGGAGAAAGGGGGAAGTGGGGTAAAACTCAAATAGACCTCTGGACGCGAGTATAGATTTGGCCTGAGGGGATTGCTACTGAGAATGATTCCTCTAAGTAAAAGTGTGAGGGGAAATGTAGAAACTAGTAAGGGTGGCTGAAACTAAAGAGAACACAAAAGCTGAAGCCGAAGCAATGCAAGTGCAAGCAAGCCACCAAAAGTATGATGTGATATACGTGTAGGTGAAGCACCAATAAGATGCAATGTGATGCGAGCGCGAGCAGCCGCAATGTGACAAAACGTGACAGCGCGCTGTAGGAACTGATTCCTGGCTAGCCTTGTAGAGACTGTTCTTACCTTAGTGTTATGTTTGCACTTTTGTAGCTTACATAATCAAGTTATCTTTTCACCAGTACCAGTATGAGTCTGAGTCTTCAGCAGTTTTTCATGACATTTCCTCTCCTCTGAGCCTTGAGCCTGGTCCAGAAACCCTTTAGGGTTGAATAGCAGCTAGGTTCTGCAAGACCCAACACATTGTTCTGAATCACCATCAGAATTGTTGTACCCACAGCGCGGTTAAGCCGAAGGTGAGATGTGAAAGAGGAACTGAAAGCGCGCTGGGCAGGGCTGAGCGATGATAAGTGCCAAGAGCATTGGATATTATAGACACGTGAATACAAGACAATTGCCACCGATAGAAGTGCGTGCGAGAGAGTACCAAAATTTTTAGATTCTTAGTCAAGACTTGTAGTTTTGCGTGTAAACAGGTGATGAATTCTGATGGGAGAGAGAAGTTACATGGAAATTCTAAGTATCTGATATATGTATGTGTGCCTAAGCGATATTTAGAGCTGAGTAGGTAGTGGGATGTATGTAAATAGGGTCCATGACACATTTAATGAAAATATAAATGGAATAGCTTGGGAATTGTTGTTAGTCTAGTGTGAATCAAGTAATATACACACCAATGAACCAGCAGAGGATATGGATAGGACGGATGGAGGACACACAATGGATCCAAAGAGAAGCCGATGCTAGCTGAAGCACCCGCGAGAGCCGCAGCCAATGATGGAAGACTTGCGCGCTATACCAAGGGTAGCGCACACTGTATTAGAACCAGAGGGACAACACAAAAAAGGCCTATACGAGGCTGCAAAGACCATAGGTCTTACAGCAGGCTCATTGATGGTGAGATCTACGATCTGGTGCTTCTTTCCTTTAGAAGACTTGGTCTTCATTATGCCATGAATTGTGGCTCCCCTCCAAGTCTTTCTCTGGTAGACTTCGGTGGGAGGCGGGATAGGAAGGGGTTGCGAAGGTGCTTCTCCAACTGGAGCTGAAATAGGTAGAACAGCGGGGGCAGTGATAGGAGTAGGAGCTGGCAGGCGGCCAACTTCTGTGGTGTTCCATACTGCAACGAGTCATATAATTTCTTTGCAGACACTGCCAAAACCAACAGGGAACAGCTGAAGTGTAAGCGAGCATATACACCACTGGAGGTGGTTGCATGATAACCTGGTGACATCATCGGTGATCTTGGCATTTTCTAGTTCTAGGTGCTGCGTAGTGCAAGCGATGTGAATGTATGTGGTGAGGGGGCCAGCTATGGTGGCGGGTTGGTTGATGAGGTGTTTCTCAATTTCTATAGCGTGGGCGAGGGAGAGGACAGTGGTTTCAACGATGATGTCGTCTTCGATGTCTTCAATGTTCTGTTTGTAGGGTGTTTCACTTAGGGATAGGGAGGAGACATTGGATTTGGTGGGAGAGGGGGTCTGTTGAGCAGACATGTTTCTTTTGATTGGGAACATTTGGATGTGAGGGAGGATGGGGATTCTAATCCAGCTTGTGCCTCTTCTTATAGGCGGTCAGAGTTTTCCAAGTTCGCTGCGGGGATCCACTCATTGCTTCCGGAAGAGTATCCTTTCCAGGACATGAGATAGTGTCGTCATTTATCCATCCCCTTCTGACTCAGAATAGCTTCGACTTCATACTCTTCTTTGTTGACTATATCAGGAGGTGGTTCTGGGAAGTTCAGACCATTGTGTTAGGGGGTTTGGGCTCCAGGGTCTATCAGGGTCTGTCCAAGGTGTCAGGGGTCCTGCCCAAGCCTCGAGGTCCATAGGTACATATAGCTAGAGCATGTCAGTAGTCACCTCCTTGCCCATTCCAGTTGTCCTGTTCCCTCTGTCTGGTCTGAGTGCCACCCATCCACCGTGGATTTCTGTCTCGTGATAGGATAATAGCTTGGAAGTGTGGAACATGGGGTGAACTTTCCATTGTTCCGGTAACTTCAAGGAGAAGGTGATGGGAGATAAGACTTTGGTTACGGGGAACGGTCCATATCTCTTGGGCGCAAGCTTCCTGGATGGGAGAGTAGTCATGAGGTTGGCGGGGGAGAGCCATACCTTATCTCCTATCTTCCATGGACGGTACCTTTCTTTACATGATCTTTCTGCCATTCATTACATGGTGATGTTGTGACAAGTGATGGCTTCTTCCCTGATTTTCTGAAGTGTTCTGAGTCTTTCTTTGGCCTCGGGTAGGTCGGAAGAGGGAAGGACATGGTGAATCCCTTGGAGTTCGTATCCCATCATTAGGAAGAATGGGAACGCATTCCTTGCCTCATGTTTGCGGTGGTTGTGTACAAATTCTGCAAGGGGAAGGTGGCTTGACCATTCTTGGAGGTTGGTTCTGCAATAGATACGCAGGTAAGTTTCTATCTCCTGATTGAGTTGTTCTGTCTGTCCATCAGTTTGAGGGTGGTAGGCAGTAGAAGCAGCGATCTGATATCCTAGCAAGTGGGCGAGTTCTTTGGAGAATTTCGAGATGAACTGCAGACCATGGTCTGAGATTACTTTCTCATGGAGTCCGAAGTGTTTGAAGACGTTTTTGAGGAAGAGCTTGGCCACTCCTTCTGATGTAATATTCTTATTACAGGGAGAAATAATTACCCCCTTCATAAGGCCATGGTCTACCACGACCAGGACAAAATCAAAACCGGAGGAAAGTGGCAGGTCGGTAACAAGGTCGACAGAGACCTGGGAGAAGGGGTGAGTAGCAGCGGAGGGAATAGGGGTCAGGGGCGGCATGGTGGGGTGAGTGTTCACCTTCATCTGTTGGCAGATAGCACAGCCTGCAACGTAGGCGCGAATGTAGGTACCCATAGCAGGCCACCAATAGTCACGTTTCACCAGCTCCTCAGTCTTGAAACGGCCTGGGTGACCGGTTGTTGGGTGATTATGATGTTAGGCGAGAACCACAGAGCAATGGGCTGGTGGAACGTACACCCTAGACTTGTAGTAAAGCACACCATCACTGATCTTCCAATCAGACAGTGCAGACTTCATGGGGGGAAGGCAAACACCATCAAGGGCATCACTAGCCACGGAGAACACAGGGTCATTGAGAGAATCATGAGTGAGGGTGGTGATGAGTTCGTCATTGAGTAAATGGATAAACATGGACTCAGGCAACAGAATGCGATTCTCATTATCACCCTTCCCTAGTCCATAATCAGGATGGTGGGAGAGTGCATTGGGAGTGGCAAGCTTTGTTCCAGGGACATGGTGGAGTTCAAGGTCAAAATTGGACAGGGTGAGTTGCCACTGCACCTGCTGACGAGACAGTTTCTGAGCTTTCTTAAAGTAGAGGAGGTTCATATGGTCGGTGAATACAACCACTGGGTGGGGACTTCCTTCTAGATAGTGGCGCCATTTGTCGAGGGCTTATATTACAGCGAGTAGTTCCCAATCAAAGATTTTGTAGTTGCATTTGGCAGGGTTCACAGATTGGGAAAGATATTCACAGGGGTGGTATGCCCCATTCTTGTCTGTTTGAAGAAGGACGGCTCCAGTAGCTACTAAAGAGGCATCAGTGGCGATGGTGAATTGCCGTGTGGGGTCAGGGTTTCGGAGTACGGGTTTAGAGAGGAAGCACTGCTTGAGTTGATCAAAGGATGTTTGGCACTCAGGAGACCAAACGAAGGCCTGGTCCTTCTTTGTAAGGTTGATCAGTGGTCTTGCGATATCAGAGTA
Organism: Suillus discolor; assembly: GCF_016758755.1. Lineage (NCBI taxonomy): Eukaryota > Fungi > Basidiomycota > Agaricomycetes > Boletales > Suillaceae > Suillus > Suillus discolor. The sequence continues at coordinate 244,254 of NW_024541273.1, read as the reverse complement.
GTGAGAGATGAAGGCCCAGTAGAAGTTGCAGAATCCTAGAAACCAACATACTTCCTTTACAGAGGTAGGTATTGGCCAATCTTTAATTCCTTCTACTTTTGCATGTTCCATGGCTACTTCTCCTGGATGAATGACCATTCCGAGGTATTCAACTTCTTTTGCATTGAAGGCACATTTTCTGGCTTCATGAATAGCTGTTCCTTGCGGAGAGTGTCTAAGACCCTCTTTGTTCGTTCCTGGTGTTCCGTAAGACTAGTCGAGAAAATTAGGAGGTCGTCCATGTAGATGACGAGCCATCCTTCATTTATCTCGGGTTGAAACTGGTCATTCATATAGAATTGGAATGTGGTGGGGGAATTTGTTAAACTGAAGAACATTACGGTGGGTTCAAACAATCCCTGTTCAGTAGTAAAGGCAGCTTTCCACCTGTTGCTGGGATGGATTCGAATATTGTTATATCTGGAACAGACATCTATCTTTGTGAAGTACTGTGCTTTGTAGAGTCGTTCAATGAGGGATTTTGGCAGTGGGAGCAGATACTGGTTGTGCACGGTCCAATCATTCAGGTATCGATAATTGTGGCAAGGGTGTAGCTCGCCACTCTTCTTTCCTACAAAGAAGAATCCACTTGCTTGTGGGGACTTCGAAGGCACAATGAATACCTTTACTGCTTCTCTCTCTTTTCCGGATAACGGGTAGATTTTCGACGTTCTTGGAGTGAAACCAGGTTTTAGATCGATATGGTGATCAATACCTGGTCATTCAGGAGGTAACTTGTTAAGGCCATCTCTTGCGAAGACATTGGCATAGGTATGAAGATAGGGGGGAACCAACTCTTCAAAACTTTTCTTTATTTTCTCTTGTTCTCCTGCCTGGGCAAATTCTTGAGCTTTATTACTAGACTTCTGGTAATCTTGCTCTTGCTTGGAGGTGCCATCATGGGTAAGTGGGGTATCAAAGGTGACATCAGAGAGGATTCAGACCTGGGAGCCATCAGTAGAGTATTCTATCAGAACTTCCTCGTTGGCTAGGGGATAGGATGAAGGGTCAATCACTGGGGAGGCAAAGTTTTCAGACCATACATCCTCCTTGGTGTCATAGTCTACTTTGTCTTGGTCAGGCATTAGTGGAGGGGGAGCTTCTTTGTCAGGGATTTCTTCTATGGAGGGGCTAGACACAGGGAGCAAAGGTTCTTCTTTCTTCAGTTTAGAGTTTTCCCAAGTATGAGATGGATCTCTCTGTATCAGCTTTTTCATAGAAACAATTGGGGGAAGGTTGTTTTGTTTCCTCCTTTGGTCGATGGTTCATTCAACTCCTTGAGATCATTTGGTGGGTGGAAGGGATAGAGTCTTGTTAACCTAATTGACAGTGGGGTTTAAGGTATTAAGGCAAGGAAAACCCAACAGTATTTTATCTTTTTGGGTGAGTCATGTTACATTGAACTTCCCAATCATGGTTTGTCTGTCAATTTTGACAATGAGGACGCAGTATTGGGACACTAGTCCTCCAACCGTATCAGATCTGTCCACCATGGTTACAGGGAAGGGTTTCGCGAGTTTGTGGGTTCGGATTCTGTGTAGTTTGCAAAACTCCTCACTAATGAAGGTTCCACATGCTCCGGAGTCAACAATCATGGAGGTTTTGACGTTTTTTATATGCTTGTCAGAAATAATAGTGGCAGGGATTCAAAGCTCCTTTTTATTTCCGAGTGATTGTACAAGTTGTATCGGGATAGGAGGTACTGACATCGTTACAGCACTCCTCTTTAAAAATCCTTCTCCATGAAGTGCCTATTCACAATTTCTTCTTCATGCTGCTTCTTCTTTCTCCACCTTCCTCCTGATTGGTGTCTTCTGCTTTCTTTCTTTGTGGGGGTGGAAGGTGGTGTCATTGGCATGGTGGCCAGTCAAATGGCATTGAAAGCACTTTCCAGTTCTCATATGCTCTTGTCTGTCTTTCTCAGAAAGACGTCCCACCTCCATCGCATTTGGGTCATGGGAGGGACGGTACTTGCAGTCTCCAAACTTGTTCTTGTTCTGGGGTTGGCCACGTCTTTGGATGGCTTGGTAAGTTTGATGATTGTTGTCAAGTTGGATGCAAAGTTCAAGCATCTCATCAAAGTCGTCTGGGATCTGGACAACTTTGAATAACTTATCCATGATGCTCCGGTTCAACCCTTCGAAAAAGAACTGTTTGAGGGTGACGTCTTCATTGATTCCAGCACGATGAGCAAGGGTTTTGAAATTGGATATGTATTCTTAGAGATCTCCTTTCATCTTAAGATCCCTTATCTTTGCCATGTGTTAAGAACGTGCTCAAGGGTCGGATCCGAAGGGCTTGGCTTCAGCTCATGCACTGCGCCCCTTACCCAACTACATGCCCCTAACTTCCGAGGGCTGTTGGACAATGTCTGATGTGCGGGAATTCCGGCGGACGTTCGGGAACGAAGGATAAGACTAATCCGGACGATGTCTGAACTAGAAAGGAAACAGCAGAGGACTACCAGAGGTAGAGGCGGAGGTGAGAAGTCTATAGGAATCGATCCTAAGACTAGCGGAGGACGACGAGAGGAGAAACTCAAGTCGGATGGAGAAGAGAATGAGCAGAGTCTAAGATAATATTTGAACTGAGGAAGTACAAGGATTCTACAGGGTTTATATACTACTGAGGACTTAATGGAGAGTCAGTCTGCGCAGTCTGAAGCTATGCGAGGCTGTGGACAGAACATATAGAAAAGTCAAACACTAGTGTTACAGTCATCCATAACACCTACACCAGCCCCCGCTCTGCTAGACTTCCGACGCAGTGGCACGCCGCCTGCACTTAGAAAGACAGCGGTCTGGACCGCTGTGACACCGCCCCTGGCCTAGATGGCCTTGTACCTGATCCATGGAGGCTGTGCGCCTCATGGACACCCTAGATCAGCGCATGTATACCTCATGCCGCTTCATGAAGATCCGGAGCGCCTCCTGGCGCCTCATGTACTATGCGCAGTCGCACTTGGTGCTACATGCTTGATCAGAGGTTAAACCTCATGTATCTTATCTGGCCTCATGGTTGACCTCACAGCCTCTTATCATAGATCCAGATATACTATTAGATACAGACTGAGCTTGAACACTTACATGTAGCACATATAAGTAGACAGATTATTGTACTGAGATCTTTACTTTAATCTACTTGGTTCTATCCTAAAACTTGTTCAACTAAGCCTCCCAGCTTAGCTGTCTAGATCACACTTCTAAGTCGCTCCCTGCGCCTTAGCCGTATCCGCTAGCCCTGTATCTCGACGAGCGCCGTCTTACCAAGATAACCGGAGGAACCCTTGACGTTCCGTCAAGCCGAGAACCACCCTTAGCTTCATAGGTTCACTCGAACCGTCGCTAAGAAGACCTATCCAAGTTCGCACACGCCGACCGACGGTCAGCGTAACAACTAGTCTATCAGAAAATAGTAAATGAAGACGGAGATGAAGACATAGGAAAATAAAGGCGGAAATGAAACGAGGTACGGAAAATGAGTATAGTCTAACTGGACAAGGAACGTACAAAGGGATAAGGCACGGAAGATAGATGCGGTTCAGATCCGGATGATAGATAGAAGTCGGCCGGATCCGGAAGTCCGGAAATGATGTGTGTGATTGGTCTGGGTCTGGAACACGGGATATGACACCATGGCGGTGTAGGACTTGTAGTCCTTGTAGCCTCGTAGAGGCTATTTTTGCAGTGTCCCTCAGGTCCTAGCGCAGCACGCGCTATCACTACCACAGCACGCATCCTTCCTATTGTCGGCCAACGGCCGCGGCTCATGCGCGCGCTTCGGTTCGCATCCGCTTTTCGTCGGTTCCGTCGTGTGACCTTCCTCCGTCCTATCCATGTCCTCCGCTGGTCCATTGGTGCGTATTTTATCTCATTTGCGTTAGACTGATTATATTTCCAAAGGTGATATCGCGTATGTCTCGTTACTTGCGTTATAGACCCTTAATACGTATTACTGTTATCTTCTCGGTTCTGAACAGCGCTACGCACGCTATCATATATACCTTAGACTTAGGATTTTTCATGTATCTTCTTTTCCCACTATCGAAATTATCATCCGTTTGCATGCATCACTCAGACTCTAAGTCAGAAACCTTCGGCCGACTACGTCACGTGCTGTATTAACAGTCGCACTATCGTCCACACATCACTCATCGCATCTATAGTCAGAGCTCTCTTCCCTCACTATCGTCACATCACATCTCCTTTGCATATCTGCTAGTCGTGCATTCATATAAACCGTTGGCTTTTCTCCGCGTCTCCGCGCTCTGTCAAACTTTCGGCTGTTTGGTCGCACATTGTATCGCACCTTCGGCGGCTCGCTCGCGCTCGCATCACTTCAAGCGCAACGTCGCGCGCTCTTCCATTTTCAGTTACTCTTACCAGTTCAAAGTTTCCCCTCCATATTTTTACTTAGAGGAATCATTCTCAGTAGCAATCCCCTTGGGCCGAATCTATACTCGCGTCCAGAGGTCTATTTGAGTTTTACCCCACTTCACCCTTTCTCCCCCTTTCACCCCTTCTCATCTAGCTATCATTCCTCACACACAGCGGTTCCCGCCAGGTTGATCGGTCTGAAGGCTTCTTTGAACTTTTTTATGAAAGTAGTCCAATCTCTGTACCCTATGATCAGACCGGCAGAGTCTTTTCTGTTCTGGTCTTGCACATGTCTGTAGAAGTCTTCTTTCCAGAGTCGCGCATTCCCCTTGTTCATGAATGAGAGGACGAAGATAATCTTTATTTTGTTGGTTTTGTAGATCTTTTCATTGATGTCTATATAGGCGATACAGGACATCAAGTAGGTGTCTGATTCATCATGATTCCCATCAAAGTCAGACAGGAACCCGACCCTAATTTCAGTGATCTTATCTGCGGACATGGCAGGGTTCAGCAGTGGTAGGGGTGGTATGGCACTGAGGTTCAACGTGTTGAGTAATGGGGTAAGGGTCGTCAGGTTGTTCTATCTGCTCTTTTCTCGCCTGATCCTGGTGGTCAGTTTCTGTTGGTCAGGGGTGGGTCCTTGCTGGATAGCAAGGTTGTAGGGAAGACTTTAATCTTTTGTTACGACTGGGGTTGTTCTTCTTTGCTAAGACCGAATGGTCTTTGATAGCAGAGCATAGTTCTTCCTATGAATATAGGTTCGTGTTTCAAACTAAGGACAGTGATGCTGACTGCCTTAGAATAGTGGTTTCAGACTACCAAGGTAGATCCCTTAGTAGAGCAGATGTTCCAGGTAAAACCCAGTAGATTAAAGTGAGGAATACAGGTGGTAGCTACTGTGCTCAAATAGTCCATATGGTGCGCACAGACCAGGCTGGAAATGGTAGGGATGTACATATCAAGATAGAAGCAGTCAGTGAGATGAATGAAGTCAAGATAAGGGCTGTGCATGGGGGCAGTAATGGTTGCTAGAACGATAAGAGACCTTAGTGATATAGTGAACAATGTACTGGAAAGTAATTGGTATCCGTACAGTCTTAGCTGACATAGACCATAGTCTGGTGATAGGAGAATAAATGGGGGTGTGCGTTGACCATAACATATACTGAAATGACATGATCTCTTGGAACACTCACAGCTGTATAACTTAGGCCAAATGTTTGACTTAGATATTGACTCACCTACTGTTACCTGCTCAATTCCAAAATCCTACACAAAGGATATCACACTCAAAAGAGAAGAAGATTATGCAGAGATGGTTGAGCAAGTACAAGGGGAGAAGAGTGCTGAGGGTACATTAGTTCTTATCAAACACAAGGTAAGACACTGCTCCTTGTACATTGGTGATAATAGCTCACATGCTGCAGGTCACCATTCGGGAAACATCAAACAGCAACTCACTAGATGCTAATGAATCAAATGATGAGGCAGAGCCACAGAGGCCACAGAAATGAGTGTGTAGTATCTTAAATAACAACTACAGTCCACTGATAATGATTAGCAATCACTGAATGCACTGGATTCAGATGATGACATGCAGCCATGAAAAAAGGCAAAAAAGGTAGATATATGCTATGTATTTTGGTGATTATGACTGACACAAATAAATGATAGCAATCCCAAGTCTGTGAACCAACTGTTGAGGAGCAAGAAGAGGATAAGATCATTAATAATCTATAAGACCACTACCACTGCAAAGATAAAGCTTGCCCATTTCATCTTACCTTCCAGCATTTATGCCATTGGGCATCAGCAATAGTTATTGATTTTTTTTTGCAGATTTTCACTGATACTAACATTGCCTTTTGAAGCAAGCAAAAATCAATAGAGTCAACATCAACCATCTTCCAAATAGCAAAATGTTTGACCCACTCACACAGAGGGGATCTAGCTCCTCTGAAGACAATGACATTCTTGCATTGGCTAAATGATGAAGAAATAAAACACTAAATGGTGTAAGACCTATGGTCTTTATGGCCTCATATAGGCCATTCTTGTGTTATTCCTCAGATCCTTATACAGCGCGCTACCATCGGTATGACGCACGAGCATTCCATCATCAGCTGATGGCCGTGGCTCATGCGCGCGCTTTGGCTAGTGTTGGCTTCTCTTCGGATCTGTTGTATGTCCTCCGCCCATCCAATCCATATCCTCTGCTAGTTCATTGGTGCGTATATTACTCAATTCATACTAGACTGACAATATTTCCCAAGCTATTTTGTTTATATTCTCATTAGATGTGTCATGGACCCTACTTACATACTTCTCACTATCTACTCAGTTCTGAATATTGCTTAGGCGCGCATACATATATCCAATACTTAGAATTTTCATGTAACTTCTCTCTCCCATCAAATTTATCACCCGTTTGCATGCAACTAAGTCTTGGACTAAGGATCCAAAATCTTCAGCACACTCTAGCACGCATCTCTATCAGTGGCAATTGTCGTATATTCATGTGTTTATATCATCTAATGCTCTCAGCACTTATCATTGCTTAGCCCTGCCCTTGCATTTATGGTTCTCCTTTCACATTCACCCTTCAGCTTAACCGCACACTTTCGCATTTTGTCATATTGCGACTGCTCGTGCTCACACTGCATTGCATTTTATTGGCACTTCATCCACACTCATATCACATCGTACTTTTGGTGGCTCGCTCGCGCTCACATTGCTTTGGCATCGGCTTTTGCGTTTCCTCTATTCTCAGTTACCCTTACTAGTTTCTAAGTTTCCCCACACACTTTTACTTAGAGGAATCATTCTCAGTAGCAATCCCCTTGGGCCGAATCTATACTCGCATCTAGAGGTCTATTTGAGTTTTACCCCACTTCACCCTTTCTCCCCCTTTCTCCCCTTCCCATCTAGCTATCATTCCTCGCACACAACAGTCATCAAATACCACTGTCAACTTTTCTGGCCTTGCAGAGCTCCTCAGTACAGCCCGCCAAACTCCAGCACCTCAGCCTGATGTTTTTTCTACTATCCAGCAGCCTTCTCAACCAGCTCAAGTCCTACCTCATCTCAGCCTTCAAGCCTTCTGTGATTCTTACAATCTTCCACTCTCAGTCCATGATAAACTCAATAGCCATCAAATTACAGGTCCGCATCTCCTTTGCTTGATATCAGATGATCAACTGTATATGGAGTGTGTGTTGTCAATTGGAGAACTTGCAGCAGTATGAGATGCTGAGGAACATTGGAAGGAGTCTCATTGATATTCAATTGCTCACTTGTATGTATTACATTGTCTGATGCATGTTCAAATATAACCAGAATGATGAAAAAAAAACCCAAGTCATCTTGGGAGTGATTACCTTGCATGTCTTGTACAATTCATAGTACTGCTCCGCCTTAGATCCATGAGACAATCCATTGCAATGAAGGTGGTTTCTAATCACTGACCATGCTTGCTCAATAGGGTTGAAGTCAGGAGAATAAGGTGGGAGATACTCAACACAACACCCTTCAAATGAGTTGGCCTGAGCCTAGTACCAAAAGAGCCACATAAAGATTGAAACCACATACTATAACCCTCAATCAGGTCAACCACTTCTTGGGAGTGGTGAATAGTAGCATTATTGAGGTCAATGACACTGAGAGGTGCAATATAAGGGTTTGTTCAGGGAAGCTTGAAGCACATTTAGCTTGCTATGACTTGGAGTAGGTCACAAGTCACCAAATCATCATGCAAAAACTGTAAAAAAAAGTTCACATGTGAAGCTCCCTTCAATAACTTGTGTTTCAATAAAACCCTCGTCCAATGCCATAGCCCCAAGCACTGAGAATTACTACTTCCAAACAAATGAGTAGTGCTTCTCCACATGCTCACCATAACAAGCCTAACCCCACATGTGTGCATATGTCCTATTGTGCTTTGAAACTTCATTGAAAGTGATCAAATAGTGTGCTGGATATTGACTAATGTGACAGATGAATGCTGCATGCTTAAGGGAATTCCTTTCAGATGTAAGTTTCTGAATATGCTTGACATTCAGTCCTGCACATGTCAGAGTGCATTGAATGGTTGCAAGTAATGCAGGAAGGTGATGGTACTTGGCAAGATGATGATTGTACTTATCCAAGAAGAGAGTGAGTTTATGATATGCTAGTTGGATGAGGTACTGGCAGTCCATATAGATAAGCTTGCATGGATGGCCATGTCTAATTGCAGGTGCTTTTGCAACATCTGTCATATCCTGTGTTCTGGACCTAGACTGATCATGCACTCATCTTCAGATGTCTGGATCTGACCTGCTTCTTTGTTCCACTTCTTTCCCCTCCCGTATGTCCCCTTTTCTGGTCCTCTGGTTATTTACATATCCAACTGTATTCATTTATCTGGACCTTGTTTCATTTCCGACTTCATTTTATTATGTTCTGTTATCCTATTGATAAGCTTTTCATATGCTTCATACATAGCCTTGCACTGCACTGACTGATCTTCCATTATGTTTCCTGTAGTATATAAACCCTGTAAATTCTCTGTACATCCTCAGTTTGAATATCATGATTCTGCTCATTCCTGCCTCTGTCCAACTTGAGTTTCTCCTCTTGTTGTTCTCCAATAGTCTTAGGATTGATTCTTGACTTAACATCTCTGCCTCTATCTTTGGTAGTCTTCTGCTGTTTCTTTCTAGTCCAGACTTCGTCCGGGTTAGTCTTTCCTTTTGTTTCTGAATGTCCGCCAGAATTCCCACACATTGGACTCCGGACCTCCGGACTTCGTCCTATGGCCCTCAGAAGTTAAGGGCACGTACTCAAGTAAGGGGCACAGCACATGAGCTGAAGCCAAGTCCTTCAGATCTGACCCTTTGAGCACATTCTTAACAGCATCTCTGGTTAGGCACTGGCATTGTTGAGTATGATGAAGAGTAGAGAGTGAGATAGTAGTAATATGATAGATCTCATCATCAGAGTCATGTCCGTGATCTCTAAGGCATATGGTGTGTAGCAGCTCAGCTCAGTGGACATATGAAGTCAACTATATATATATTAGTATATACCTATAGCAGCTCAGCTACAGGTGTTTTCAGTTAGATACATAACATATGTATGAAGATAGTACTAACCTCAGCAGATGTGCGAAGTCAACTGAGGGAAGCTATGAGGTGCGAGAACAAACAATATTTGTAGGTACTTAGATAATAGAGCAGGACCAAGTGACCATAGCAAAGGGTTTAATATCCAACACTCCCCCTCAAACCAAGTATAGTCCAAGGGTGGAGGCAAAGTGCTTGACTTTCAAGCTGGGAAGAGGTTTTGTAAGTATGTCCACAATCATACTGTCTGTAGGGCAATAAACAAGTGAGATGGAACCTTTGACAACAGAAAAACAAATAAAATGGTAACACATGTCGATATGTTTCATCCGAGCATGAAACACTCCGGACTGAGCGAGGGCAATAGCAGATTTATTGTCACAATGGAGGACAGTAGGCTGGGTGAGTGGGTGAAAAACTTCACTAACAAAATGTCAAAGCCAGATTGCTTCCTTTGTGGCATGCATCACTGCGATGTATTTGGCCTCCATTATTGAAAGAGTCATGAGCTCTTGCCTCTTCAACCCCCAAGACACTGCTCCGCCATCTAACAAGAACACATAGCCAGACACTGTGTGTCTATGCTCCTGTGACATGACATTGGTGTTGATACTAAATCCCTCCAGTCCTTGTTTGCAGCTGCCAAAGGTGAGTGCAAGTTTCTTCATGCCGACCAGGTAGTGATAGATGCACTTCACAGCATCCAAATGTGCCATTCCTGGATTGACACCAAATTGCACAATGGTTGATATGGTGAATGTGATGTCAGGTCGCATACCAACAGCTAGGTGCATTAGTGAGCCTACAGCTTCGTGATATGGGATGTTCTGCTTTCACAAGGTTTTTGGAGATTGCAAGAGGGATAATGATATGTTTGGGTCCATGGGAATGGAGCAGGGCTTAAAGTCAGCGAAATTGTACTTAGCTAGGATGGCTTCGATGTAGATCTCATGTGAGAACAAAATAGTCCATGCAACATGGTCGTGCATGACCTTCATTCCAAGGAGAGATGTGACTGGTCCCAGATCCATGAGTTTGTAGTGTGCAGCTACTTGCTGCTTGAACTTAGCGATAAGTGCACAATTGCTGCCGGTGACTGTGCAGTCATTGACGTGGGCAGCAAGGATGAGAATATCAGGGCTGATGTGTTTGTAGAATATACCCCAATCTGATTCTGCGCATGTTAGTCCTAAGTCTTTGAGGAGATGACATAATTGTTGGTACCATTTAAGAGCTCCCTGCTTGGAGCCATAAAGCGCAACATGGAGGCATGCAACAGGGTTTCTGAATTTAAAATTGATGTGGATTCTGGGGGGTAGTTGCATGAAGATGACCTCATTAGGGTCAAGTTTGCTGTTGAGGAATGTGCTGTGTGTGAGGAATGATAGCTAAATGAGAAGGGGTGAAAGGGGGAGAAAGGGTGAAGTGGGGTAAAACTCAAATAGACCTCTGGATGCGAGTATAGATTCGGCCCAAGGGGATTGCTACTGAGAATGATTCCTCTAAGTAAAAGTGTGTGGGGAAACTTAGAAACTAGTAAGGGTAACTGAGAATGGAAGGAGCGCAAGAACTTGTGCCAATGCGATGTGATGTAGAGACTGACATCTCTGTGGCCTCATAGAGGGCTAATTCTCCAACACTCTAATCACCTTCCAAACACAGCACGACTCATATCTCATTCAGTACACTTCGCGCTTCGTCGGCTGCTCACGCGCAGGTGCTTCAGTCGCGCATATATGCGCACACATCTTCGGTTCTGTTGCTTGTCCTCCATCCATCCATTCCATGTCCGCTCGGTTCATCGGTGCATATTCCTATCTTATTCTCATGTATTCTGACATATCTCTGGCGCTTGCGCACATATTCCGTATGTTTCATCACGGACCCTTATTACATATCTTCACATACTTGCTTCACTTTCCGGCTCGCTTTAGCACTTGACAGCGCTTAATACTACTTAGAATATATATACTCATGCCTCTATGTATAATGATCATCATCTTCTTCCCACATAATGTTGGACTCTAAGTCTAAAATCTTCGTCATATCTGCCGACCGACAGTAAAGCGCTTGAACGCACCCAAGCGCCAATCTTCATATTATTGTATATGAGAACTGTCTTACCTGTTCCTGGACTCACTTAAGAGTCGCTGCGCTCCACCACCTGCACATGCACTTCACTCTCACTCAGCGCGTGCCATTGCACTTGTCGCTCTGTAGTGCTTCTGTTAAGACCATGCACAAAGGGTAGGACTGGTTCCGAAGGGCTTGGCTTCAGCTCGTGTGCTGTGCCCCTTACCCGAGTATGTGCCCTTAATTGCAGATGACATCCGGAGGAAGTCCATAGGACTTCCGAAGGAGCGCGGGAAAGTCCGGAAGGACTATCCGGATCCGGATGAGTGTGAGAAACTTCCGGAGGGGTGCGGGAAACTTCCAGAAATTACTATGAGGTTTCGTCCTGGTACAGATATGTGTAATGGCTACTCAGGATGAATCCTGAGTAGAATGGATACAGAGGAAAGGCTGCAGGGACAAAGTCCGAAGCAGAATAGGTCCGGAGGACCGCGGGAAAGTTCCAGAGGAACTTCCGGAAACTCGGAGGAGTGTAGGATCGGAGGATCAGAGGATCAGAGGAGCAGAGGAGCAGAGGAGCAGAGGAGCAGAGGAGCAGAGGAGCAGAGGAGCAGAGGAGCAGAGCTCCGGCCTAGGGAATTCCTCCCTAGGCCTGAGATGGATATTGACTAAGTCAGAGGACTAGAACTAGTATGAGGACTTAGTGTGAGGTCTAGTGCGAGGACTAATATGTGTAATATTCAGACTAAGGAAATACAGGAGTTTCTACAGGGTTTATATACTATGGAGGACATAACGGAGAATCAGTCAGCGCAGTCTGAAGTTATGCGAGGCTGTGGACAGAGGATGTAGAAAAGTCAAACACTAGTCTATCGGAAAATAGTAAATGAAGACGGAAATGAGAACATAGGAAAATAAAGGCGGAAATGAAATGAGGTACGGAAAATGAGTATAGACTAACTTGAGAAGGAGCATACAAAGGGAAAAGGCACGGAAGATAGACGCGGGTCGGATCCGGATGTCCGGAGATGTTTGGATATGAGGGGGTGATTGGTCTGGGTCCGGAAACAGGTGATTACCATAAGGGGATGAGCGCTGATTTAAGGTTTGGGTTCGGATATGAAGCATAGGTCGGATCCGGAGATCCTGGCAAGTGGATATCAGATTTGAGTGTCCGGGTTTCGGATCCGGATGTCTGGATATGCAAAGGTACAGGGATCCAGGTGTACAGGCATCTGGACAGATAAAGGACATGGACAGGGGGTCCGGAGGTCCGGATGAGGCGTGGGAATATTGTCGGATGTAGGTCCGCAATACAGGATATGACTGCTTCGCTCATTGTCGCACGCCTCACCAGGCTCATCCGACAGCCCAGTTCAGTGTTTCCCTCCACTATTACATATAGAGGAACCTTCTCAGTAGCAATCCCCTTGGGCTGACATTAGATTCGCGCACAGAGGACCATCTGAGTATATCTCACACCACCCACTTTCTACCATTCTACATTCCTCACCTACAACTGGAGCCCACCGTGAGGGGATCATCTGAGAAAGCCGGTAGGGTACTCAGGCCTACCAAAGACCGTGTAGCAAGAAACAAAGCCTTAGAAGAATTTAGAAGAGCGGTTGCCTCTTCTCGCTTATCAACCATTCAGGAAATTTTGACTCCGGTTAAGCGCAATCGCCCTCGGAACTTCTCAGAGCCCATGCGCCCAGATCTATCTCTATTTTCGCCGAATCTGTTCACGCCCGCATCGCCAGTCATGCCGTCCCCCAAAGAATCAGTACACGGCGAATCCTCAGATGACTTTGAGTCACATGACAACCCCCGCAACTTACCGCTGGGTGCATTTGTAGAAACGCCAAGGAATCCATCAGACCCTAATTTTATTCCTCTCTCTCTGCTTACCCCACTAACCGTTTCTAGCGCAACCATCAAAGAAGGACCCTTATCACGGTCACGCGTGCCCTTATCAATTGAAGTGTCAGCTATTAAGAAAGAGGAAACAGAATCCCTTATCACACCAAACTCAATTTGGAACCGCACCGCTATATATATTCCCCCAGCCCCGCAAACAGCTCCGATAAGAACCACACAACTTGTGCCTATTATCAACACTCCCCAACCAGTAAAGATGTCAACAACCGTTAGAATGCCGGTCCGCGGCTCGGACAAAGCACCAAAATTTGATGGCGCTGCAGAGAACCTCCTCACCTTCATCAAGGATTATGAAGCATGTGCCGATGACGCGAACCTACTAGGGGGCAATCACATCAAGGGTATCATCTGCTACTTGCCAAATAGCGAGTGCGTGCTTTGGGCCAGTATGCCCGAAGCAAAGCTAAGCAACTATGATGCATTCATTAAAGAGGTAATGGAAATGTACCCCGGGTGCGAAAATGAAAAGCGATATGCAGTATCCGACCTCCAAGCCATAACGCACAAATACGCGAGGTTGCTGATGCCTTTGCTCATGGAGCTTGGCAATTATTGTCGCGCCTTCCGGGAAATTGCTGACTCGCTAATCGCGAAAGATCACATAGGGAAGTCCGAGAGGAATCGCATGTGGTTACAAGGTTTTCCCAGCAACATCCAAGCACTTATTTGCATGCGCTTAATGATCAAGTTCCTGGATCATCACCTGCGCGATCCTTATCCTTTCGCAGATGTAGACGCTGTAGAGATACAACAATTGCTGGGCACTACACAAGGTAAGTAGCCAGCAATATAAAAATGTTGTGGTCGTGCACAGCCTAGTCTGCTTATACTTGCAAGACAAGTGCGTTCGACCCGAGGGGTTAGCTATTGGATTGGTCTGTAGTTAGTGAAATGATAAAACGGTCAAAAGTCCGAGCGTGGGAAACAAAGTCCGAAGGTATATCTATGATGTCTGATGCCAAAGCGTCGGGTCCGATGTTTTCAGGTTTCAGGTTAGCGGGTTAGCGGGAAGGGCAATAGCAAACGTTGGGAAAGCGAGCGGTATGCAGATATATGATAACTGCGGGTATTTCGGATAGAAAGAGCGGTAATATTTGCAATGTCAACTAAGAACTACGAAATATCGGGTTTGACCACTAAGTATCGGGGAACGGCTCCCTACTACTTGGATAATGAAAATACTCGTAGTCAGTCCAATATATATATAAGTACGTAGAAATCCGGAAGGCCGTAGGCGAAAGTAGCAGCCGATGATTTCGGGTCCGAAGTACATGTAAATAAACATGAGGTGCTGCGGATGATGGGAAAACATGTAATAGCACTTGCTACGACATGAGTAATGTGTGAAATAATCAACTACACACCTAGTGGGGCTAGCAAGACGGGATGGGACATGGATAGGACAAGTGCACGGGAAAATATCAGGTCTGATGCGGCCGAAACGTCGGGTCCACTAGTCAAAGCGTCGGGTTTGCGTCGGGTTGTGCGGGTTAGCGTTGGGTTACATTAGTGCATAACAGGCATTGGACGTGTATCGAGAAATAAGAGAATATGTGCTCAGCGCGAGCTCCAGTGCTACAACGCGGTCACCAAATTCTTGATTCCAGGAATGGGAGCATCGGCCCCAGAAACCATTGGTACGCTGGTATTAACACCATACCCAAGCGCAGCCGTGACGATGGCTCGAGTGCTGCAGCAACCGGCGCAAGGTACAGTTTTAAAACAGGAGTATCAAGCGAGATGTCCCGGCAATTCACCGCCGCATGGTTGCATGTTCTGTGGAAAGAACGACCATTCCTTGAGCTGCTGCCAGGAAAAGGACGCATATATCAGCGCCAGCAAGTGTAAGGTGCACGAGACTTCTATGAAGCTCGTGTTGACAAGCAGAGATTGGATCCCTGGTTGTGCAAGTGATGGTACCTTGAAAGATCGCCTTGATAGGTACCATACTAACAAGCAGGCGAACGAGGCACTCCCTAGCGCAAGTGTAACCGCGGCGCTATATGTCCGCGCATCATCTGAAGTCGATGTCGTACTAGATGTCGACCTGTCCGCGTTTATTCACACTGTCGCGGATCCTGAGTCTGACATAGATGAGGAGGAAGTAGACGTGTTACGCGCAGCGCAAGCGCTTGCACTAGCAACCACCAGACGCGATACCAAGCAAGGTACTGCGAAAGGCGAAGGTAAGGGAAAGAACGTCCGGTTTGATGGCGTAGAACTCATCAGTGAAAATTGCGCGAAGCCAGCACCGACGTCTAGGCAAGCTACTGAAGCGGAGGAGATTGTCTCTCCTGCCATCCAAGCTTCGTCAAGCAAGGGCAAGGTGCCAGAAGTTGTAAAAACGATAACTGCACCTATGATGACTGCACCCCAAACAAAGGATGCGCGGAAAGCGACCGCCGCTCCCGCAACTTCATCTTCATTCTCACCCAGTTTAACACATACTGACCTCGCAGACTCAACACCCTCATCATCGGCACCCACAGCAACGAAAATGGCATCATATTGGTACTTGCATGGACTGGAAGACAAAGACGCTGACAAGCACATCCTTGAGCGCCTCCTGGATAGCAGCATCAGCATTTCGACAAGGGAATTATTTGCGATATCGCCCGACGTCCACAAACAATTCTGTGACCTTACCACCACCAAGCACGTCACGGTCGGCACAGTATCGGTCAATGAGCTAATAGGACACCCGGTTTCAGATGAGTGAATACGCGACTACGACGCTAAGTGCTTGCAAAGCGACGACGGCCGAGTAGTCGCAGACCACTTTGCACCATTGCGCTGCATTCATGCAACTACGATCAGAGGGCGGGTAGTCACCTGCATCCTAGATCAAGGCGCTGAGGTAGTCGTAATGCCGGCCGCAGTATGGAAATCACTCGGCATTGGTCTGCAGTCGGACCATCGCTTAAACATGGAATCGGTTAACACTAACAAGGACGCAACACTCGGCGTCATCGAAAATGTACCGCTCGATTTCAGAGGAGGACTGCTGTACTTTCAAGTACAAGTCATACCTCGCGCGAGCTTCGAGATCCTTCTCGGATGCCCATTCTTTAAGCTAACGACCTGTCGTATGTTTGATCTCCCTGATGGGGAGCAAGATATCCTGGTTACCGACCCTAATATGCGCAAAGAACTGCGTATTCCGACGCTTACTTGGGTAAAGCGCTGCGAGCGCTGCACCAGCGGTCTCCCATGTCAGGAACACCCGTCAAAGGTCAAGGAAGAAAAGGGTTTTTAATCATCGATGATCTGCATTATCTGCGGGGAGACAATACCCCGCATACACTCCAATACCAGTATTTTCCTTCGTCTAGTCTCAATCATTCTCGCATGCTTCCTGAAGCGCCGCAAAGTGTGCGCGCTTCAAGCGCCCAATTATCGCTCTTAAGGAGCATCCCACATCATTTTCCACATTCGCGCAAAGTACTGTTTCTCCTGTTTCTCATATTGCATCGCAACCATCGGCGCATTATGCGCATTTATCGTCAACCTGTTCCGTTATTGATCAGGCATCTATAAACACCTTTAATTCTTATTATTATTATGATCGCGCGCTTCACGTTGTAAAGAGTTGATTCTATGTGGGCGCTACAAAAGTGTTACCTTAAGACTCAGAGTGCGAGTGAGATGTTCGTCCCAAAGAGACTGCCTATAGAAATGCTCCTTGTTATAAAGCAAGGGATATCTTGTTAAGATCGAGGATGAGAGAAAGGAAGAGCCCCTTCAGTGACAAATTCCATATTATACGGGCCACCCGACCTACATAATATCCTGTATCAGACGGGCCAGCGGACCATGGGCCCATGTTGTGTATATCCTCGATGACGACGGATGGGCCGGGTAACATATTATTTCCGATGGAGACGGGTGGGCCCATGTATGCCAATGATATATATATCCTTGATGTTGACGGATGGGCCGGGGGAATATGATCATTCATGGAGATGGGTGGGCCCATCTGGGTAATATGTAGAGTAGGATATTATAGACAGCTGGGCTGAAGAGAGATGTAAGGCACATATTGTTATATAGATGGGTGGGCCAACAGGGGTGTATTACATATACGGGTGGGCTGGGGTAGGGGAATATTACATAAACGGGTGGGCTGATGTGGGGCATATTACATATACAGGTGGGCTGACGTGGGGAGTATCACATATACGGGTGGGCCGAGGGTGCAATAAAATATTTATTACATAGACAGGTGGGCCGAGGTGGTGGAATATCACATATACAGGTGGGCCGACATAAGGGATATTAATTAGACGGGTGGGCCGAGGGTGTGATAAAATATTTATTACATAGACAGGTGGGCCGAGGTGGGGTATAATTATATAGACGGGTGGGCCAACATAGGATGTATTACATAGACGGGTGGGCCAACGTGGGGGATATTACATAGATGGGTGGGCTGACGTGGGGGAATTGTACATAGATGGGTACATATATGGGTGAGCCTAAATACGTTTCATCAAGACATACAGCTGATGTAGCCACCAGCGAATCAAACACGTAGGATACATGCACACTATGAGTGCATATACCTACCATCAACCACCGAAATCTAAACCCGTAAGCACGAAAACATGAATCGACCATGTGTGGCATTGACCAATAATTGAGTACTGAAGTGGGAAAACCCCACACCTGAACCCTGGTGTGCAATATATCCTATTTCTACACACAGACACCAGAAGCACAACACTCGCAAAAATATAAATGTCAAATTTTCACAGTGCCGAACCCCGAACCCTGAGATTTTACCAACTCCTGAACCCCAAAATTGTGGACTGCCGGGTCTCGGGGGTCGGGGGTCGGCACTTGGGACTTGGGAAATTTGGGGAGATCAATAAAATTTGATCTACAATAAATTTGATTTACAAACAAATTGATTTACAAACTTTTGAAAGATATCTGTGTCGTCTCACATATTGAGTCCCGAGTTCTGGGACCCCCGAGACCTGAGACCCGGCAGTCCACAATTTCAGGGTTCAGGGGTTGGTAAAATGTTTATGGATATATGAAAGGTTGATTCAAACATGTTTGAAAGATGTCTTTCATCTCAAAAATCGAGTCCCGTGTTCCGGGTAAGACATCTTTCAAACATGTTTGAATCAACCTTTTGTATATCCATAGACATTTTACCAACCCCTGAACCCCGAAATTGTGGACTGCCGGGTCTCGGGTTTCGGGGTTCGGGGGTCCCGGAACTCGGGACTCAATATGTGAGGACATCCAGGAAATGGCCAGTCTGGGGCCAGTCTGGGGCCAAAGTCTGGGGCGGAGTCTGGGGCCAAAGTCTGGGGCTGCGGCTGACGCGTGCGGAGCTTAATTCGGAGTTCTAATTATATCTGGTCACATTTGCAATACCAGTGTGACCCGTCCATTGTGAGTCGTGAGTCGTGACCCGCCCTTTGTGACCTCTTGCAGGCTGATCTCACACTGCGCTCGGTGACATCAGTGCCTGTCATGGATGTCGGCCATCTGTTCAATGCAATAAAAAAACACCCTGTTCTCGCTTGCATTACCTATGTTGACCTTGCCAGTTTCATCCGACGTGCTAGCCTCCTTAAGGATGATATCCTTCAACCCCAACCTCAGCGCATCTCTGTCTCCCATGCACCCGATGTGCTTCCAGACAGTGTCACGAAGTTTCTCGCTATGTCTCTCGACATGTCATCCGATGCAGTCGATAATCTATGGTACATTGTGAAGGATCTCGTCTGGGAACTGCCAATGAGTGCTGAGACAAGCGCTGAGGATGAAGTTGCATTCAAGCTCCATGGCTATGAACTAGGACTTGGTACTGTGCCCACACATCGCATCATGATTGTCATACTAATCCAACTCACAGTGGGATGCACACTATATCCACCAGTCAAGACTTGCATCAACCACGACTGCACCGCATGGCAGCATGGCACACTGCTGAAGAAAGAGGAACAGCGCCGCATTGTCATATTTACTCACAGCGAGGGCGCAAAGCCTGCATGGACAGTGCACTTAAAGTGTCGAGGTGCGTTTGTTGTGCTCTATGCGTATGATAGCCTCACTGACCCGTAATGCCTATGAAGAATGCAATACGAACTACCAGTTCAACTACAGCGTCAAGGACCAGCTCCGAACATACTACAGCGGCATCCCACAACACATTCAAGTCTCAGACCATCAATTTGTCGAGCTCAACCTTGCCATGCATTGGATGGACCTCATGCAGATCGCGTCAGTCTCTATTGTTTTTGCCTTTCATGCACTTATTTACTGATACTATGTTAGTGTTTCAGCGACGAACTGTGGTCATTTGTATGGCATTGCCCAGACACGTCGCACTCATGATGACACCGACCACTGGCAATTTGGGAATGTAATCACGACAGAGCAAGTCTGGGACTGCTTTGTAATACTTGCCCTACTCGACGACCATCAACTACGAGGAGAACGCCTGGTAGTGCCGCATGACGGCAACCAGAAAAGTTGCCTTATGCAGGCCATGTATGCACGCAACGCTTGTATTGTCCTCCAGGGTCAGGAGGAGCTCCCTCATACTTGTTTCAGATGCATGCGGATATTGGAGATGCCAGATGGAATGCTTCGCCATACGGAAGTCATCGTGACTGACGGTGTGACAGTCGGACGGCCATGTTGCGCTGTCGCACGGTGCAAAAATGCTCTCAAGAGCAATCGTCATCGTTTCTGTGCAGCAGAACATCGCCACCTCGAGTCGGTCTGTGCTGTGGACGGCTGTAGTGAGCCAGTGATGCCGGTTGGTGCTGATGGGAAGATGCACAAATCTTGCGATGATCCGGTTCATCTTCGAATGGAGGCTGCCAATGTTGAATCCTCGCATAGTGGCAAGAGCAGAACACAACGCCAGAGACTTGCGAAGTTGAATGATTCAATTGCTACGCATAACGTTTCTCCCCCGATCATGACTCACACAGAAGAAGACGTCCCCCTTCAAGATGTCGAAGAATGGTATGAGCACGATAATGTGTCTGGTGCTGTGCGCTTCCGTCAGGCGCCAACAACCACATCAACTGGAGTCTCGGATGTCGATGGGTGCAGTGCCAAGGATATCCCATCCAAGATCAAGGCTACATTCCGGCGTCAGCGTACGAACAACGAACAACTCATCGTTCGTCCCTGTGGTATCATCTCTGGTCGTGGTACAATGTACCACCATGAGGCTGTCTTGAATGTGCTGGTAAGTTTGGTTTTCTGTCGGAAGGACTATGCTAACTTATGTTCTTAAGATTATGGTCGAGAAAATGTTCTCCCTCCCACGTGCACGTAAGCCGCAGCACTTGATCTATGACTCCAATTGCAACACGTTGCGGGAGGTTGAGAGTCGTAAGATTGCGTTCTTCGAGGGAATGGGAATGTGTGTAGATGCCTTCCATCACAAGACAAAGCACAAGGCCAGTGATCTGTTCTGCCGCGAGCGCTGTGACATGAAGGCCTACCCTGAACTCCTCAACGACGACGGGGGGTACTATTTCAACTCATCGATTGCGGAGCAAACAAATGTTTGGTTTGGCAGTTTTCACAACATCTGTCGAGAGATGACACCAGTGAAGTATGATTTTTTTCTTGACGAAATGATCCTCCGTCGAAACTGTATGACTGTTGCTACCCTTCACACACAAGGCAAACTTCCTCACCATCCACATGTTTAATGACCTCCCAATGTATGATATTTTTGTTAGTACATAATAATGGTGCCGTCGAAAATACAGCGCAGCTTCTCTCAGTGCGAGTTAAAAATGAATCAGTACTAGCAGTAACCCATGGTTTTTGCCCAAGTAAAACTAAAAGTGCGCTGTAGGGATTAATCTCTAAGCAAAAACAGGCATCACACATCATATTAGAGATGATTATCATCGAGAAAATGTCTGAATGAAGCAACTTCCCAGTGTTGCTGCCCTATGATTTTTGTCGAAGGTGCTCGATCGAAGATGATGTTTGGATAGTTTAGTGGGCAGCCCCAAGCTTTCTTGAAGTAGTCCTGCACTCGCGCTGAGAGAAGCTGTTATGAATGTGATTCATATGAATACCTACCTTGACCGTCGTGTTCTCGAACTCACTTCAAAACCACACCGATCCAAAATTGTTTACGAAACAATTTTGGATTGGTGTGGTTTTGAAGGCGCTCGAAGACCTTGATCCTCCTTCAAGGGTTCTTCACCACACTGATCCAAAGTTGTTGTTTCATAAACAACTTTGGATTGGTGTGGTTTTGAAGGCGCTCGAAGACCTCGATCCTCCTTCAAGAGTTCTTTATATCCCTCCTGCTATCCAACATCATCTTCGAGCAGGCCGGTGGACGAGCGTGACAGAAACGCCCTTGAAGAAATTCTTAAACTGCCTGAACTGCGAGGAATCTGAGTGTGTGACGGCCAGTGGGGTTCGGACAAAGCAATGGATAGTAGGCGCTACATAAAACAAGTGTATATAGAACAAACGTAGGTGCTACATAAAACAAGTATAGAACAAACCGAGGGACAATACTTTGACACTACTTCCGCCGGCTATGTTTCTTGCTCTCCAGACCCAAGGCAATGCGGCGCGCAGCAAGACAGTTCGACCAAAGGCCATCTTGAGTGCGCCCGCTTTGCTTGTGTGCCTCGAGGATGGTCAGTGGCGTCTCGCGCCACGCCTTGCAATTTTCATGATATGTGGCCTTAACAAACGGAGTGTCACCAAAGATGAGACGAAAAAGCTGCTCCTGACCATAGTTACGGAACTTTGGGATGTCCATCTGCTGAAAGCCGACAACCATATCAACTGTGTACATTCCCTGTGGCCAGACTCGTCGTGGCTTGCCACGATCGTATATTGGGACATGCACAGGAATGATGGACGGAGAAGCCTGAGCTGACTGGTGAGTTTCCAAAGGTGGCGCTGGTTGCCGAATGTCATTGACTGCAACTGATGCAGACGTTGAAGGCACAGACTCAATGGATGAGAAGAATGTTGATGTCACGAGCAGTGGCATTGGTGACATTGAAGTAGCGCGACGGGAATTGAAGTCATCCTCTGGTGGTTGACTGGGGAATAGTGATGGTGTTGGCGACATCGAGTGTTACGGTATATTCATTCTCTTCGTTTCTCCTTCGTTACCGGACAATGGTACATGGATACGGCTCTTAATGAGCGACCAATCACCTTTCAGAACCTTACTCATATCATCGCCAAGCTAACCTTCCGTACCAGTAACCATCACTATGTCTAGTCATCTCTTATCGAAGCGGGCTGTCCGCACCATGGTTACTATCTCTTATCTCTTATCACTTACCAAGCGGGCTGTCCGCCTTCTATCTTGATACGCATTTACAAGCTCCGCTTGAACTCTCGCTATATAGATACATAGCGTACCACATGTAGTTCTTCACTTTAATCTACTGGGTTTTACCTGGAACAAGTCCTTTAGCAAGGTCTCCAACCTTGCTATCTAAGAACCACCATTCTAAGGAAGTTGCCGATACTTGCCTTAGCCAGAAACCTTTGAACCTCTCATTCGAGAGAAGAACCACGTCTGTCTCGCCGAATCTCAGTCCACTCGGACTAAGACAGCTCGACATACCCCAGTCGTAACAAAAGATTAAAGTCCTACCATAGACGCCGCCACCTGCGACGTCAGCAAGACACCACGACTTCGTTAACTCCCTTGATCGGAGCTTTAAACCTAGGCGCGCTACCGCCGATACCACCGTTGAATACGATGGCAACCACTACCAAAGAATTTGAAATCAAGATCGGTTCTCCCCCCAAATTCGATGGAGACCGCGATGAATTGCACCGGTTCATGCTGAACTGTAATGCGTATTTAGATATCAACGATAAGATCTACGACAGCGACAAGAAGAAAGTAATCTTCGCGCTCTCGTTTATGACCAAGGGCAATGCAGCCGCTTGGAAAGAAGACTTCATGGAGACCGCCCAGAACGCCAGACTGAAGAATACCGCAGGAAATCTTATTGGGTACGGCACCTGGGATGAGTTCAAAGTCGCATTCAAAGAAGCCTTTGGAGCTATAGACCCCGCCGGAACGGCCATGGCTAAAGTACGAGCCCTTGAAATGAAAGGAGACCTCCACACCTATATCTCCAACTACCGCCTCCTGGCCCATAAAGCGGGAATAACCGAGAACGTCACCAAAGTAGAGTTCTTCCGCGAAGGTCTTGATGTAGGACTTCGCAACAACCTCTACCACATGGGAGAAAGTCTAGACGACTTTGAAACCATCATCGCGACATGCATCAACCTGGATAATGCTTTCCAGAGGTTGAGAGCCATACAGAAACGAGAAAATCCCACGCACTACCAGCATAAGAAGAAGAAGTACGGGGATCGCCACTTCACCCCCCGCAGAAGCGACGCCATGGAGATAGATCAGCTCTCTGAATCCGAAGTAAAGAGACACCTCAAAGAAGGACGCTGCTTCAAATGCCACCAGACTGGTCATCGTGCCAACGATACTACATTCCACCCAAGGGAAGATAAGAAACAGAAAATGCCCATCCGAAGAAAGGTGGAAAAGGAGGAGAGCAGTGATGACGACGAAGAGGTAAACCGACGGTTCGTGGAGATGGATTTTTAAGAAGGGAGACTGCGTCGATGTCAGTACCCCCTGTCCCAATACGACTTGTACAATCACTTGGAAATAAAAAGGAGCTTCGCGTCCCAGCCACTATTATTTCCACCAAGCGTAACAAAACCATCGAAACCTCTATGGTTATCGACTCCGGAGCAAGCGGAACCTTCATCAGTGAGGAATTCTGCAAGTTGCACGGAATCAAAACCCACAAACTCTCGAAACCGTTCCCCGTTATAACCGCAGACGGATCAGACGCCAGAGGAGGACTCATCTCTCGCTACTGCGTTCTCATTGTCAAAATTGACGGGAGAACCATGATAGGAAAGTTCAACATAACCAAACTCTCGAAGAAGGACAAGATTTTACTTGGGTTCCCATGGTTGAAAGCACTAAACCCGTCAATCGACTGGACTAACAAAGAACTGACTCTCACACTGAATGAGCGATCGCTCGAGATCGAAAGGAATATCGACTATCTCAGAAAGCGACGCAATCTACCGTTGCTGTTCCCCCTCTCCACCCCTGCAGAGAAAGAACCTTCTCGTGAATGGAAGAATTCTAAATTAAAGAAATCCCCCATTTCACCCGTCTATCCACGGGCCTCTATTGAAGAAGTCACCGACGAAGAACTCCCCCACCTTGTACCGGACCAAGATGAGCCAGATTACGACACCAAGGAAGATGTATGGTCGGAAAACTATGCACCTCCGGTGGTCGACCCCTCCCTCTATCCCTTGAACGATGAAGACGTCTTAATCGAATATTCCCCTGACGGTTCTCAAGTCAGAATAATCTCCGACGTCTCTTTTGACACTCCCCTCACCAAAGATGGCACGTCGAAGCACGAGCAAGGATATTCGAAAACTAGCAACAAAGCTCAGGAATTCGCTGTCGCCGGAGAGAAAGAAAAAATGAGAAAGAGTTTCGAGGAACTCGTTCCCCCTTACCTGCACACCTATGCTGATATTTTTGCAAAAGACAGTCTCAATAAGTTACCACCGGAACGGCCTGGTATTGATCATCGAATCGATCTGAAGCCTGGATTCATGCCAAGGACATCCAAGATCTACCCACTATCAGGAAAAGAAAGAGAAGCGGTAAAGACCTTTATCACGGAAAACACAGAAAAAGGATTTATTATACCCTTGAAATCCCCGCAAGCTAGTGGATTCTTCTTTGTAGGAAAGAAAAGCGGAGAGTTACGCCCTTGTCAGGATTATCGGTACCTCAATGATTGGACCATACGCAACCAATACCCACTCCCGCTCCCCAAAACCCTTATAGAACGACTCTACAAGGCCAAGCATTTCACAAAGATCGACATACGGTCCGGCTATAATAATATTAGGATCCATCCTGACGACAGATGGAAAGCGGCTTTTACTACAGAAGAAGGCCTGTTCGAACCCACTGTCATGTTCTTTGGCTTAACCAACTCTCCCGCCACTTTCCAATCCTACATGAACAATCGTTTCCAGAACGAAATCAATGAAGGATGGATCGTCATATATATGGATGATCTGCTCATCTTCTCTTCCGACCTCGCGGAACATCGCGAACGGACGAAAAGAGTATTGGAGATACTCCGTCGCGAACAACTATTCGTCAAGCCGGAAAAATGCACTTTTGACGCAGCAGAAGTGGAATACCTCAGGATGATTATTCGACCTGGAGAAGTTGCCATGGAACACGCCAAAGTTGACGGGATAAAAGACTGGCCTACCCCGACATCCGTAAGAGATGTCCGCTCTTTTCTCGGATTTTGCAACTTTTACAGGGTGTTTGTATCCCACTACTCTGATATCGCCCGGCCACTTATCAACCTCACTCAAAAAGATCAAGTCTTCGCCTGGACACCTGACGCTCAGACTTCGTTCGTTAAACTCAAGCAATGTTTTACGACGAAACCAGTGTTAAGGAACCCGGATCCTACACGCCAATTCGCCCTTGCTACTGATGCCTCCCTTGTAGCAACAGGGGCCGTGCTCCTCCAGACGGACGAAAACGGCGTCTACCACCCTTGTGAATATATTTCCCAGTCCTTCAACCCTGCTGAACGCAATTATGAAATCTTCGATTGAGAGCTACTCGCTATAATTCGCGCTCTCAATGAATGGCGTCATTATCTGGAAGGAAATCCCCACCCCGTTCTCGTATTCACCGACCACCTGAACCTCCTTTACTTTTCTAAAGCACAGAAACTCTCTCGGAGACAAGCACGTTGGCAGCTTGTTCTCTCCAATTATGATCTCGAATTGCATCACATTGCTGGAACGAAACTTGCTGCACCTGACGCACTTTCTTGACGCCCTGATCATGGTCTTGGTGAACACGACAACGAAGATCGTGTACTCCTTCCAGACTCCATGTTTATACAGTTGATCGACGACGAACTCTCCGCCGCCCTCACCAAGAACTCCTTGGATGACCCCATTTTCTCCACTGCCAGTGACGCTTTGGATGGACTCTGCCTGCCTCCTATGAAGTCGGCCCTCTCCGACTGGAATATATTGGACGGAGTACTTTATTATAAGTCTCGTGCCTATGTACCGCCCTCACAACGGATGGCCGTACTGCTCCGTCACCATGACCATCCCACCGCCGGTCACCCCGGGCGGTTTAAAACTGAGGAACTCGTCAAACGTGACTACTGGTGGCCTGCAATGGGCACCTTTATTCGCTCCTATGTCGCTGGATGTGCTCTGTGTCAGCAAATGAAAACCGACACTCACCCTGTCTCACCGCCCCTTGTCCCCATCCCCTCCTCTGCCACTCGCCCCTTTTCCCAGGTCTCTGTTGACCTCGTCACCGACCTCCCCGTTTCCAACGGTTTTGACTCTCTCATGGTCGTGGTAGACCATGGCCTTACGAAGGGGGTGACTATTTCTCCCTGTAACAAGAACATCTCTTCTGAAGGAGTAGCTAAACTATTCTTCAAAAACGTATTCAAACGTTTTGGACTTCACGAGAAGGTGATCTCTGACCGAGGCCCCCAGTTCATTTCAAAGTTTTCTAGAGAACTAGCACGCCTCTTAGGATACCAGATCGCTGCCTCCACGGCGTATCACCCTCAGACCGACGGACAAACTGAACGACTCAACCAAGAGATAGAAACGTACCTCCGAATATACTGTAGAAGTAACCCCCATGAATGGTCGGACCATTTACCTCTCGCCGAATTCGTGCATAACCACCGAAGACATGAAGCAAGGAACGCATCGCCGTTCTTCCTCATGATGGGATACGAACCTCGCGGTATTCCCCACGTACTACCATCATCGGATACCCCTGCCGTAGAAGAAAGGGTTCGCACCCTCCAAAAGATCAGAGAAGAAGCCATCTCTTGCCACAATATCGCCATGCAACGAATGGCAGAAAGGACGCACGGGAAGAAGTACCAACCGTGGAAGATAGGAGATAAGGTCTGGCTATCTGCAACTAATCTCATGACCACCCTCCCGTCCAGGAAGCTTGCGCCCAAACGGCACGGTCCGTTCTCCATAACCGCAGTCCTTTCGCCCATCACGTTCACCCTGAAACTTCCTGAACAATGGAAGGTTCACCCCACGTTCCATGCTTCTGAGCTATCCTCCTATCAGGAGACAGAGATTCACGGACCGAACTATGAAGAACCACCTCCAGATATAGTCAACCAATCGGAGGAATACGAAGTCGAAGCTGTCCTGAGTCATAAGGGCACGGGTAAACGAAGACGCTATCTCGTGTCCTGGAAAGGATACTCTTCCGGAAGCAACGAATGGATTCCAGCGGAGAATATGGAAAACGCCGAAGACCTGCTTTCCGCCTATAAGAAGAGGCACAAGTTAAACTGAATCGACCAGTCCCCACCGCCATACAAAACAAAAACATGTCTTCTCAACAAACCACCTCTCCTACTGAATCCAATGTCTCCTCCATCAGCCTCTATGAATCCCCTTTTGCCGACAACGTTGTCAGCATTGAAGACGACGTCATTGTCGAAACCACCATCCTTTCCATTGCCCACGCCCTCGAAATCGAAACCTATCTCAACAACCAACCAGCAGTACCAGCTGGAGTCGCTGCCACCTATATCCATATCATCAGAGCCACCCAACGTCTCGAAGAAGAATTTGCCCAGATCAAAAACGACGCCCTCCGACTCTCCTGCAACCACGTCCAGCGGCGCATACGCTCGCTTACGCTTCAGTTATTCCCTCTTGGTTTTAGCACTATCTGTAGGGAAATTATACAGACTGTTGCGGATCGAAACTCCTTCCAAGTCGGCCGCCCGTTGCCTCCTATTACTCACAATCCCCCCGCTGTTCTACCTGATCCAACTTCGATTGGAGGGAACATTGCACCGATACCTATCCCAGCGCCCAACGAGGTCTATAGAAGAAACCTCCGTGGCAGCGCCGTCGTTCACGGCGTAACCAAGAAAAAGTCATCCAAAGGAAAGAAGCGCGAGGTCATCGACCTCACCATAGAACCCCCCGCTATCCCTTCCTCCAGCATCACTATCAGATCCCCCTCATTAAAACAGATCGTCGGCACTATCGCCGACGCCAACTTCATCTGCCGACTCTGTAAGAAGCTTGGTCACAAGCACAAGAATTGCCCCCTTTACTATTGCCGCGTCTGTGGCGACACAAAACCTGGGCACTTCTCCATCTACTGCCCCTTCACCACTCACAAAATCGCATTCCCGTTGGTTTATACCGACGAAGGCTTCTATGACGCGTTAGCCGCGTGGGAAGTGGAGAAAGATAAGAAGGAAGAAGAGGACCTTGCATGTGCCGATAGGGAGTACTTGGCACAGCCAGAAGAATTGGAATTCCACAATGCCGACGCCAACGCCATCTACTATGCAAACCAGGACAACTAGTGATGTCGATGCCGGTGCCATCGACCATAACACGGGGGTAATGTTACGGTATATTCATTCTCTTCGTTTCTCCTTCGTTACCGGTGAAGGTTCAACAATACAGCGAGGCACGAACAATGCTCCTGACTGTATCTATAATGTTGTAAGGTCGCGCGTTGCCTAGTCTGCTATACTTGAGACGACAAGTGCGTTCGACCCTAAAGGGGAAGCGAGTGCAGCAAGGATCTAGAGGTATGCGCTGAAAGCGCTACTGGTTGGCCAATGCGAAGCGCGAGAAAGCGCAGGTGCGCGCAAGGCGCGGGAATGCGCGCGTGTATGGCGCGAGAATGCGCGCGCGTGTATGCGGAATCAAGAGAGAGTAAGAGTGAGTTTGCTTAGGTGATGATATGATGTAAGACAAGAGAAGGGAGATGCGAGGTGTAAACAAATAGATTTCTACTATGTTCTGCTAGGTAAATAGTGGGTAGTAACCAGTAAGTCCTCTGTCGTTCTGGTGGGAGAGTAAGTCAGTCCCGGTGGGTGAGTAAGTTTTAGTATGTACTGCTGGCGCTTAAGTATGGCGCCTAAGCGCTGTCATGCGGAGTCGAAGCGCTACCAAGTAAGGTATGTAAAGATATATGTAAGTAAGGGTCCATGATAAAAATAAAGATGGAACGATAAGCAAATGTGAGAAATGGAAATATACGCACTAGGGAACTTGGTGGACAGTGGATGGATGCTTCCGGATGGCTGGCGCTATAGGGCGCTCAAGCGCGGGAAAGCGCGCGCGCATATACATCGTGAAGCGCGGGAAAGGTACGCGCGCATGGCGCGCATTGCGCGGGAAAGCTGCGCCTCATATAGAGATAGCTGCAGGTAGCACACAGAGTGATGCTACAAGTTCGTGCCATGTACTCCCCAGTGAAAACTGCCATATTGCACAATGAGAGGCATGAGTCTCTACACCGGACAATGGTACATGGATACGGCTCTTAATGAGCGACCAATCACCTTTCAGAACCTTACTCATATCATCGCCAAGCTAACCTTCCGTACCAGTAACCATCACTATGTCTAGTCATCTCTTATCGAAGCGGGCTGTCCGCACCATGGTTACTATCTCTTATCTCTTATCTCTTATCTCTTATCACTTACCAAGCGGGCTGTCCGCCTTCTATCTTGATACGCATTTACAAGCTCCGCTTGAACTCTCGCTATATAGATACATAGCGTACCACATGTAGTTCTTCACTTTAATCTACTAGGTTTTACCTGGAACAAGTCCTTTAGCAAGGTCTCCAACCTTGCTATCTAAGAACCACCATTCTAAGGAAGTTGCCGATACTTGCCTTAGCCAGAAACCTTTGAACCTCTCATTCGAGAGAAGAACCACGTCTGTCTCGCCGAATCTCAGTCCACTCGGACTAAGACAGCTCGACATACCCCAGTCGTAACATCGAGTGGGTATCTCGTGCCAGTCGCACTTGTGTAGTAATGTGCATCTCTTGTTCTTGGCCAGGGCTTTGAGCCCAGTGGCGCTTTCCCAAGGACACCTTGGGTGTAAGTTGCGCCTCGTTGTCCAGAATCTCGACGTCCGATGATGAAGCGGCGATGGATGTCTGTCGTCGCTTTGTCTTCTTGAGCTCAGGTGTAAGTTGCATGTCGTCATCGAGAATCTCGACATCCGATGATGAAGCCGGGGTGGATGCCTGTCGTTGCTTCATCTTCTTGCGTATGCTATCACGCTCACCCTTCATATTGAAGCGCATGTGAGAAGGGCGAGTCAACAGTTTGGAAGACTTAAATAACTCATCGAAGCCGCTGCACTCAGTGACACCATGACGTCGTATGAAGACGTGGCAACCCGAGTCAAGAGTGAAGGGGTGAGCGAGCGTTGACGGAATCCAACGCATGAAGCTTTCCTCAAAGACGTCGATTTTTGAAATATTGCTGCCAAGGGAGTTGACAAGGGCGGGATCATCTGAGAGCTGATATTGTGGGAAGTACGGGCAGTGAACAGCCCACTGCATCAACACTGGCGTGTTGTCCTACACATCAGCAGTAAGTATTGTGGCGAAAGGGAAACCAAGAAGTAACTCACAGCATCAAACCAGTACAAGACAAAGCGCTGCCTGGAAGCTCGTTCCATCTCCTTGCGACGTTCTGACACCCTCTTGCTCTCAATTTCCTCTCGCGCACGCGCATTGAGGTCACCTGTCCACATTGGGTCAAGTTGATCGGTTACATGCGGAGGCTTTGACAGCTTATGAACTGGGAAGGCATGTGGAGCTAAGGCATCACCATGCTGAGAGCGCATTGGCAGCCGGGTGATTTGTGACAGAGGGGGCAGATGAGACTGCTGGGATGGCGCGGGTGGTTGCAATAGTGTGGGTGGTTGCGATGGCGCGGGCGGTTGTGTTGTTGACGCGGGTGGTTGCGATGGTGCAGGAGCTATCAAAATATCATGAAATGATGGGAACACAGCAGGCCGTCCAGCGCCAACAGACTGGAGTGCATGTTGAAGTGCTCTCAGCCCGTCGTTCGTCTGAACTCCATCCTCATGCCAGTAGGGCTCAGCAGGGAGCGCGAGAGTATCCTCAGCAGGGAGCATAAGAGTATCCTCCTGATCATAGTCCCAATTCCACTCCTGCTGCGCGATAGGGTGCTGCTGCTGGTTATCTGTCTCAGTGAGGTGCACTGGACATCCTCCCGCCTCCTCGATACAATGGGTGAGGCACTTCACATGCGGGCAACGCAGCGTGCTCGCTCATTGGCAAAAGGCACCGTTGCATTTGATGCCTCGCTTGCGTGGCTTCTTGCCATTGCCAGTTGAGGCAAGAGGTTGCATTGAAGGGAATTGAGTTGCGGAAGCAGCACTAGTGCCGCTCATGAAGGTAGAAGGTGCCGGCTGAAAACTGATGAGACTTGGGGAACGACTTGATGATGGGAGGAGGGCCATGATGTCTGGATGCGATAGAATTTGAGGGAACCAGCGGAAGAAGGAACATGATTGATGCTGGCAAGAAGGGTTAATAAAAGGGTCAATAACTTATGCGGATAACACACCCTTGCCATCGGCTTCCCCGAGTTCCCATTCGCATCGCTCCGACATATGGTGATTGGAACTGTACCCCCACAATTCATGCAATCGGTGACAAGGCCAACTGCAGATTCACGCAGAGCCAATCTGGCCAGGAATGCGACATCCGCCTGTTGCAAGGAAGACATTGTGATAAGCACTATCAAGAGTATGTAGGCGATGGCAGGTAAGAAACAAGTTGGGCGAGGAGGAAAGATGGGCGGGAGAGATGAGGCAGGATGGGCGATGAGCGACCATGATATGGTCCATTTTGATCGGAGCACGAACATAGCATGCCAACTGCATGTGGTGGGTTGACTGGCGGGTGTGTCGGCAGCCATCTACGACGGGCACACTACTGCTGACAGCAGGCACAATGGCGGGCAGCTTTGGAATTGTCACAAAGCAAGCACGTGACCAAATACAATTCAAACTCAGCCCGGGTCAGCCGCATTTGCCGAGCGCCCCAGACTCTGGCCCCAGACTCTGCCCCAGACTTTGGCCCCAGACTGGCCCCAGACTGGCCAGATCTCTGACATTCACCAATATGGGGTTCAGGGTTCGGGTTTCGGCCCTCGGAACTCGGAACTTGATGACTTGTGTAATATAATTGAACAATGGACATGTTGCATACCCGGTTTTGAGTTTCAGGTTTCGGCACTTGAAACTCGGTGATTTGTGCAACAAGTGAAAAATGGAAATGTTGCATACATATTTTCGAGTCTCGGGCTTCGGGTCTCGGCCCCTGGCACTCGGAACTCGATGATTTGTGTAATATAAATGAAAAATGGACATGTTGCATGCCGGGTTTCGAGTTTCAGGTTTTGGCACTCAAAACTCGGTAATTTGTGCAATGGGTGAAAAATGGACATGTTGCGCACATATTTTCGGGGTTCGGGTCTCGGCCCTTGGCACTCGGAAGTCGATGATCTGTGTAATGTAAATGAAAAATCAACATGTTGCATGCCGGGTTTTGAGTTTCGGGTTTCGGCACTCAAAACTCGGTGATTTGTGCAATGAGTGAAAAATGGACATGTTGTGCACATATTTTCGGGGTTTGGGGTTTGGCCCTCGGAACTCGGAACTCGATGACTTGTGTAATATAATTGAACAATGGACATGTTGCACACCCGGTTTTGAGTTTCAGGTTTCGGCACTTGAAACTCGGTGATTTGTGCAACAAGTGAAAAATGGAAATGTTGCATACATATTTTCGGGTCTTGGGCTTCGGGTTTTGGCACTTGGCACTTGGCACTTGGTTATTTGTGTGATATAAATGAAAAATCAACATGTTGCACACTGGGTTTCAAGTTTCATGCTTTGGCACTCGAAACTCGGTGATTTGTGCAGTGAGTGAAAAATGGACATGTTGCGCACATATTTTCGGGGTTCAGGGTTCGTATTTTGGCTCTCGGAACTCGGAACTCGATGACTTGTGTAATATAATTGAACAATGGACATGATGCACACTGGGTTTCGAGTTTCGGGTTTCAGCACTCGAAACTCAGTGATATGTGCAATGAGTAAGAAATGGACATGTTCCATACATATTTTCGGGTTTTGGGCTTCGGGTTTCAGCACTCAGCACTCGGAACTCAATGATCTGTGTAATGTAAATGAACAATCGACGTGTTGCACACCGGGTTTCGAGTTTCGGGTTTCGGCACTTGAAACTCGGTGATTTGTGCAGTGAGTGAAAAATGGACATGTTGAACAATGGGTTTCAGGGTCTCGGGTTTGAAAAATAGCATAATAACAACTTTCATGTTTTCATTATCATTTGCCTATATTGACTACCGAGTCCGATAAGGGACCCCTTGGATGATCCATTGCTCAATGAAATACTACCTGATTGGAAGTGTGCTGGTTATCAGATATTCATTTGTCAACTCCCGGGTCCCGGAACTCGGAAGTCGGTATGGTTGACCCAAATTTGGGTGGTTGGAACTTGGCATCTCATAGGGCAACACAAGCTTCGCACCCCGGATTCCAAATTTTGCAAGACAACCTGTGCACCATCAAAGGCCATGTCAGGAGATCACCTGCTGCTCCGGGAACTTGGTAACTTTGATTTATTACCTCCTCTGATTTGGTTGATGTACAACTACCTCAGCTCCATCATGTCTACAATTATGATACACATGGGCCCACCCATCTATATTTTATACCACCCTCGGCCCACCCGTCTAATACAACATCCCATACAACACCCTCAGCCCACCCGTCTAATTAATATGTGTCTGGGCCCACCCGTCTAATACAATATTTTATAATACCCTCGGCCCACCCGTCTAATTTAATATGTGTCTGGGCCCACCCGTGAATGCGATAACAAGTACCTACCCATCTATCTCATACACATCTACCTTAATACACCCATCTGCATCATATCCAACTACCTTGGCCCACCCGTCTACCTAATATTCATGTACATCGGCCCACTCATCTACTCTATATATTCCCTGCATGGGCCCACCCGCCTCCATTGGGAATAATTTGCCTCCCGGCCCATCCGTCATAGTCGAGGATATTTTTATCATGGGCCCATGGTCCGCTGGCCCGTATCATATGGGATATTATGCATGTCCGTTCCCTCGTATTATATGGAGATAGGTCACTGTAATATGTGAAAGGAAAGTTACCAAGAGCACACTCAATGTTCCGAGGATGCGTCCAAAGTGGTCCGAAAGTGGTCTGAAGATGGTCCGACGTCAAGAAACGAAGGTCCGAGGTTGCGCGAAGCGTCTGAAGAGCTTCTGATGAACAGCGAGTGTTCCGAGAGGAGTACGGCAGGTGTATCGAAGTATAAGACTCGCGAAGTAAAACTAAGCAAAGTCTATCGGAAAGAACTTAGAGACAGTGAGTAGCGAAATGGCAGCGGTCAGGCCAAAACAATCGTTCCAAATGAACAAAAGATTGATTGCGCGAAGTATGACTATCTGAAAGTGACTCTACTGACTATGACTCGTAGCAGGGAAAGTGAAGTGAAGTGCGAGTAGCTAGTGAGGCAGATTATATCCTACAGTGTGAAAGTCCGGAAACTGTGTAGGCGAAACCAGTAGCGAGATAAGACATCCGAAATGTAAATAAGACTCAAGGCAAGCCGCTACAGAGATATGCATGTAATAAGGCACAAGGTGTGTTTGATATGCGTATAACCGATGGGCCAACAACATATGTGCCCCTAAACATAATCATTAACAGATAACCAAGTGGAAAACGCACCAGCGAAGTCAAACGGACATGGACGGGACATGGTACAGAGGATCGGAACTGTATACAGGCCTCGGAAATGGACGGACGACCTTCGGATGACTCGGATGAGTGCGCGGAACTCTCGGAAGGTAAATGGAGTGTCGAGGAATACGTGTGTGGGATACCTATGGAATTGGCAGGATACGAGCCCAACACCGATCCGAGTGCTACAACGCGCTGGTGTATAAACCAGTCGCGAAGACAGTGCGCACAGTGCCTACCACTATGCCGCCAGAGTATAGGATAGTGCGCCAGCTACCCGAAGACCCGCTCGCTGGGTTACCAGACTTACCGACTCACCCCCCAGAATTTGAACCAGGAACCCGCTTCATGCGCTGAAAAGTTAGATTTAGATCCAGCCAATTGGCTATGGCCTGAAGAGCTCAAGCTAGTACACTGGCTCGTTAGGGTTCATGAACTCGCATTTGCTTGGGGTGCCTCAGAATGGGGCCGCCTCAATGAAACATATTTTCCGCCATACAAGATCCCGACAGTACCACACACCCCATGGTTGCAGCGCAATATTCCGATCCCACCCGCAATCACTGGCAAAGTTGTTTGCATTATCAAGGAAAAGATTTCATACAGTGTATATGAGCCGTCGACAGCCGCCTATTGTTCATGCTGGTTCTGTGTCATCAAGAAGGACGGCCATTCCTTGCGCTTAGTCCATGACCTACAACCGCTCAACGAAGTCACTATTTGCGATGCGTCAGTTCCGCCCTTTCCCGACTTTTTAGCAGAAATGTTCGCTGGATACGCAGTGTATGCTATGTTGGATTTGTACGCCAGTTATGACCAGCACGCGCTTCATGTGGATTCGTGCGATATGACTATGTTTGGAACACCCCTAGGGCCGCATCATTTAACGACGCTTCTGCAAGGACACGCTAACGCTGTACAGGTTTACCAAAGCAACACCGCATTCATATTACAGCACAAAATCCCGGAATTCACGTTGTCGTTCATAGACGATGTGCCGATCAAATCGGTAAAACCCGATACCAGAACGAGGATGGCTCTTACGAGACCATACCCGATAATCCAGGCATACGGCGCTTTATATGGGAACACTGCATCGTCGTCAATCGCATTTTGCAGTGCTTAGAAAACGTAGGTGCAACGGTATCCGCAACCAAGTTCGTATTAGCCACACCATCCGCGACCATCGTCGGTCACAAGTGTACTTTCGAAGGGCACGTGCCCGACGAATCTAAGGTACAAAAGATTAGGGATTGGCCTGAGCCGAAGAACCAGTCGCACGTGTGTGGGTTCCTAGGCACATGCGGCGTTTTGCGCATTTTCATTCGTAACTTCTCGTGCATCGCGCGCCCGCTAATCAATTTGACCAAGAAAGATGTTCCTTTCGAGTTTGGTGAAGAGCAGCGTCAAGTGATGCAAACGCTCAAGGATTCAGTACTAGATTCTCCCGTGCTTCGGCGGATAGACTACGAAAGCAGCTGCGAAGTCATCCTAGCGGTAGACACATCGTGCGTCGCAATCGGATATATCCTGCTGCAAGTAGGCGAAGACAGCAAGCACTACCCCAATCACTTCGGATCAATCGCACTCAATGAAGTAGAGAGCCGCTACTCACAAGCGAAACTCGAACTCTACGGCTTATATCGCGCGCTATGTGCCGTGTGTGTCTACATATTCGGTGTTGTCAATTTGACGGTCGAAGTGGACATGAAGTATATCAAAGGTATGATCAACAATCCCGATCTGCAACCCAACGCGACCATCAATCGATGGATCGCGGGTATTCTTTTATTTCAATTTAATCTTGTTCACGTACCCGCCGCAAAACATGCAGGCATTGATGGTCTCTCAAGGAGGCCGCGTGTGGATAAGGATCCAGAGGAAGCCAATGATCACAAGGATTGGATTGACCGTGCATACTCATTTGGAGTCGCGATCCTAAATGAAAGGACACTCCAAGTAGAGGCAGCCGGCGCCAAATATGCTCTTTCCGCGCACTTAGTGCCGTTCATGCAGCCGCTGAGGCGCTTACCAGTCTTATGCACCTTTCTTGATGTTACAGAACCAATACCAGATGATCCGCAAGTCCCGCGCTCCAAGAAAGCGCAAGCGATAGACGAGCGTATGACCGTGATAGAGCAATTCCTTCTCAACCGCAAAAGACCCGCTGACATCACAGATGATACATTCACCATGTTCGTCAATCACGTGGCGCGCTTCTTCGTTCCTGAAGGCAATCTTTGGCGCCGCAAAGCAAATGGTAAACACCAGCTCGTGGTGAAACCGCATAAGTGATATCGATTGCTAAAACAAGCGCACAATGACCTAGGTCATAAGGGTGTATATGCCGTTCGCTCACAGCTGCTGTTGTGCTTTTGGTGGCCACACATCGACGACGATATCAAATGGTATACACGCACATGCCATGAATGCCAAATCAGGCAGACACTAAAGCTCCAAGTACCGCTGATGGTACCGACGCCCGGAGGTTTGTTTCGCAGAGTACACATCGATACAATGAAGATGCCCAAAGCAGGCAGATACGAGTATCTGGTACAGGCACGCTGTGCACTGATGTCCTATCCCGAATGGCGCATGTTGCGCAAGGAGAATACCAAGTCGCTCATGGCCTTCATATATGAAGAGCTACTATGCAGATGGGGTCCTATCACCGAAATCATTACTGACAACGCGCCCGCTTATAGACTCGCCGCAGACATGCTCGCGGAAAGATACAATATCCATCCGATCCACATATCGCCCTATAACTCACAAGCGAACGGTATAGTAGAGCGCCAGCACCATGATGTCTGGAGGCCATCATTAAAACTTGCGATGGAGATGATACTCATTGGTATCAAGTTGTTCATTCCATATTTTGGGCTGAGCGCATCACCATGCACAAGTCAATGGGCTTATCGCCTTATTTTATGGTGCACAGTGTTGAGCCGATCTTCCCCATTGACCTTGCAGAAGCTATGTTCTTAGCGCCGACGCCAGTGCGCGCGCCATTTACCACTGCAGCACTCATTGCTTGGCACGCACGGCAGTTACAGAAGCGCATAGAGGATCTCAGCGCTATCAGGGACAAGGTAATGAAGGCGCACTACACGTCTATCCGCGATTTCGAGAAGCGCTTTCATGCAATGATCCGCGATTACAACCATGCACCTGGTACCTTAGTATTGGTGCGCAATTCGAAGGTTGAATACGAGTTGAGCAAGAAGACGAAGCCACAATACTTGGGACCTATGATTATAGTGCGCCGCACAAAAGGAGGCTCATATCTGCTGGCCGAGTTGGACGGCACTATCTTTAAATTACGCTACGCAGTGTTCCGCATCATCCCTTACCATCCATGCAGCAATGAGCGCATTATGGTGACAAGCGTCACTGGTAAAGATGACGGGACTCTTGATCATTTAGCCGACGAGGATATTGAAGAACCTGATGAAGATGAACCAGAGCGCCCAAACACTTCCCACATATCACCCGACATCCTAACCACATATTCCCACTTTCCGCATCGCACACAAAAACAAAAACAAAATATAACAACAAAACAATCACAAAAACATACCGTCAATTTCCATTCTCTCCGTTTTACCCCGGGTTTCGACCGGCAACCTCAGTTTCCTTTTATCATGTCTCATAACACATGCATTGCATTGAACATACATCCAACAGACTCTATTCTATAACCGCCGATCGGGCGATAATAAACCATCAAGTACATACTGAAGATAAGTTACCTAGAAGCGCGCGCATGACTACCCCATAGACCTTCCATTTCTAAGGCGCGCAGCCGCGCCACGCCCCTTTTACTCATAGATTATGCACCGACACCATCTAATATCAGCGACACACAGGGACATGCAAAGGAATAGATGTGAAAAGATGCCCGAAGAAGACAAGACAAGCGCGCAGCTTGTGCGACTGCCGTATTTCCTTACGACTCTATAATTCTACATGCGCTTACTCACAAACTCCTTATTAATCAGGCCAGCGAATCGATTCGGACATTGGAAATGGATATGGACATGGACGGACATGACAAACGAGATATTATTAGGTGCACAAGTGCCACGTGGAACCAGGAGCAACTATAGTACAAGGCGCTTTGGTGCTGACAAGCAGTTCTAATCTAAAGAAAGTATCTAAGGAGGAACCAGCCACTTTCTACTTCTCTAGCATCTCGTCCATCTCGTTCTCCCAAGAACCCCAGTCGCGCGCAAAAGAATACAATTGGTTGCTCATGTGGAGCAATTCTGACTCTTGCGCGTGAGTGTGCTGTCGCAAGTCGACGAGCATCTCCCGATACTTGGCGACCTCTGTCTCCAACTCGGCGTTTCGAAGCCGAAGCTGCGCAGACTCAATCCGCGCCTCCTCAAGTTGAGCCTCAAGGTCGAGGCGAGGGCGCTTCGGCGCAGGCCCAGAACGAGCGGCAGCCGGACGCTTGGCACACTGCACCATGATAGTCTTACCAGTACCAGCGACGTCCTCATCGGCGGTAGTCTCGCCAACTATCTCCACCTCCGACTCGCCAGCATCGGGCACAGTGCCAGTGTCAGTGGCGACGGTCGGCGTGGTCGACTTTGAAGGAGGCACAACCTTGTCCTTAGTCGGGACAAACACATGCTCTTTGTTTTTGGCCGCGACTACTCAAAAGAATCAGCGACCCGATCAAGAAGAACAAAAGAAAAGTCACATACCAAAGGAACATCCCTTCCGGGCCTTGATGCAAGGATTGCACCTTGCGTTTGAATCTTCAAGGACGCATTTAGCGCCAGACGCGGCACACCGCATACACACCTCCGCCGGTTGCGTAACCGAAGAAGTAGTCATGCACCCACCAAAACGCTGAGGAGCGCGTCAGTACAGCCGAAAAAGCGCAGTAAAAGTAAGAAAGCAAACTCACCAGTCGCCCCATATCAGTCACAACAGGAGAAGGTTCCTTCTCCTTCTTGGCTTCCTTCCCCTTCCCCTTCTCAGGAGACTTCTCTACCGCCTTCGCCTTCTCAGTGCGTGCCGGGTGCGCAGTCAAAGCCGACTCCTCCGCTTTCTCCTTCCATGCCTTGACGGCCTTCGGCAAAGTCTTGGCGGCAAGTTTGCCTTCGTTCAGCTCTACAGAATCCGCATCACCAATTGAAAGGTGCAGCTGCAAGGCGCGCGCCCGTTCAAAGACGGAAGTCATATCAGCCTAGAACAAGAGCAATGAGAAAACAAGTAAGCGGAGAACGGAAAGAAACTTACCATAGCGGTATTCCAATCATGGAGCCATGATTCTTGCTCCTCCAGGAGCTCCGGTTTCGGAGGAGGTGACGTCTTCACGCAAATGTCCATGGTAGTGAGTACCACCGCCCAGGACCGTTCGATCTGATTGGCGACGGATTCCTGCAGCTCCTTTGGAGGCACAGTGTCGAGAGTGGCGTCATCCAAAGACGCGTCGCCATTGTTCTGGACGTGCTCCTCAGGCTCAGGAGAGGGTGAGGGAGAAGCAGTAAGCATGGCAGGATCAAAAATAGCAGAGGACATGATAGCAGGTGATGAAAGATAATCGTGAAGATGTGATGGAGTATTGAATGGAAGAAGAGAAGCGCGACACATGGCCGGCTTTTATGCCAGAAATGAACCACATTATGTCAGCACAATTCCACCCGCTCACCACAATTCATGCGACCACAGTGGATCTGCTCCACATCCGATTTGGCACATTTTGCCCACGATCACGTGACTTTCCTCGTCGAGAATTCGCTAAGTCCATCCACCCCTATGTACGCTGACTGGGGACAGTCAGAAGCTAAGTTCCTATGAGATGTAGAGACTAACATCTCTGTGGCCTCGTAGAGGTCTAATTCTCCAACATCCCAATCACCTCCCAAACACAGCACGACCCGTATCTCATTTCTGCGCACTTGGCGCTTCGTCGGCCGCTCGCGCGCACAGGTGTTTCGGTCGCACATCGGTGCACGCACCTTCAGTTCCGTCACTCATCCTCTGTTTATCCATTCCATGTCCGTTCAGTTCGTCGGTGCGTGTTCCTAATTTATTCTCATGTATTCTGACATATCTCCGGCGCTTGCGCACATATTCCGTATGTTTCGTCACGGACCCTTATTTACATATCATCACGTACTCACTTCGCTTTCCGGCTCGCTTTAGCGCTTGACAGCACTTAACGCTACTTACAATATATATACCTTGCCTTTGTATAATGATCATCATCTTCTTCCCGCACAAACATTGGACTCTAAGTCTAAAATCTCCATTGTATCTGCCGACCGACACTAAGCGCCAGAGCCGACACGAGCGCCAGTCCTCATATTCTTAAATACAAATGTCGTCTTACTTGTCTCTCGACTCACTTAAGAGTCGCTGCGCTCCACCACCCGCACACACACTT
Organism: Suillus discolor; assembly: GCF_016758755.1. Lineage (NCBI taxonomy): Eukaryota > Fungi > Basidiomycota > Agaricomycetes > Boletales > Suillaceae > Suillus > Suillus discolor. Next base: position 202,543 of record NW_024541273.1, on the reverse strand, counting down.
CACTCTCACTCAACGCGCGCCACCATACTTGTCGCTCAGTAGCGCTTCATAGCGCTTTCGCTTATTGCGCTTTGCTCATCATCACACGCCCCACCAGGCTTATCCGACAGCCCAGTTCAGTGTTCCCCTCCACTATCATATATAGAGGAACCTTCTCAGTAGCAACTCCCTTGGGCCGACATTAGATTCGTGCACAGAGGACCATCTGAGTATATTTCATACTACCCACTTCTTACCTTTCTACATTCCTCACCTACAGTGGCCATTAGAGATGCATGCGCAGTAGTATGTGGAAGTTTTTAGATTTTCAGTCTAAGTGTTGCATGCAAACAGATGATAATTTCGATGGGAGGTAAAAGAATCCTACATGAAAAATCTCAAGTACTAAGTATATATGATAGCATGCCGAAGCACTGTTCAGAGCTGAGTAGGTAGCGGTAGTATGTAAAAAGGGTCCATAATGCAAGTAATGAAAATATAAATGAGATAGCTTTGGAAATATGGTCAGTCTAATGCAAATGAGTTTAAATATGCACCAATGGACAAGTGGAGGACATGGATAGGACAGGGAAAGGACGTGCGACAGAGCTGAAGAAAAGCTGACATGAACCGATGCGCATGCCTGAGCTGTGGCTGTCGGCCAACAATGGAAAAGATGTGCACCATGTTAGTGATAGCACGCACTGCGTGAGGATCTAAGTGACACTGCAAAAATAGCCTCTATCAGGCTACAAGGACTCCAAGTCCTACAGCACTATGGAAATCGAAGATGTCAATATCCCAGTCATTGCATGCAGTAATAGCCGTGATGGTTCAGAGTGATGTGAGACGCATTGTAGGACTTGGAGTCCTTGTAGCCTTGTAGAGGCTATTTTTGCAGTGTCCCTCAGGTCCTCACACAGTGCATGCTATCACTGACATGGCGCACATCTTTTCCATTGTTGGCCAATGGCCACGGCTCATGCATGTGCATCGGTTCACATTGGCTTATCTTCAGCTCCGTCATGTGTCCTTCCCCCATCCTATCCATGTCCTCTGCTTGTCCATTGGTGCGTATTTTATCTCAATTGTGTTAGACTGACCATGTTTCCAAAGCTATCTCATTTATATTTTCATTACTTGCATTATGGACCCTTTTTACATATTACTGCTACCTACTTGGCTCCGAATAGTGCTTTGGCGCACTATCATATATACTTAGTACTTGTGAATTTTCATGTATCTTTTTTTTTCCCCATCGAAATTATCATCTGTTTGCACGCAACACTCAGACTAAGAATCTAGAACCTTCGGTATACTATTGCGTGCACTCCTCTAGAAGGTTGCGCTAATGTTCGCACTTCTTTCATCACGTCTATCATCAAAACTCTCCTTCTGTCTCATCGCCGTGTCGCATCACTTTCGCATTCACAAATCTTCATATATATCCTTCAGCTTGAGCACACACCTTCATGCTTTATCAAACCTTTGGCTGCTTGGTCGTGCATTGTATCACACTTTCGGCAGCTCGCTTGTGCTCGCATCACTTCAGCACAAGTTCTTGCACTCCCTCTATTCTCAGTTACCCTTACTAGTTTCAAAGTTTCCCCTCACATTTTACTTAGAGGAATCATTCTCAGTAGCAATCCCCTTGGGCCGAATTTATACTCACATCCAGAGGTCTATTTGAGTTTTACCCCACTTCACCCTTTCACCCCTTCTCATCTAGCTGTCATTCCTCACACACAGCGTGACAGGCACATATGTGTCATAATAATCAACACCATAGACCTGTGAGTAGCCCTTGGCTACAAGCCAGGCCTTATACTTATCTATCTCTCTGTCCATGTTTCTCTTAATGCAGAAGACCCATTTGCATCCCACCATGTTCACTCCTTCAGGCTTTTCAACTATAGACCATGTACTGGCATCTTTCAGCACAGTAAGTTCCTTGTGCACAGCATCATCCCATTTTGGCCAGTCAATTCTCATGTGAGCTTGTTCCAGCATTGTAGGGTCAGTTGCCTCTACTTCGGCAACTCCGGCTACCATTGCATAGATGTCCTCATCGTATTCATCCACTTCCCCACATTCGTTGGCTACTCCTAACTCGGCGGTGTAGAGATACAATGATTGCTGGGCACTACACGAAGTAAGTAGCCAGCAATATAAAAATGTTGTGGTCGTGCACAGCCTAGTCTGCTTTACTTGCAAGACAAGTGTGTTCGACCCAAGGGGTTTGCTGTATGGTATTAGAATAATCAGTTATAACAAAAGGAAGATAGTCCGAAGCGTGGGAAACAAAGTCCGAAGGTATAATTACAAGTCCAATGTCAAAAATGTCGGGTCCGACATTTTCAGGTTTCGGGTTAGTGGGTTTGCCTCGGGTTGTGTCGGGTTAGCATCGGGTTAGCATCGGGTTAGTGTCGGGAATATAGCAAATGTCAGGGATAGCGAATGGCGGGTTACTGTCAGATGCTTCAGATAAAGAACGGATGATATTGCGGAATCCAACTAAGAACTATGAATATCGGATGACCTCCTCCTACTCGGAGGTAGAAAGGTCCAGTAAATAGGTAGGAGGTATGCGAAATATATAGTATCTATGTAGAATTTCGGAGTGCTATAGGCGAAAGTAGTAGCGCTGATTTTCGGGTCCGATGTCCTATGTAATAAGACACAATGTACTGTGGACATGTAATAACGTGTTCTACAATGTTAGCGACATGAAAACAAGTAACTGTGCACCTAGTGGGGATAGATATGACAGGACAAGACATAGGGAGGACAAATGTGCGGGAAAATATCGGGTCCGATGTGCAGGAAACATCAGGTCCGTCGGATTAGTGTTGGGTTTAGTGGATAAACATCGGATTGAGCGGATGAGTGTCGGATAACATCAGGAAGTGATTTAGATGTTTGACATGTATCAGGAAATAGCTGGATATGAGCCTAGCGTGAGCTCGAGTGCTACAGCAGCTAAATTGCTGTACTCCCCCACAGGTCACATACCTTGAGGTAAGTTTGTGTTCTGTCCGTCAGTGGTGCCAGTGCCATCTCTCAAGCTTTTGATATATGCTGATTCCACTCCAACTCTTGCAGAACGATGTGGTTGGGGAGGTTCTTCAAAGTGGGGACCTAGATGGTCTGGAGGAGGGATAGTTTGTGATGAGGCTGGACTGTTGGTTTGACTGGTGAGTGTTGAATGCTTTGTGCCATGCTGCTGACTGGTGCTTTGATAGTTGAACTGATATCATCGATTCATGCTGTGTGGTGTCCCCTGTCCTCAGCTCCTTCTAGAGGTACATCCACCTCTACTGTGTTGAATGTGACACTTCTTTCGACAGTGACATGCCTGCTATTGGGTAGGTACACTCAGTGCCCATTACTCTCTAGGTCAAAGCCCATCCAGCAGCCCTCTATAGCCCACATGTCCAGTTTCGACCTGGCCGTAGTGTGAACCTTCACTTGACACCCCCATACCAGTACATTACTTAAGTCAGGTTTCCTTTTGAATAACGTCTCATACGGCATCTTGTTTTCCAGTGCGTGGATCGAGGTACGGTTCTTCAACCAGGTGACATGCATCACAGCTTCTCCCCACAGGTACTTTGGCAACTTGCTTGCATGCAGTAATGTGCACGCCCTTTCAACAATAGTTCTGTTCAAGCACTCGGCAACCCCATTATGTTCCAGCATGTCATGTATGGTAAGCTTTTGTTCTGTTTCTTTACTCTTCAAGTGATGTGTAAATTCTTCGCTAGTGAACTCTCCCTGCGATTTGAGCGGAGATGTTTAACCTTTGCATTGAGTTGGGTGTTAGCCCAGGCTTCAAACTTAGTATAAGCATCAAAGGTCTGGTCCTTTGACTTCAGAAGGTAAAGGTGTGTGAAATGCATGTAGTCATCTGTAAAGGACACAAAGTACTCCTTCTGACCGGGAGTTCAAACAGGTGAAGGGCCCCAGAGGTTGCTGTGGACCTTGTTGCCAAAGTTTTCATGTCTTGGCGGGTCTTGGACCTTTCTGATGGGCTTGTGCATTGCCTTGGCATATTTGCAGGACTCGCAACTGTCCATCGTCTTTTTTGCCACATCAAGATTTATTCCAGTAATCACACCGTCATGGATCATTTGTGTGATGGTACTTGGTGCCATGTGCCCTAGTCTGGCATGGACTTCCCACATGGTGAGTACTTCTTTTACAGCTGCTGCTCTGGTGTATGGTCTCTTTGACCCTTTTACACTATATAAGCCCTTATTCACCAGAATCTCTCCCAACAGCTTCTTTTTATCATTGAATATCTTGCAGGAGCTCTCATGGAATAATGCGCCATATCCAGCTGCAGTAAGTCAGCTGATTTAAAAAAAAAAAAATCCAATCATTGTCCAGTTGGGGTATTGTACCCTATGTAGGACATTTCTATCTAAGAAAGGGGGACACCTGTGTCCCCGCCGTGTCTCCTACTCTGCAAATGCCCTGGGGGAGGGTTGACCTCCCCCAGTCCACCATTCCTGCTGGCTGTTTTAGATGCACGAGTCTGCTACTCCACGGGGCCGTATTGATACATTTTGTGTGTGTGTGCCTGTCTTAGGTTGGGAAATATACATGTACTCAGATCACCGAAGCGAAGTTGGCTAATTGACACAAGAGTCATGCTCATCTTAGGTGTGTATAGGACATCTTTCAGCAATATACATGTACTGGAGTTTCTGTTTGGCAACAGAATCATAATGTTGCCCTTGCCGATTGCTTGAAAGGTATGTTTGTCAGTGGTTGTTATTGGCTTTGGGACTATGTTGACGAAGTCTTGTAACAAGTCACAGTATAATGACATATGTTGTGATGCACCAGAGTCAAACAGCTCAATTCACTGTTCTTGGCTATGGCTCAAGCTTGTTAGCATCAAGTATGTGAGTGAGGTTTGTTTGTCTGTTCCTGCAGTTTCATGTGCTGTCTTACTAGGATGTGATTGGCAATAAAATTACCAGTTCTCACTATCCTCCATGGTCAACAGTTGATAATGTGGTCATTCATGGGAGGAGGCGTAAATAGCTGGTCTTTCTAAACAAACTTCTAATGACTTGAGGTGGGTTGAGGCAGTGACCGTTAACTGGCTTGACGCAGTGCTTAGGTACTTGAAGGTTGATAGTTTGTTAACTGGCTTGATGCAGTACCACAATGCTACTAGAAGAGGATTGCAAAGGTGTGCAATATGAAGATGGATATATGAATCACAACAGTATACAATGAATCAGAGTAATATCTTGTAAAACACTCCCTATTCTCAAAAATTAGAGGAGATCAAACTAAGCCTCTAACACAATCGAATCAACCAAAATATGTGGTTTCAAAACTAACTTCTCTGCTGCTTAGGCACTCACAATAAGTATGACGCAGAATCAGAACAGAGTGCACCTTCTTGATGTAGTCTTAAAGCAGCCAAGCTTCCTAATCGTTAAAAATATGTAAATTCTCCCAACAGAAAAGGTATCCTGTGTTGTAAAGAGAATGTGACGAAACTACAACTAGATGACTGATAACCATGTACCAGCTAGTGTAATTCAAGGATTGGCTCAAGGTAGGCCTCAGAAGATCAGTATGTTGTGGGAAATGATGACAAAAGAATGGAGGGAATAAACTAATATTCACTCAGATGTTCACACAAATATAGGGTGAGAAATTCAAGTAGATACTCAAATCCTCCTCCCTCTCTCTAAAAGAGGGATGTCTGTCCTCTCAAAGGAAGCTTATTTCAAAAGGGAGATTGTCATTATTCAGAGGGTAAACTGGGTCCCTTATATGCTACTCTAAATGTGGCTGTGTAACTATCTAATTAAGGAAATATGAATCATAGTGACTCAGACAGAAAAATGAGTCATAGTTGAAATGTCCCATGATGACTTGTTCACTTCTCAAATATTCCCATCCATTAACTTTCTTCCTTCAGTTTCCTGACTAATCCATCTCATCTTACTAATCCATTTCATCTGACTAAGCCATTGATCACACATGAACTGTTGAAATGTTGGAATGTTACCATAAATGTGTTTCAGAACATACAGACAAAATGTGAAGAATTGTAAAAAAACAGTCATAAGATTGTGAGAGAATGCTGAATAATGTGTTGTGGTATGTTTGGAACTTATCTTCAAACTGGATAAGTGTTAATTGATTATTATGTAGTATTATGGGTTTGTTATGTCTGAGAATTACTCAAATCAAATCATAATGTGTTTATAGAAAATTCTTAGTAATTTCGTAGAATAAAGCAGAGAACATCAAAGCTCAAAAGTAGCCATGACCATGCACAAAACAAGTTTGGTGTGTGTCAGCGCTAACCAAACACCTTCAAGCTCGTCGTCTTTCGCCTTGTCTTTGGCACTGGCAGCCATTTCAGGTTTCTTGTCCTTGCATTTCCCATCTAATCTCCCTTTTGTTACGCTGACCGTTGGTCGGCGTGTGCGAACTAGGATAGGTCTTCTCAGCGACGACTCGAGTGAGTCTACTGAAGCTGAGCGTGGTCTAGCCTTGACGGAACGTCAAGGATTCCTCCGGCGATCTCGGTAAGACAGCGCTCGTCGAGATGCAGGGCTAGCGGATACGTGCTAAGTCGTATGGGGGCGACTTAGAAGTGCGGTCTCACACAAGGAAGCTGGTAAGCTTAGATGAGCAAGTTCTGGGGATGAACCTAGTAGATTAAAGTAAAGTCTAAGTACAATAATCTGTGTCTACTTATAGGGAAGTACTACAAGTATTCTAGCTCAGTCTGTAATCAATAGTATATCGTAAATCTATGATAGCCAGACATGAGGTTCAGATAAGATACATGAGGCTTAACCTCTGATCAAGCATGCTGCGCCAAGGGCAGCTGCGCATAGGTACAGGAAGCGCCAAGCGCGCTCCGGATCTTCATGAAGCGACATGTGGTATGCATGCGCTGATCTAGGGTGACCATGAGGCGTACAGCCTCCATGGATCAGGTACAAGGCCATCTAGGCCAGGGGCGGGTCATAGCGCCAGGGGCGGGGTCGTAGCGGTCCAGACCACTGTCTTTCTGGGCGCGGGCGGCGCACCGCCGCGCGGGGAGTCTAGCAGAGCGGGGGCAGGCGTAGGCAGAGCAGGGGCTCTTGTAGGTGTTACAGATGCCTGTAACACCTTTTCCACTTGCTCCTCCACTGCCAGGGCCTCTGCAATCCTTTTGCATGTGCCCGTACTTGCCACAGTTATGGCAGTTTTCTTTTATCCTTTGAGTATGCTGACCCGAATTTGTGTTGTAGGCAGTGTTGTCATTCGAGGATCCAGCCTTCTTTGATTTTGAGGCCCAGCGGTCGTATTCATCAACAATAGTCGACATCAATATATCAGAGGTGAGTTTGACGCTCGATACTTTAGCAGATGCTGTCAGTGCTGATAAATGTGGGTTGTAGGACACTGGTAGCGAGCTCATAATCATAGCCATGAAGCTTTCATTGGAAGGTGCATGTCCCAACGAGGACAGTGGTTCTTTGATCATTCGCATCTTGTCAAAGTGATCTCTGATGTTTCCTTTTTCAGTGCACTTCTGGTCCTGGAGCTTTCGCAATAGCTCCATGGACACCACACGCAAACACTGCTCAAACAGGCTCAAGAGGTGCATGAATATTTTCTTTGTCATGTCTAAATTTTTGATTTGAATAAACAGTGAGTCAGGGATCATCCCTGCTATCTGCTGTTTTGGTATGGCCTGGCCCATGCGCCATTCTTTCAATTCCATTTTATATATGCTAACCTCTTTTACTTTGTCCGGCATAGCTAGTACCACGACACTCCTCTGCTAGGCAGTGTTAGGCAACTGCATGGGTATGGGTAACCCGCACGGGTCATAGGTAAGGGTACACCTAGGGTACAGGTGGGGGTTGCCTTTCACAGCACCCATACCCGCGCACAGGTTAGACCATCCAAACATCAGCAGCAAGCACTCAGTACGATGGGCATACAACTCACTGGATGCCACATCACCATTCACACCCCCACCCCCACCATTCACGCCGGCATTGGTGCATACCCCAACACCACCAACACCAATGACCACCACACTGCATCCAACACCACTAGCACCATGCACAAATGCCCAACACACACCAGCAAGTGCTGACGTGGCACAAACACTTGCAGACAACACCAGGATGCTGAAGATGAGAAAAGGATGAGAGGTGGCACTCATTCTTACTTGCATGCAGTGTATGTAGACTCGACTCTGGATAGGGAGTCACAGTGAGTGAGTGTGTTGATCCTCCTTCAAGCTTGAGCCACACTGATCCAAGTTGTTGCACACCGTTTGCAGTGAATGAGTGTGTCAATCCTCCTTCAACTCGAGCCATGCTGATCCAAGTTGTTGTCTGCCATTCACAGTGTGTCGATCCTCCATCAAGCTCAAGCCATGCTGATCAAAGTCATTGCCCACTGTTTGCAGTGTCTTAATGAGTCCTTTTTTACAATCATTTTTTTTTGATATTTCTAACTTAATATTTATATGTACTACCTGCAGGTAAACCCTGCACAGGTGCGGGTGAAACACCTTCACCATCTGTAATACTGCCCCCAGACGACGTCCCCCACGCACAGATCATGTACCTATTATCAGCATCCTGGACCTCAAAATCCCTCATGCCTCAACAACGATCACTGCCAACTTCCGAGATGTAGACTGGACAACATTCAATGGCCAACTCCAAACCAACCTCAGTGAATACCCGGAACCAAAACCCATTACATCCATAGAACAATTCCAAGCCACAGCCAACAACCTCAGCACCACCCTAAAAAGAACCATTGAAAGTAAAGTCCCCAACACGAAACCCAGCCCTCATGCAAAATGCTGGTGGACAAAAGAGTTAACATTAATGTTAAAAAGAAAGATGAGCTAAGTGGACTATCCTACAAGATGCGTGGACTGCCTGATCACCCTGTACACGAGGAACACCATAAATACCGCAACCAAGTCACTGAAGCCATCCAAAAAACAAAACAAGAACACTGGATAGAATTTCTCGAGGAACTAGACACTGACAGTATATACACCACTGTAGCACTGGAGCTCACGCTGAACACATATTCTCTCATTTCTCGATACACGTCCAATGCCTGTTATGCACTAATGTAACCCAATGCTGACCCGCACAACCCGATGCAAACCCGACACTTTGACTAGCGGACCTGACGTTTCGGCCGCATCAGACCCGATATTTTCCCGCGCTCTTGTCCTATCCATGTCCTGTCTTGTCTTGCTAGCCCCACTAGGTGCATAGTTGATTGTTTCTCACATTACTCACGTCGTAGCAAGCGCTATTACATGTTTTCCCATCATCCACAGCGCCTCGTGTTTATTTACATGTACTTTGGACCTGAAATCGTCGGCTGCTACTTTCGCCTATGGCCTTCCGGATTTCTACGTACTTATATATATATTGGACTGACTACGAGTATTTTCATTATCCAAGTAGTAGGGAGCCGTTCCCCGATACTTAGTGGTCAAACCCGATATTTCGTAGTTCCCAGTTGACATTGCGAATATTACCGCTCTTTCTATCCGAAATACCCGCAGTTATCATATATCCGCATACCGCTCGCTTTCCCGACATTTGCTATCGCCCTTGCCGCTAACCCGCTAAACCCGCACCCAAAACCCGCTAACCTGAAACCTGAAAACATCGGACCCGACGCTTTGGCATCGGACATCGTAGATATACCTTCGGACTTTGTTTCCCGCACTCGGACTTTTGACTGTTTTATCATTTCACTAACTACAGACCAATCCAATAGCTAACCCCTCGGGTCGAATGCACTTGTCTTGCAAGTAAAGCAGACTAGGCTGTGCACGACCACAACATTTTTATATTGCTGGCTACTTACTTCGTGTAGTGCCCAGCAATTGTTGTATCTCTACACCGCTAACAAGTTTATCACTAGACCATATGGAGATGGAAGCAGGACAAGCATCCCAGTACTCAAGACCAAAGACACCAATGGCAATCACACAGAAGCTGTCATGAACAAGGGCAAGAGTAAAGCCCTAGCCGAAGCCTTCTTCCCTCCTCCTCCGAACTCTAGCGCTGTACCAGCTAATTTTGAATATCCAGACCCGATCACACCATTCACTGCCATCACAGAAGAACAGCTCATCCGCATGATCAACAACACCAGCCCGTATAAAGCACCAGGACCAGATGGAATATGCAACATTGTCTTCAAACGCGCGCAACATATACTGACCCCATACCTCCTTCATCTTTTCAATGCAGTATTCTCCCTCAAGACATACTTCAACCCATGGAAAGAATTCACCACAGTGGTACTGCGCAAACCTGGTGAAGCAGACCACTCAGTTCCAAAGGCCTATCGCCTGATTGCTCTCATCAACATGACGTGCAAACTACTGACAGCTCCAATAGCAGAACAAGTCACTCAGACAATAGAACACCATAACCTCCTCCCCAATACTCACTTCGGAGGCCAACCAGGATGCACCACCACTGACTCACTGCACTTACTCGAAACCACAGTCAAGAATGCATGGTGGAACAACAAGGTCACTTCCATCCTATTCCTTGACATCGAAGGTGCCTTTCCCAACGCAGTCACCAATCAACTAGCTCACAACATGCGAAAATGCCGCCTACCTCCAGAAATAGTAGACTTTACAGTTAGAATGCTAACAGGCCGGAAAACACAGCTAAAGTTCAATGATTCCCTCTCCAACTGGATAGAAGTATGCAATGGTATAGGTCAAGGAGACCCTCTTTCTATGATTGCCTACCTCATATACAATGCTGACCTAGTAGACATTGCTAACCCCCGCAACAACGAAACAGCCCTAGCTTTTGTGGATGACACAGCATTCATAGCAATTGGACCAACATTTGAAGACACTCACTGCACCCTCAAGAGCATGATGGAAAGGCAGAACGGAGCACTCCAATGGTCACGTGAACATAACTCAAAGTTCAAGGTCAATAAATTTGCACTAATCGATTTCACCCACAGCAGAACCTGCCATCGCCCCCCACTAATTATACAAGATACTGTCATCTCCCCTGCTGAGCACCACCATTGCCTAGGCCTACTCATTGATCAAGAGCTAACATGGAAACATCACACAGGATATGCAATTGCCAAAGGCACAAAATACACCCTCCAACTCCACTGTCTATTGAAACCATCCAATGGAATATCTGAAAAGCTCATGCACAAATTATACCTTACAGTAGCTGTCTCAAAGTACACATATGGTGCCGATGTATGGTTTTGCCTGACCTTCAACACAGAGACAGGAATGGAGAAAAGAGAATCCAAAGGAATTGCACAGAAGCTAGCTAGAGTCCAATGGATCACTACACTGAGTATCACTGGTGCCATGAGAACAACTGCTACTGACATTTTAGACGCACACTCCAACCTGCTCCCTGGATCAATGCTCCTCCAACGCACATGCCATCGTGCAGCTATCTGACTAGCCACCCTACTGACACGCCACCCCCTACACTCTCACCTCCAGCACATCATTAGGCATTGCAACACCCACCGGCACTGCTCATCACTCCACAATCTCATCTCCATGTTCCGAATATACCCAAACAACACAGAAACCCTAGATCCCATTCAACGATCCAACGCTAGCCAGAAAAAACACCTTCAAGATACACATAACACCAAAAGAGAAGGACACCATCAAGGGACAAAAAGAACTGACAGACAAGATACAGATCTTCACAGATGGCTCCAGACACAATGGAGGAATAGGAGCAGCTGCAGTACTAATACATGAAGGCCAAGCACCCCACACCCTCAAATATCATCTAGGTCTGATCGCTTCTTGGACCCGAACCAGGTGGCACCCCGACAAGGACCCCGGAACCCAACCATCAACATCGCGCCCGACAGCGCCAAGGACGCCAAACAGCGGCCCCAACGCTGCAACCAACACAGGATCCTCATCAATCCGAAACCAAGAACCAAGGTATACCCAACCAAAAACAGCAAACATGGCCCCAACCAGCACAACAAACCCTCCAACCACCTCCCAACCAACACGCATGAACAACCGTAAAACAACCGCAAGCAAACCATTACTAACTATCAGCAAATCTAATGAAGAACACGCCCTAGGGACGGGTATAAGAACCGATGTCAACTCAATGAACTCGGCAAGGAAAATCCTATCAACTCATGGCTTAGTACTACCAACAGCAGGCAACATGCTTCAGCCAATAGCAATGGCCCTGTTTGAGTTCAGCATCTCAGCCAACCTAGGAGCAACCCACATCGACATCCTTCGAGCAATGGCCTTTGTACTGCTGGAAGTTGACCATGAAATTGATGTCTCAAGTATCGTAAAGAAAGTTCAAGCCTTGATGGGAGGACCAGTGGCCACACTGGACGAGAAGATAGAAGAGCTAGAGAAAGTCATAGAGAAGCACAAAACAACGCTAGAATATACAGCGTCAGAGGTAAGCAAACAGTTAAACTCTGTAGTACTCAAGGTATCCCACGCAGCCGAGAACACTGCGACACCGCAACACGTCCCGACCACGAATGAAGGAACAGCTGGAAAGAAAGACCAGAGATCATACGCGACAGCAACCAAGGAAGGAATCCCGGCACCCCTGATCAAGGCCTTAGCTCGCAATGAAGCCCAAGGACGCCAAATACTCTTAGAAAGGCGCTCACCAAACTTCACCAACATGCTCATCAATCTCACAGAGATCCAGCTGGTCGCGAAAGCAAACCTAGCGGTGGAAGCCATGGAAAAAGAAGAAACTGACGTACCACAGAACATCAAGTTCATCTCAGCCAGACGCCTCCCCCATGGAGGCGTATTATATGAACTAGACTCAGCAGAATCAGCTTCCTGGCTCAACAACCCACCAAACCGCAGCAAATTCCTCGAAGGTTTCGGAATTGAAGTCGTACTCAGAGACAGAACGTACCATGTCATAGTGGAGAACGTGCCAATCAGCTTCGTGCCAGAACAACCGGCAGCATTAACTGACATTGAACAGAAAGCAGGAATGAAACCCAAGGCAATATCAAAGGCAAGATACATCAAGCCGATCAACAGACACAACCTGGACCAGCGAACGGCCCACGTCATCATCACCTTCAACACCAAGGAAAGCGCCAACCAAGCAATCAGATTTGGCCTCTCGGTCGCAGGTAAGAAAGTATATGCCAGGAAACTGATTACGGAACCTTCCAGATGCCTTAAATGCCACTCCTTCGACGGTTCGCACATGGCCAAGGACTGCCCACAGGAGGAAGACACCTGCGGGACATGTGGCGGATCACACAGGACCTCCACCTGCACAATAAAGGACCAAAGTGACTTCTACTGCGTGAACTGCAACATCCAGGGCCACGCCACCTGGAGTAGAGACTGCCCAACATTCAACGCAAAGTGGAACACTCACAAGAACCGAAATGCAGAATCTACATACCGCTACTACCTAACTGATGACCCCCTTACCTGGGAGAAGGTATCAAATTCAGACACCGAATGGAACGATCAAGAAGAAGCGCAAACAAGACCACCCCAACCCCAGCCCCCCCAACCGCAACCAACCCAAAGGTACCTGCCGCCAAGAGACAGGTCTGATGAGTGGCGCACAGCTACAAGACAACAGAGACCGCTGTAGGGATTCATTTCTGGCTGGGCTTGCAGAGACTGTTTTTACCTTAGTGTTATGTTTGCACTTTTGTAGCTTACATAATCAAGTTATCTTTTCACCAGTTACCAGTATGAGTCTGAGTACTCAGCAAGTTTTCATGATATTTCCTCTTCTCTGAGCCTTGAGCCTGGTCCAGAAACCCTTTAGGGTCGAATAGCAGCTAGGTTCTGCAAGACCCAACATTGTTCAGACTCACCATCTGAATAGTTGTACCTTCACCGCAAAGGACCACCACCAACAACCAGAACCCCAACCATGTCCCACTAGGAGGACAATTGAGAATAACAGACATGTGGGCCTCGCAACCGCGGCTCCAACCGGCTCCAACCCAGCAATGCCCTCTGAATCCAAGCAATGACCCAACACCCAGCGACACCAGCACCCAGTCAGCGACATCCTGATGAACACCACCACCAATGGGAGAGTATAACCCAGGCAGATGGAGTGACAACCAAGACTTTGAATAAATGCCTGTACAACCCAACGACCAACCACCGGCAAGGGACAACCTCAGGATATGGCAACAAAATCTTAGAAAATCACTCCCCACTGAAGGTACAACAATTCAGATGGTGAGTCTGAACAATGTTGGGTCTTGCAGAACCTAGCTGCTATTCGACCCTAAAGGGTTTCTGGACCAGGCTCAAGGCTCAGAGGAGGGGAAAATGTCATAAAAACTGCTCAAGACTCAGACTCATACTGGTAACTGGTGAAAAGGTAACTTCATTATGTAAGCTACAAAGTGCCAACATAAGGTAAGGTAAAAACAGTCTCTACAAGCCTAGCCAGAAATGAATCCCTACACCGCCTGGGAACATATGTTAAAAAACCTGGACCTTAACATGTATGATATCACCTGCATACAAGAACCCTATTTAAACCCGGTAAAGCTCGCTAACGCCTCCAACCTTAGACAATACTGGGGTGTATTATACCTGTCAAACCACCATTCCAGCCCCGACAGAATGCAAGTCATCATGTTAGTCAACAAGAAACTCTCGAAGAATAACTGGCACATCGTAATGATCAAATCACCAAATGTAATGGTGGTCGAGCTAGTGGGCGACTTTGGAAAGGTGTGCATGTACAATATTTATAACGCCTGTGACAATGACAACACCCTGCACTTTCTCGAAAGACACATGGCCACTGAGCACAACACCAGACAGGCCTGAGTGCAACGCATCGCTCAAGGTGAACAGGAGGAAAAACCAGAGTATATAATGTGGATGGGCGACTTCAACCGCCACCATCCTATGTGGGAACCACAACATAACACCCACTTATTCACCGCGGCGAACCTCAATGCCACGGCTGTACTAATAAACTTATTATCTCTGTATAATCTTGTACAGGTATTACCACTGGGAACAGCCACCTTAGAAGCATCGAACACAAGAAACCTCACACGTCCAGACAACACCTTTTGTTCAATGCAAATGGAACAGATGGTCACTCAATGCAATGTCAAACTGCAACTCCGCCCGGTCATAACAGACCACTTCCTGATCATAACCGTCCTAGATCTAGAACCTGAACACGCCATATCAACGCCTAAGCACAACTACCGGGAGACCGACTGGAAGAAATTCAGAGAACACCTATCAGACAAGCTAAGTGCCATCCCCCCTCCAGCAGAACTCACGACCCACACACTGTTTGAACAGGCTCTGGCAGCACTAACAAGTAGTATAACAGAGACAGTGGAAGCCAAGATCCCAAAAACCAACTCCTCCCCATATGCCAAATGTTGGTTGTCAAAGGAACTAGACACAGAACGAAGAACGGTCCACAGGCTGGCAAGAGAGTCGAGGAAACTCCAAGCAAGACAAAATGACCCAATCCATGAGGAGTACAGATCAGCATGCAATAGATTCTCAGAGAGTATCAAACGAGCAAAGGTAGACCACTGGAATGAATGGATGGAGAAACTGACACCGGCAGGAATTTGGACCTTCCACAAATACACCGCAAGCAATCCAGCCAACCAAGTCCACACAAGAATAAAGACATTACAGGACCCGAGGGCCGACGGCCAAATCGGAGCAACTCAAGACAACGCTCGAAAGAGCAAGCTACTCTATAACGTCTTTTTCAGACCGCCAGTGGAAAACAACTATGTTGACCCAGAATTCGCCTATGACCCACCGATATGCGACTTCGAGCCCATCACGGACCAGCAAGTGTATCGTGCAATAGCCAAACTAGCGTGCCTCACAAAGCCCCTGGCCTGAACGGCATACACAACATAGTCTTCACTCAGTGTGCAGATCTGTTAGTCCCATACATGTCGCCCATCTTCCGCGCTACATTCAAGCTCGAAATCTATCCCAACGATTGGAAATGCTCATCGACCATTGTCTTAAGGAAGCCAGGGAGACCGGATTACAGTGTTCCGAAAGCTTACAGACCAATCACACTACTAGACACCATGGCTAAGATTTTATCCTCTTGCGTAGCAGATGACCTGACGTACATTGCAGAACAACACAGCCTACTCCCAGCAACGCACTTCGGTGGAAGACCAGGCAGATCAACGGTAGATTCACTCCACCTACTAACGAAATTCATCACAGATGCCTGGGTGTCGAAGGAGGACCACGTCTCACTACTATTCCTTGACATGAAAGCCACTTTCCCAAGCGTAGTCACCAACAAGCTCCTGCACATTATGCGGAAGAAAGGCATACCGGAGCAGTATGTCGAGTGGTACAGAAGGAGACTAGCAGACAGAACCACCTACCTCTTCTTCAACGACCACCAGTCCAAACTCTTCAACGTGTCAGACGGCCTTGACCAAGGCTGCCCGCTGTCATCAATAGCCTTCATATTCTACAATTCAGATGTACTAGAAGTTGCTGACCCTAACCCACGCAAAGGAGAGTTAAGCTTAGGCTTCCTCAATGACGTTGCGCTGGCAGCCAGAGCCACATCATATGCGGAATCAAATGCCAAACTCAAGACTATGATGGAGAAACGAGGGGGTGCACTGGAGTGGAGTGAGCAACATCATGCTGAGTTCGAGCTTGAGAAAACTGTGCTAATATGCTTATCAAGGAAACACATACCAAGTGAGGAGAACCCCTGCAAAACAGTATCAGAACCATGACCCGCCATCACTATCTGCAGCCACACCATTCAACCATCCAAGTCCCACAAGTTCCTGGGAATGGTAATAGACGAAAATCTCAACTTCAAAGAACACGCTGTAGAGACTCATGCCTCTCATTGTGCAATATGGCAGTTTTCACTGGGGAGTACATGGCACGAACTTGTAGCATCACTCTGTGTGCTACCTGCAGCTATCTCTATATGAGGCGCAGCTTTCCCGCGCAATGCGCGCCATGCGCGCGTACCTTTCCCGCGCTTCACGATGTATATGCGCGCGCGCTTTCCTGCGCTTGAGCGCCCTATAGCGCCAGCCATCCGGAAGCATCCATCCACTGTCCACCAAGTTCCCTAGTGCGTATATTTCCATTTCTCACATTTGCTTATCGTTCCATCCTTATTTTTATCATGGACCCTTACTTACATATATCTTTACATACCTTACTCGGTAGCGCTTCGGCTCCGCATGACAGCGCTTAGGCGCCATACTTAAGCGCCAGCAGTACATACTATGACTTACTCACTTACTCTCCCACCAGAACGACAGAGGACTTACTGGTTACTACCCACTATTTACCTAGCAGAACATAGTAGAAATCTATTTGTTTACACCTTGCATCTCCCTTCTCTTGTCTTACATCATATCGTCACCTAAGCAAACTCACTCTTACTCTCTCTTGTTTCCGCATACACGCGCGCGCATTCCCGCTGAAGGTTCAACGATACAGCGAGGCACGAACAATGCTCCTGACTGTATCTATAATTGTTGTAAGGTCGCGCGTTGCCTAGTCTGCTATACTTGAGACGACAAGTGCGTTCGACCCTAAAGGGGAAGCGAGTGCAGCAAGGATCTAGAGGTATGCGCTGAAAGCGCTACTGGTTGGCCAATGCGAAGCGCGAGAAAGCGCAGGTGCGCGCAAGGCGCGGGAATGCGCGCGTGTATGGCGCAAAGCGCAGGAAAGCGTGCGCGTGTATACAGATATGAGAGAGAGTAAGAGTGAGTTTGCTTAAGTGGTGATATGATGTAAGACAAGAGAAGGGAGATGCGAGGTGTAAACAAATAGATTTCTACTATGTTCTGCTAGGTAAATAGTGGGTAGTAACCAGTAAGTCCTCTGTCATTCTGGTGGGAGAGTAAGTTTGTAAGTAAGTATGTACTGCTGGCGCTTTAAGTATGGCGCCTAAGCGCTGTCATGCGGAGCCGAAGCGCTACCGAGTAAGGTATGTAAAGATATATGTAAGTAAGGGTCCATGATAAAAATAAGGATGGAACAATATGCAAATGTGAGAAATGGAAATATACGCACTAGGGAACTTGGTGGACAGTGGATGGATGCTTCTGGATGGCTGGCGCTATAGGGCGCTACAGCGCGGGAAAGCGCGCGCGCATATACATCGTGAAGCGCGGGAAAGGTACGCGCGCATGGCGCGCATTGCGTGGGAAAGCTGCGCCTCATATAGAGATAGCTGCAGGTAGCACACAGAGTGATGCTACAAGTTCGTGCCATGTACTCCCCAGTGAAAACTGCCATATTGCACAATGAGAGGCATGAGTCTCTACATCTCCCAGGGACTTAAATTCTGAGTGTCCCCACTCAGCGCGTGTGTGGTGAGGATCTCAAGTGATAGTATGCGAGTACGATGCATGTACGATGCTTGGGTTGTTGGGCGATGAATGTGCACGCATAGGAATGTATCACATGATATGCACGAAGCGCGGGAATGCGCAGGTGCGCGCGAGGCGCGAAGGTGCGTGAAAGTGTGCGCGCATATGCGCTCGAGGCGTGGGAATGCAGCATAGCATGGCGAATTGCAAGGGTGACTCTGGTGTGAATAATGCACCATGGGTGTGAGGCGATGATGTGAGAGTGATATGGCTGTGGTGTGCGAAGCGTGGGCGAGGCGCGCACGTATGGCGTGAAGCGTGGGAGAGTGCGCGCGCATAAGGCGCGAGAACATGCGTGAGTGTTGCATGCGCTGCATTATGTGGGGGTGCAAGGGGCTGTTGCACAATGATCTCTGAGTCCAATATGCGTGCATGAGCATGATGCGAAGTGGTGCGGTCCAAGAGCGATCCAATCCATGTCCAAACCAAGTCCTGCTAGGTGCGCTAAATATTAGGTGCTAAAGGTTTGAACAGCATGAGTAAAACTTTATGCGAAAATATGAAGAGAAAACAGTAAACTTTGCGGATGTCCTATCCGGCTTGTCTTCTTCGTGCGGCTGTCGACATCTACACCTTCCTATGAGCAAGGCGCGGGAAGCGCACGCGCACGTGAGGCGCATGGGTGCGGGAAGATTGCGCGCATATCTGCGCGTTCTAAGGTAAAAAGAGCATGGTGCCGCGTCATGCATGCGAAGAGAAAATAATATCCTATTGAGCTAGGCGGGCACAATCTAAGGTTGTTTTGGTGTTTTTTCTTCTATATTCTTCTAGGCGATCCCTATATGCATATATATCTGTGTGTTATTAGTCCTTTGGATGGTGTTATAATGAGAGAAATTAAAAATGAAAGAGCACTGGACGAAACCCAGGGTAAAACGAACGGTATCCTATGAAACAGCAATGGTATGTGTTTTTCTTTGGTGCGCAGCTGAAGCGCTTGAAGCGCGTGGTGTGTGTGGCATAGGCGAGGGTCAGAAGGCGCAAGGCTGGCGCGCTTGGGGTGCTTGGTTCCTCTTCATCAAGCCTTTTTGATTGTGACTCCGAGGCGGGCTAGTAACTGGCAGAATGAATTCCTGCACAACGCGCTGCAGGTTGAAGGCGCGCCAATGGGAGGCGCTGCAAGGGGTGTAGAGGTGCTCTACAAGCTGATAGGATGTGCGCGCCTTGGGGCGATTTCGCGCGAATTTGATTATATTGGCCGAACACGCGAGGAACGGCCATTTCTCTGCAAATGTGTTAGCGAGAGACATATATAGTTCGGAATTAGGCGCAAATGTTGCGTGAATGGGCTGTAAGGGTGGTTTATCAAGGCGCAATAGGCGCATAGGTGAAAGAGAATAGTGCACGTCAGGGTGTGCAGGAACGAAATTGTCATGGTAAGCAAAAACATGAAGAATGCGAATAAATGTGGAAAGTGCGAAGTTGAAGATGATGATGGGGGAGTTAGGCGCATATGTATGTGTCCGGCGCGCGCCTAAGTCGCGCCTGGATGGCTGATTGGAATATATTTTGTGTTGAATAACAGAAATGTGATTTAAAAGGGGAGAAACAATAGAAATGTGATAGTGTGAAAACTCTGCTAAAATTATGAATGCGCGAGGCACGGGAATTACCGCGCGATGCGCGCGATCATGGCGCGTGAACAAGGGGTGGTGCGAAGATGACATTAAAGTGTTTGGAATTCTCATATAGCTCCTTAAGAGCTTTAAACATGAAAGGGACAAAAAACGCGAAATGAGATGAGGGAAACTATACAATGCCTCTAGGTGTGCGCATTGCGCGTCCTCAGGCGCAATATGGTGCGCCTGAGTCATCCCAGGGTCGCCTGAGACATGCTCTGCTTGGTGGTTGGGCAGTGTGATGCACGGATGCTTTACTGGCAAGGGATAGTCACTAGAAGCAAAAAGCGCGATGTGCGCGTGATCGTTAGTGACAGATGGAATTACCAGAGGCAAAGTCTGGTTGACGCGAGGTGCAACTTGAGCCTCTGATGCGGTAGAAGGCTCCTCTATAGGCGCGCTAAGGTGCAATAGATGTTTAGGGTCATCCCTGACCTCTGGCGATGTGAACGGCGATAGCGGTGACAGTGAAGGCGTGATTGGCAAGATTTCTTCCTTAAGCGATGCAATAGCGATAGGTGAGTGTGTTTCAAGCGATGGCGTAATAACTTCCACAATGGGCGCGTTATTGTGCAATAGATGTTTAGAGTCATCCCTGACTAAAGGCGATGCGATTGCGATAGGCGAGCGTGGTTTGAGTGGTGCATTGGTGTGCAATAGATGTTTAGAGTCATCCCTGACTACTGGCGATGCGATTGATGCTGACATGGGCAGCAAATGAGAATTGTCAGTGTGCAAAACAGGTGAAGAAAGAGATGATGATGGGGGCAAAGAGGCGCCTGCAGTGCGCTTCTGGTTGCGCTTTACGGGCGCGTGCTCGAGTTCGTGATCTAAAGCGATGCAGTCTGGTATAGCTTTGTATGCTGGCGCAGTTGATGGTTCAGGTGAGCGTGAGTCGCGCGAAGGCATGGGAAAATTGTGCGCGCGAGGCGCAAGAATAGGAACTGGTGGCCTTTTGTCAAGTACAACATCTGAGGATGCGCGATAGAAGAGTCCGGCTGTCACACTAGCGCTAGTGGACGTATCCTGTGTTGCGGGGCTCGCGTAGTATTGATCTTTGTGCTTAGTTACCATGGCTTGCACCGGTGCTTGCGCTGGCGCGGTCGCTGAGACTAAGTTCGCAAATGGCACTACTACAGGCGCGTTAACTGGCGCGCTTGGCGCGGGAAAAGCGCGCGCAGGTAATAGGAACTGTGCAGCTGCAAAGACGTCCATGAACGGATATGGGTCGTGTGGATAGTGGTCGGGGAACTTGATCATAAGGCGCAAGCGAATTTGCGGCTGAGCATCTCTAGGGATTCCTTCCATGAATAAGCGGTCGCGTTCGGCCTTTCCAATACGGTCTTCATCCATAAGTGGCTGCATAACCTTCCTGAATGCGCGCAAGTAATTGCTTAGTTTGGTGCAAGAGGGCATAGGTTTGTTAGCGTATTCTCGCGTGATGGCGCGTAAGTCCGCGAGTGCATAGCGTCTCTTGCCATCCCATCCAGGATACATTACCTTCACCTCATCTAAGAAGGCGTCGTAATCGCTTACTGCCGCTTCAGGCATGCCTCCCCATAGTTCTCGATCATCGCGTTCAAGGTAGCGAATAATACCTTTGATGCGGTCGAGTCCTTGGAGTCCTGCTTCATCAGCGAGCTGCTCATATGCATCAATGAACTCGGCGAGGTTGTCTGTAGTGCTGTCGAATTTGGGCGCGTTTGTTGTGCCACGGATGGGCATTCTATAAGGCATTGAAGTGCGAGAAAGGCGCGCGCGCGAGGCGCGAGAAAGCGCGACTAAAAATGGTTAGCTTGTGAAAATGCAAAGAGATTGACCTATATGTGCTAAATGGCGCTAGACGCGAAGATGCGCAGAACTAGATCTTGCTGACTGTTCCCCTCGCGGTGGGCTCCAGTTGAAGGTCCAACGAAACAGCGAGGCACGAACAGTGCTCCTGACTGTATCTATAATTGTTGTAAGGTCGCGCGTTGCCTAGTCTGCTATACTTGAGACGACAAGTGCGTTCGACCCTAAAGGGGAAGCGAGTGCAGCAAGGATCTAGAGGTATGCACTGAAAGCGCTACTGGTTGGCCAATGCGAAGCGCGAGAAAGCGCAGGTGCGCGCAAGGCGCGAGAATGCGCGAAGCGCGGGAATGCGCGCGCGTGTATGCGGAAACAAGAGAGAGTAAGAGTGAGTTTGCTTAGGTGATGATATGATGTAAGACAAGAGAAGGGAGATGCAAGGTGTAAACAAATAGATTTCTACTATGTTCTGCTAGGTAAATAGTGGGTAGTAACCAGTAAGTCCTCTGTCGTTCTGGTGGGAGAGTAAGTGTTCTGTTGTTCTGGTGGGAGAGTAAGTGAGTAAGTCATAGTATGTACTGCTGGCGCTTAAGTATGGCGCCTAAGCGCTGTCATGCGGAGCCGAAGCGCTACCGAGTAAGGTATGTAAAGATATATGTAAGTAAGGGTCCATGATAAAAATAAAGATGGAACGATAAGCAAATGTGAGAAATGGAAATATATGCACTAGGGAACTTGGTGGACAGTGGATGGATGCTTCTGGATGGCTGGCGCTATAGGGCGCTACAGCGCGGGAAAGCGCGCGCGCATATACATCGTGAAGCGCGGGAAAGGTACGCGCGCATGGCGCGCATTGCGCGGGAAAGCTGCGCCTCATATAGAGATAGCTGCAGGTAGCACACAGAGTGATGCTACAAGTTCATGCCATGTACTCCCCAGTGAAAACTGCCATATTGCACAATGAGAGGCATGAGTCTCTACACCGCACTTCGCGCATTCTCGCGCCTCGCGCGCACCTGCACTTTCCCGCGCTTCGCATTGGCCAACCAGTAGCGCTTTCAGTGCATACCTCTAGATCCTTGCTGCACTCGCTTCCCCTTTAGGGTCGAACGCACTTGTCGTCTCAAGTATAGCAGACTAGGCAACGCGCAACCTTACAACAATTATAGATACAGTCAGGAGCATTGTTCGTGCCTCGCTGTATCGTTGAACCTTCAACACAGCCTATGCCTTTGCAAAAGGGACCAAGTATGTGCTGGCCTGTATGAGAATAATTTGCCCAATGAAAGGGATGCATGGAAGGCTGATGAAGCGACTGTTTGAGGGGGTAATAGTCCCAAAGATGCTGTACGCAGCAGACGTGTGGTGCTCAGGCCTCGTGGCCAAGGGGAGAGGAAAACAAAGGGGAGGCAAAGGAGCGCGAGGATTCACATCGCAAATGTCAAGGGTCCAGCGAATGGCCACTCTCCTAATAACCGGCGGACTAAGATCATCTTCTAATGATATGCTGGATGCACACGCTAACGTCCTTCCATTCCAACAGCTACTCCGGAAAATCTGTCTCAGAGAAACACTCAGAATGGCCACGCTCCCACAACTCCACCCACTAGCTAAAGGCATTCGTGCGGCATACTCCTATGGCGCAAAGAGAGAGTTTAAGGGGAGAAAACAACATCCGTCTCCACTCCACAAGCTGATGTATGAATTCCAGATAAACCCTGACAAGATGGAGAAAATATGGCCAGTCAGACACTACCCAAAGTGGGCCCCAGACGTAGAGACCCGCATCACGGACGAGACAGAGGGAGCAATAGAAGAGGACATGGGAGCCAACGAAGACATCCAGGCGTATTCGGACAGATCCCTAATTGACGGCGGAGTAGGAGCAGCAGCAGTGATCATGAGAGGTGAGGAGGAGGTACGAAGCTTGAGATTCTACCTGGGGTGGGACACAGAACACACAGTGTACGAGGGCGAGCTTGTAGGAATGATCTTAGCGGTCCAACTGCTCAAAGAGGAGGGAGGAGGAAGAGGGGGCACCATGTCGTTGGGAGTAGACAACCAGGCCTCCATCCGCGCCACAGCAGCCTTCCATTCCCAACCGGGACATCATCTAATGGACACATTCCATGACAACCTACACAAACTCATCCCGGATAATGACGAAAGGAAACTCATCGTCAGGTGGACACCAGGCCACAAGGGCATCCAGGGCAATGAAGCAGCAGACGTGCAGGCGAAGGAAGCGGCCAGAGGAAACACGTCAGAAAGTCACACACTCCCAGAATTGTTGGTGATGAACCAGGGGGAGATCAGGGAACTGCCACTAAGCAAGTCAGCAGTCAAGCAAGTACTCTACCACAAAATCAAGGATGAGGCCGTGAAGATCGCACAGAACTCACCGAGATTCGCTACACTCCACACCATAGATTGCTCCGCTCCCTCCAACAAGTTTGCCAAGAGTGTCGCGATGCTGCCAAGGAAGCACAGCTCCATCCTGTTTCAACTCCGTATGGGTCACATCGCGCTCAACAAGCACCTGCACCGCATTTCAAAAACCCTGTCAGCCAAATGCGAAAAATGCAACGCGTACGAGGAAACCATTCACCACTTCCTACTCACTTGCCCATCATTCATCAGACAGCGCAATGCTCTGAGACTCGAAGTCGGCCAGCGCAATTGCAATGTCAAGTACCTACTCAATGAGTACAAAGGAATGAGGGCGACACTGAAATACATAGCACGCATGAAACACTTTGAATGCACCTTTGGAGATGTGACCCCCCTGGAGGAAAAGGAAGAGCAGAGGAAAAAGTAGCCGAGGAGAGACGAAGAACCCCGCTAAAGTCACCGCATATCACCCATCCCCATTGCCTCCAGAAGGCTCCAACATTCTCACTCATGCCGGAACCATTGTCAAAGATACGAAACCAAGACTCAAGTAGACTTCATATGATAGCAGTACATACATGTAGGTAATGTCCAACATAGGGCTCCGCCCCAACGGACACTAAACAAGGATTCAAAAGAAAAAAAAAATCTAGGTCTGGACAAGACTCACACCGTATATGAAGCCGAAGTGGTAGGTCTAATGTTAGCAGCAAAAATACTAGCCACAGAACAAAACAAAACATAGGTCTCCATTTTCATAGACAATTGTGCAGCCATTCAATCTGGTGAGAGCCATAATATGAAACCAGGCGGATACTTAGTAGAACATTTTCACAGATTAACTTGAGAACTCACCTTACAACAAATGAATCCAGAAGAGAAGTTGGATCTAACGATACGCTGGATACCAGGCCACAAGGGAGTATTAGGAAACGAGTTAGCAGATGAAGCAGCAAAGGATGCTGCAAAAGGTCCTAGTGGAATGAGCCTGAATCACTGTCTCCTAAAATTTCTTCAAGACAAACCCCTACCAGACAGCATCTCGGCCCTGAAACAATGGCATGAAAATGCACTGAAGAAACACTGGACAGCACAATGGAAATTATCGCCCAAATTCATGAAAGCCAACCTCATTGACTCCTCCATGCCATCCAAAGGATTCCTCCAACTCATCACTTACCTTCCCCGCAACCAAACCAGCATATATACACAACTCCACACCCGACACATTCCCCTCAAGCTCCACCTTTACCATATCAACAAAAGCGAAACCCCCCACTGCCCAATATGTCCAGGAATCAACGAATCAATCTATCACTACCTCTTCGACTGTCCCCAATACGCCCATGAATGTCACATACTATCCAACAAACTCCATCGTCAAGCCACCTCTATATCCTACCTCCTCACAGCTGAAGAAGCTATGAAACCGTTAATGCAATTCATCAATAGTACAGGACACCTCAAATCAACATTCAGTGAGATTAAGATTCGCTAAAAGTACATAAGTTCACACATGCACAGTAAATAACACACAGCACAAACATACCCCCCAAGCAGAATGATCCATTATTATCAAACAAAAACACTACTAATCCACTAAACTCGCCACTCACCTAATGCCCTCATCTCCATACAGGAAGGGAAGGCCGCTCGCAGGACGAGCAGCACTCGAGGAACAGAAGATGGAAGAAGAAACAGAACGAGAGCATGGGCACCCAATGATGATGAAGAAAACCAATATATATCACCCACGCAATCCACCTGTTTATTTACACATACCTCCCCCCAACAGTTATTCCCTTTGCCCGACACATTACCAGCGGAGTACGTGTTTAGACCCATACCACCCAAAGTACATACACGATACGATATAAAGCCAGGAGCAAGCCCCCCACACTCAAATAGGGCTATGTCCAACATAGGGTCTCCGACCCCAAAGGACAATAAAACTTGATCTAAAAAATGAATAAAAAAAGGTGCGGGTGAGGGTATGAGCTGGCCATACCCCCCAAAAACCCGCACCCGCGCGAAGGGTGCAGGTATACCTCGGGGTGTGGGTGTGGGTCAGGTCCCTGACACCCCGGGGTATACCCATGTGGATCCCTAGGCAGCATCTGGGGATCCATGGGCTTTGTCTCGGTACCATCTAAATGGCTGAGCAGCCCCCAAGCATCGATGGACCACTGAAGACATTCTTTGTACATCATCCAGTTCTTGCCATTGGCGGTGAGCTTTGGGATATGGAGGAAATCCTCTCTGAGTTTTCTGTTCAAGGTAGACATCCTTTTGAGTCTTTTTCTTTGCACACTTAATTTGAAATTTTCACTATAGGTGCGCAGGGCTCATAACCTGTAGCAGCTCAGCTACAGGTGTTGTCAGTTAGATACATAACATATGTACGAAGATAGTACTAACTGTTGAGAGCCAAATCATCCAATGGAGTTGAGAGAGAGGAGGCCGAGAGATCTGACAGATAGGTACAGAAAGGGGACAATAAGGTTGCTGGTCCGAGCACAAGCCAGAACCGGCCAATGGTATCACTTATTTCTGTTCCTTACTCACCTAGTATAAAGCCAGATGGCTATCATAGCGACATCTCAGTTCTTCAAATGAGACTGAGATGTAAGTCCTAGTCGATTCCTGTAACGTCAGCGTTAGCTGACCAAAAGACCATAGCGTACCTTGTGTTTCTACTGCACATGTCAATAATGAGTTCTTCAAATGAGACTGAGATCGTACCTTGTGTTTCTAGCTCCGTCTTAACATTCCTGCAAAATCTGTTCGCTATACTAACCTCAGTGGACATGCAAAGTCAACTGAGGGAAGCTACAAGGCACAAGAACAAACAATATTTGTAGGTACTTAGATAATAGAGTGGGACTGAGTGACTATAGCAAAGGGTTTAATATCCAACATGGTGGCCCTCTTCAGATCATCACTGATATGTCTATTGACCATGATGAGACGTCAAACTTAGCTCAAGCGTTTGATAGAACACGCACAGGTTCATACAATAGTCTCACACTATATGAAGCCTTCAGAATGTTTTTTTATATGCATCATTATATATGCAAATTGCAATAATCCTCTTGTCCACTCAAAATGAAATTGTTTTTCCTCATAATAAGTGTGAATAAGTTGAAAATAAGTGCGAAAAAGGGGATTGTAATGTAACTCATTCTAAAAAAAGTGCAAAAAGTGCAGGACAAGTGAAAAAAAAGCTCAAATCAAGAGGAAGGGATCTTCTTGGCAGCTTGTTGCTCTTTGTGACAAGGAGGTGTTCTGGTTCTTGTCGCTTTCTGCTCTTGGGTGGGAAAAATAAGAGCGAAAAAGGAAATTAAGCAATGTGTGAATTTACTAATGAGAACCAGTCCGAACCTGAGGCCCAGTGAAAACCGGTCAGTGCGGGAATGTGTGAGAGCGTGCGAGAGTATTACGCAAAGTGCCAAATCATGTAGATAGAGTTGATAACCAATGGACGCCTGTTTTCTTGCAAGGTGCATGTGTTTGCGTGAACTCTGCATTCCCTTCGCATTTGTGTCGCAACTACACAGATTTCGTGACACTTTGCATTGCAATCACATTGCACTCGCATCTTCAATTGCATTCAGGTTGTGCACTTCACCCAGGTAAGCACAATTCCGGCGCCGCTATACTCTGGCTTAGTCGATGCCTACGACTTACTGATCCTTCTTAGTACTAGGCCTATATCTACTAGGTACATATACTAGCTAATTCAACAAGCCTTTGTTTTCTCAATGGAATCATTCTTGGTCCGAAACTAGACCTATACGAGTGATACTATGTCTAACTTATATTGGTGTGTCTGTTGATGACACGGAGGGAGACGTGTGCAAGTCGGGCGCACTACTTACTACGACCACCTGCGTGAAGCAGAGACCGACGAGGAGCGCGAGCAAATCATTAATGCACAGGACGATCCTGAGGCCATCCAGCTGATTCGTAAATACCTGAGCAAGCGGTGTGCCAGTCCAACTCATGCTCCTCCTGGAAAACGCACTCGCACGGCCAGTCCACATGTATGTATGTTATTTTATTCAATGGCCATAGTACTAATGAGCTTATGCAGCATCGAAACGACGAGCCTATGTCTCTGTCAAATGACGAGAACATGCAGCCTCAAAACGACGAGCCTCATCAGCCTCAAAACGAGGAGCCTCCACATCCACCAAATGACGAGCCTCATCAGCCTCAAAACGACGAGCCTCCGCATCCACCAAATGACGAGCCCGCTGCAAACCAACCACAGCCACCCAACCCTCCTGGCATTGATATTGATGAGCTTGAGCAGCTCTCTCAACTCCCAAAATTTCACCAAGCTTTCTCATTTATTCAAGCGCTTCGTGCAGCATCTCTTGATGACCCAGTTGCGAAACTTACACCTGAAGCTCTTGAGAAACTGCGAAATCCGCCTCAGCAGCCACCTCGTATCGCAAGTCCAATTATTCGTCACGGTATCGAGATGTACTTTCATCTTGAACATGCAGCTCAGGCTGCATATAAGGGGATTGCTGATTCTGCAGCAAGAAGTTTTCCTGGAGCGGAAGATATCCCATCTTATTGTGGTGTCGAACGCCTCGTTGCAGAACTTAGTGGTATTGACTCAATCAAACACCACATGTGTTTAAACACTTGTATTGCATTCACCGGTCCCTTTTCTGATCTCGACCAGTGCCCGTTCTGTGACTCACACCGATATGACCAGCTGAAACTTGAAGCAACAGGTAAACAGGTTCCTGTTCGCGAGTTTCATACCATTCCCCTGGGACCACAGTTACAAGCACTTTGGCGTGATCCCGAGAGTGCGGGACACATGCACTATCGTCGTGAACGTACAGCTGCAATTTTTCAGTACTTGCAACAGCACGACGGCGAACTCCACATCATTGATGATTTCATATGCGGCAGTAACTACCTTGAAGCTGTCATGCAGGGTCGCATCAATGAGAACGACACAGTTCTTATGATCTCAATGGACGGTGCTCAGCTCTATCAAAGCAAAATTTCTGATTGTTGGATCTACATTTGGGTAATTCTCGACCATCACCCCAGCCGCCGCTACAAGAAACAGTATGTTCTTCCTGGCGGAGTAATCCCTGGACCCAAAAACCCAAAAAACTTCGACTCGTTCTTGTTTCCAGGTTTTCATCACCTTGCGTCACTACAGAATGAAGGCCTTCGCATTTGGGATGCATCTCGTAACATAAATTTCACTTCGCACCCATTCCTTGCTCTTCCGACAGCTGATGCTCTTGGCCTTGTCCATTTTGATGGTATGGTGGGCCATAGTGGTAGAAATGGTTGTCGAGTCTACTGTGGACTTATTGGCCGTTGCAAACCCCAAGGCTCTCATTACTTTCCCGTCCTCCTTAAGCCCTTGAACTATACTGTTCGAGGGTGCAGTCATGATGATGTTGATGTTTTCAATCTCCCTGCCACTGGTTCAGGTTCCTATCCCACAAATCTTCGTCACCTTGTCAGTTCTCCGAATCAAACACAATTCGAGAAGCGCAGAACCGAAACCGGTATCGTCAAACCCAGTCTTTTACTTGGCCTCAACCCTGCACATGTTCTCGGAATCCCTGATTGTCTGACCACCGACATTATGCATCTAATTGCAAACATTTCAGATTTAATTCTAAGCTTATGGCGAGGCATGATCAACTGCGACACTTCGGATGATGTTCGTACTTGGCGTTGGGCCATATTTCGTGACAATGATGCTTGGACTGAGCATGGTGCAATTGTTGGTGCAACAACCTACCACATACCTGGCTCATTTGATCGTCTGCCTCGCAATCCAGCAGAGAAACTCAACACGCAGTATAAAACTTGGGAATTCCAGCTTTACATTTTCGGCCTTGCACCTGCACTCTTGCATACCATTCTTCCACAAGACATATGGCTAAATTTCTGCAAGCTCGTACGAGGGATTCACATTGTCTGTCAGCACAGTATCTCACAAAACGAGCTTCGAGAGGCTCAATTGCTACTTGGCGAGTGGGAAACTGAATTCGAGCAGTTGTATTACCAGTGTCGTCGTGATCGCATTCATTTTATCCGACCATGTGTACACCAGGTCAATCATCTCGTCCGTGAAACCATATGAAAAGGCCCTCCAGTGTGTTATGCACAGTGGACAATGGAACGGACCATTGGCAACCTTGGTCAACAAATTCGACAGCCTTCAAACCCATATGCAAACCTTTCAATGGAGGCTGTCCGACGATGCCAAGCAAATGCACTCAAGTCCATACTGCCATTCTTAGCTCCCCCTGACAATGTTCTTCCACGTGGACATCAAGAACTTGGCAATGGGTATGTCCTCCTCCGAATGAGGGAAAAGCGACCATATCGTCCACCAGCAATTCATGTAGCTGTTACAGGCATCTGTAACACCTATAAGAGCCCCTGCTCTGCCTACGCCTGCCCCCACTCTGCTAGACTCCCCGCGCGGCGGTGCGCCGCCCGCGCCCAGAAAGACAGTGGTCTGGACCGCTACGACCCCGCCCCTGGCGCTATGACCCGCCCCTGGCCTAGATGGCCTTGTACCTGATCCATGGAGGCTGTACGCCTCATGGTCACCCTAGATCAGCGCATGCATACCACATGTCGCTTCATGAAGATCCGGAGCGCGCTTGGCGCTTCCTGTACCTATGCGCAGCTGCCCTTGGTGCAGCATGCTTGATCAGAGGTTAAGCCTCATGTATCTTATCTGAACCTCATGTCTGGCTATCATAGATTTACGATATACTATTGATTACAGACTGAGCTAGAATACTTGTAGTACTTCCCTATAAGTAGACACAGATTATTGTACTTAGACTTTACTTTAATCTACTAGGTTCATCCCCAGAACTTGCTCATCTAAGCTTACCAGCTTCCTTGTGTGAGACCGCACTTCTAAGTCGCCCCCATACGACTTAGCACGTATCCGCTAGCCCTGCATCTCGACGAGCGCCGTCTTACCAAGATCGCCGGAGGAATCCTTGACGTTCCGTCAAGGCTAGACCACGCTCAGCTTCAGTAGACTCACTCGAGTCGTCGCTGAGAAGACCTATCCTAGTTCGCACACGCCAACCGACGGTCAGCGTAACAGTAGCCCTCCTCGAAGATTTTGTCCATGCACCACTCCCCCAGATGCATCGTTGGGCTCGACTCCGACTTCCATGTGGTCAAATTGCACGCACTGCCTGGCGTGAATCAGAACGGCCACTTGAGAAATTGCGCATTGCACGTCACATCAAAGTATGTGTTAACTGTACTTCACATAGCATGTACTGATTGTAGTATACAGGTTATTATTGATGGGACTGTCCGCTTCGCAGAAGTCCAGTACTTCACACAGGTTGCAATTGCTATGGAGAATATTGGTGAATGGCACGATGCAAATATTGCTGTAATCTCAGTCTTCTCCGCTCCAGATGCTGACCTTGTTCAGCTTTCAAATCAAACTGTGCTTTCATGCAAATACCTTGGCGATGAAGGACTCTGTGTTGTTGATGTCACCTCTATCAAATCTGTTGTCGCAATGATTCCGCACCGTCCTACTCTACCATCTGGAGTCATCGAGGATCGCTTTTTTGTTCTTGAGCGTCCTGGACTCGATATTTATCAATTTGGTGTTGAGCAGGATCAAGAAGACGAGGTAGACCAACGGGAAATGGAAGCTGAGGAGAGAAACTAGTTTTATGACACTGATACATCACTCGTCTGTTGTTCCTTCAATACAAGAACTTTATTTGACCCTAATATTGCTTGACATGGTGTAGACGTCGTAGTATACAAATCGGAATTTACCGACACTTGCTATGACGTCTATGTTTAGGTTTTACCTTTTTCCCCTACCACCACAATGTCTGCCGTCAACACAGAAAGTGGTATCCATAACTTTGCTAGGTCGAGGAAGCTCTCTCAACAACACCTAGAGGCTTCACAAAACTTCTCCGAACAACGATATCCTTCTCCAATTACTCCTGTTTTCAATACTCCTAATCTTCCTTTGCATCAGTCGACATCAAGTAATTTTCCGTGGCAGCAACCTTATAATTCGGACATTTCTCCTTCACAAAATGACTCTCGTTTTTCAAGCACTTCAAAGTACTCGTTTCCTGCCACACACAGGCATACCACAGACACACACAAGTAAGTTTTATTTATATTCACAGATGTCATGTCTGGTGTTTACCGCTCTACAGGGCGCATATATGCGTGATACAGACCAATTCATGGTTACATGACTCATATATGCGCGACATCCATGACTGACGTTCTTTACAGCAAAGAATTGAAATATTAGAGAAGGAAAACTTAGAATTACGAACGGAATGCACCACCCTAAAGTAAGTTTCGAGTGTAGTGATATTAGAATAATGCTAATCTATAAGTAAGGAATGCATTTCAGATGCTTGCTGATTGTGTGGGACTACGAAATGCCGACGCCAACAATTTTACTCCGCCTCCTCATGCTGATGGAAAAACTCCACATATCGACCAGTCCCTGCCTTTGCGACCTCCTCCGTTGAGCTCCGACGATTACGACACCAAGTTTTGGGACATCGAAGACTGGAAAATATGGTGCAACAGCACTGAAGGACGTGGCTCGATCAAGTCGCGTGGCTCAGTCCCTTTCTTAGAAGATGAAGATGGAAATCCTCTCGCGTCGACAGCTATTGATTCTATCCGTCGCACAATGCGTCGACTCTTCGAGATGTTGGCATCCAAGAATATTGCACCACCATCCTGGGGACGCTTATCTGAACAAGCTTACCTTCTTTTTCATATTGCTATCGGTACAGCACACCCAGAACTCAGATTCTGCTCGAACGACTGGAAAGCAAACGAACTGGCAAAGAACGTGTATTCGGCTTGGCGAACGGCACGCAGGCGAGCAAAAGCGAGGGCTAAGGGCGTCAAACCTGAGGAACTCGATCAAGATGATCTAGGCTCTTATTCTGGCGATGACGAAGATGGAGACGATCTTGAGAACCGGAAGCGGAGTGCCATGCCAGAAGATCTCACACATACCACGAAGAGACGCAAGACATACGAGTCTCCACTCTTGTCCAGTAGCGCTACTACCCCTTCGTCAGAACCTGAAGAACTTACCTCAACCGATCTCACACCATCAGCAGCGCAATGCGATAAACCCACTGCCATCGAGACTTGGACAGTACCTCAAATCAAACTGAAAAATCCACTGTATGTCGATTTTTAAAATTCTTCACAACGCTAATTCTGAATTTATTGACAGTGATGGTCTTACTCTTCCCCAGAAGTCTCTGCTGGTGCTGCCATCATCATCCGAGTCTACAACTCCAGTTCTCAAATCTGCTGCTGCCATCTCCCAACCCAATGCCCTCGTCGATGGATTTGCTGGCGAGTCTCCTGAGGCTCTGGTCGAGACTGTCACGGTCACACCCCCCCTTGTTGATACACCCATACCAAACGGCCAGCCCACCACTTCGGTCTCCAGCGTTCCCATTCACAGTGTCACCGAGCCCACCGAAGTGCCGAAGAAAGCCAGCAAGGCGCGTCCCAGCAGTAAGAAGAACGGGAGGCAAGTATTTCTTTCCTGCTTATATGCTATCATTAGTACTGACATTGATACAGGGACCTTTGCATCCTTCGTTGGCTCAAGCAAGTCAAGAAAGACGGGACTACAGCAGAGTTTCGTATCTACTGGGACGCACTCGATACCCAACAGCGCAATGTACGTTATCGTTTTTTCTCACTGCTACTACTAGTAGTACCATCATGCTGAACTCATCCGATTCTGTTAGTCTTATGAGTCTGAAGCGGTTCAATTGGTGAGTGTTACTTCAAGTTGTATTTGCAGTATTGATCCGAATCTTTACTCAGGTTTCCTCGAACGTCTGGGTCAAGAATACAGTCGGCGCAGTCGTCGACGGTACTTTGCATTGAGCGTGCACATTGCGTGCCTGCGCTGTTCGGACTACCTTCATTCCATTGTTTTCGTGCTCTGTTTCAACTGCATATCATTCCATGGATTGTATCCGTATTTTGTACTACTAGTAGCTACAGCTTGAAGCAATATGATATGAACCGTTCTCGCACGATATCAAACCGCTCGCAAGGAATGCAAGGGAGTGCCACATTGTGTAGAAACAGCTTGAACGACTCTCGCACGACGACGCACGATATGGACTCCTTCTGCATCGTGTATTCGTCCGGATTTCTTGTCGAGATCGTGCGAGGGTGGTTTCAGCTGGCGGTGCACGATGTGGCACGCTCTCACACGTTCCTGCACTGACCGGTTTTCACTGGGCCTGAGGCCTGACCAACGGGTCAGGTTCTTCCTTGGTTCCGTCCGGAACTGAGTGAGATTCGCGGTCTACCATTGCCCGAACGGTTCTATGTTGGTTCGAACCTTCCCTATCGATAACCCCGATAGTTAGTGCTGGGGGCAGAATTGTTTGCGAGCAATTGTGCCAGCATAACCGGCAAAAGCGGCAGAACCACCACTTCTGCCGCCGCTTGGCAAAATTTTCAAAGCGCTACAAGGCTATGTGTATGACAATGTATATAGTAAGTGTCACTAGGAAACACCATTAGAAGACATCAGCGCGTCCACGTCCCACTGTCCGTTGTCGTGTGAGGTATGATCAACTACTATGATCTCGTTGTCAACAGATTTTGGTGCAAGACCTTGGTCAACATGCTCCAATTCCGCAAAATCATAAACTTCAACACTTCATTTCCGTCAACCGGCCATCGTTCCATGGCTTTTTTCTCGCGTTCCAGTAGCGCAAATGCGGCGATGCAGGGGTGACGGGCCAGGGTCCCGAGTCGAAAGTACTTAACGCCCCACCATCATCAAGAACCCAACCCTCACAACAGCCATGACCGACTCTGGCAAAGTCTACCACCGCTCATGCACCGGACTAGCTCTCCAAACCGTCGAACAACATGTTCAAGACCAAGACATCACCCTCTTCGCAACCTGTTTTTCCCCACCCGTGCAACGTGTATGGTCTGCGCTCGAATATCTCGAGATTCCTTACAAAGTGAGAGAATCTTGCTGTACTTGAATGAAGGGCAGACTGATCGAGGGTGATCTAGTATTGTAAGCATGTCGATCATTGATGCATCAACTATGGTGATGACAATGACTGTATGCATGCTTTGATGGACGACAGACGAAGTCGATCCCCATCAAAAATCACAAGAACTACTAAACGTCTCGCCGAAAGGCCTAGTCCCAGCGCTCATGCTCAATACTTTCGATCCGCCTCGTGCCCTAAACGAAAGCACCGTCATCCTCGACTTTCTCGAAGAGTGCGTTTCATCCCACACACAGAATCCCAACATTGCTAAAACTGGGTGATGATCACCAAGTATCGCTGCAAAGTCGACGCACAGAAGCCTCTTCCCGCCATCAACAGACCCATGTTTGTGAAACCCAACATAAATTTGCAAGCGCTCACATACATAAATCGTGCTCTTTTGCCAGATGCGAAAGCGCTCGTCCGGCTCCAATCAGATCATATCAACCGAACCCTCATGCCCGCGTTTTACAGGTATCTTCAAGCTCAAGGTCCAGAGGCCCAAATTTCTGCAGGGAAAGAGTTTCACGCAGCTATTCAATCATTAGTCGAGCTTTTCGAACGCGCGGAAAGAGAGGTAGGGGGGACAGGGCTTTGGGTTGAAGGTGGCGATTTGGGATGGGCGGACGTCATGGTCGCACCATGTGGGTCTTGGTTTCTACTCATTGATGGGGATGGAAGGCACTTAAGGCCGTGATGGAGCAGGGATGTTCAGAGCGGCTAATGTATTAAAACACTATCGCGGATTTGAAATGCCGCGAGGAACCAAATTTGAAGCTTGGTTAGGGAGGCTTTTTGAGCATCCTGCGTTTAAGAAGACTTGTAGTCACGAAGAGTTGTATCTGGACAGTTATGAGCGGTGAGTGCATGTTTCTGATGGGGACCGGGTGACTTACATGTCTTGTAGATATGCGTTCAATCGCCCGAACACGAGTCAGGTGGCTAATGCGATTAATAGCGGGAGGGGCTTACCTTGAGCGAGACACGCAGGAATCTAATGACTCTGTACAAATGTTTTTTGATTCAAATATGAATGCATTTGCAAAGTGAATAAAACAGCGCTACGAGGTCTCAACTGTTTGTGCTGCGGGAGATGGAAGTTGGTCGGTGGGAGGTACTAAATTCCCAGTCTAGGGGGCATTGAAAGCGTCATACATTGCCTGATCGTTCGGGGCTTGCTGCTTGTCGTAGAGTTGCAATTTCCAGTCAGAACTGCACAGGCCGAGAACGGGTGATATAACTTAGAATTTTAGAATTGATAAGGTCAGATATACACATACATGAGCTTCACGAAGCGTGCCAGAGAGAACTCAAAGAGTAGCCCAAACTCGAATGTCCCTTTTCCTTTGTCCAATGAGTTTTGTTTCCGTCGAAAACATTATAAGTCAAAGTTCATGTAAAGAAATTTCCAGACCTTGACGCAAACTGGAATATCAGGGAAAACTCTCAGGTAGACTCTTGCATTTTATGACTTGCTCAGCAGCAGCAAGCTCTGCTTCGCGCTGAAGCGGATGCTCCATGCCCTTGATGCGGATTTACCATTCACCATAAGCAAATGCTAAGAGCTGTTGAGACAGGTCCCAACGTTCAATCCAGTGAAAATCGGACAGACGCCATCGCACGGAGATTGACGGATTTGTAGGTTTCGAGTAGTCAGCAAGCTCATATCGATCGGAATCCAAGTTGTACAAACACACGTTGAACAATCTGTGTACGATTCGAGCAGTACGTACTCAATGCTGCGCGAAATCCAACTTCAACGTTTCAACGGGTCGCCTTTCCAGCAAACATCAAGCTCCCCACCAAGAAGACCATTGCACCACCAAAAGCTGCATTCCAGACGACGGGGCCTACTTCCCCAGTGGTGTTGTCAATACGTGGCGTGGACTCGAGAAAAAAAGCGCAAGGAAAAGGAGGTGCGCGAAGAGAGATGGATCCGAGTGCGTGTGTGACAGTCACGGCGGCAAATATTAATTATGAGAGGAGTCAGACACAGTTGCGGGGAAAAGAGGACTGGACTGAGTGTGAGCGTACCACACGTCGTCCATCCTTCATGACTGATGCGAAGCGGGACGACGAAGGCCAAAGAAAAATCCACAGCAGTTCACACCTTGATACACAAAGTCTTCCGCTCCGCCAGTTGAGCCTTGTGCTTGCGTTTGGATTGGTTGTGCTTGAGATGGTTGTGCTCCTGGTGGCTGGCCTGATGGCGTTGAACTGTTGGCCTGATTGCTGTTCGTACGTTGCATAGCTGCCGCCGCTTCCGCATCAGACTCGGGGACAACACCAATTCTCTGCAATGAGTTTTAATGGGAGGAAAGAAGACAGGTGAGCCACCCACATTTTCATCTTGAGCAAGAGGTACATCGACAGTACGCGTGGAATGCCCACCAGAAAACAACTTCAAGTTGAAATTCCAGTGTCGGGACTGTCGTTCGATTGGTTGGGATGCATTTGCAGGTCGTGTGCCGAAATGTATGGAACTGAGCAAACGACGCCAACGAATAAGGGGCGATGGGCTTGCGGGAGGAGCTGCACGACGAGACGCGTGGTCTGATTCGTCGCCAAAGAAATCATCGCCCTGTATCTTGGTGTCAGGCGAGAAATGTCAAGAACAAGCAAGTACACTGACATATCTTGCCAGTCCTGTTTGTTTAGCCTGCTGATTAGACGCAAGATGGGGGTCAAAGGTCTAACAAAACATATAGGAAAAAATGGGGTTGCTCACAATTGGTGGGCGCACAACTCTCGGTTGAGCTGGACGTCCCTGATTAAAAGTGAGATGTAGTGTGAAAGAGAAGCAGAGAAGACTTGCCTTTAGCTTTGCATTCCCATCATCTGCGCCCTAGATAGCCAAAACCGTCAGGAAGGAAAATTAGACAACAAAGTGCATACGTACCACATCTTTGAGCGCCGCCTCCAAGCTCCACACATAGATTTTTTTGTCTAGTCCAGCACTGGCAATGTACTTGCCATCGCGCGACATGGAAACAGCCCTGAGTTGGTCATCATGCAAGAGTGGATCTCCGACTGTCTGATTGGCCTTGAGATCCCAGATGCGAATGGAGTAGTCATCTGATGCGCTAGCAATATAGTTTTCATTGGGAATAAGACAGAGCGATCTAACAGCGTTGGCGTGACCCCGAAGAACGAAGAGTTCCTGTCCATCAATCGCCCGCCATTTTCGGATGGTGTTATCAGCTGACCCGGAGAATATGTGTGCGCCGTCCTTGGACCAACACAATGACGTCACCCAGGTTTCGTGTCCCTTGATCTCGATGAGCAGCCTGCCGTCCTTTGACCATATGCAGATCGGACCCTTACCACTGCTCATGAACTTGTCACTTCGTGGAGAGTATTTGACAGCATTGACCCATCCGTGACTGGTTTCTATGGGTGGTGCTATTTGTCGACCAGTATCCGGGTTCCAGCGTCGTATGGTGCCGTCTTCCGATCCACTTGCTATCTCCAGGGAATTGCGAGACCAATCCAGGCACCTCACTGCAGCATTATGCCTCTCCCACGGGTCACCAACCATGCTGCCCTCCTTTATATTCCACAGTCGCAGTCTGCCGTCTGCACATCCACAAATAACCATTGTTTCATCTGGGGACACTGCCATCGAAAGTATCCCTCCCCCATCGCTATTCGAAGGTTTTCCCACTGGCTCTCCGTCTCTTTTCCACTGACGAATCGAACCATCGTCAGACGTGCTCATTATATTGCCACTGGTATTCAAGTAGGCAAGGCTCCATATGCATTTGGAGTGACCCTCAATGACGCACTCCGGCATCAAGCTTCCTGCTGGACGTTCTGGCTTTGGTTTCTTCCACGACGTGGTCCGAGTATTGTGGTTGACGAAGTAGGACCGACCGAGTGGTGAGATGTGCCATTCGCATCCGGGAACAGCGAGATCTCCAGGATAATCTATGTTCAATGGTGAGTTCGTCAATCCTTGTCGC
This sequence comes from Suillus discolor, assembly GCF_016758755.1. NCBI lineage: Eukaryota > Fungi > Basidiomycota > Agaricomycetes > Boletales > Suillaceae > Suillus > Suillus discolor. The sequence goes on along the minus strand of NW_024541273.1, from coordinate 163,237 downwards.
AATTTCATCCCTCACCTAGTCGCACCCCTGGTAAAGGTCGGCTCCACGAGACCATTAGGAGCGTGTCATCTTGATACTCTGTTGCACCATCCGAGGACGTCTTATACTGATGCCACATGGGAGGAAGCGCTTCATTTCCACCTGCTTCCAATTGAGTAAGCTGGTGTGTATCACAAGGTAGCTGCTCACCTTCCCAAAGTGCACCCTGGCGGTGCTGTGCACCATATGGTGGTAAATATTTCGCGCTCGTCCGATATATCGGTGATTCAAACGGCACTTCTCCCCGTCTCGTTGGCGTGCTCAACTCGGCCTCTTCGTGTGGCATGACCTTGGTCGATATGGGATACTGTGCTGTACAAACGGACTACGCAAAGTCAGCAATCGAGGAAAGGGAGAGATATGGGTTGAAGGTGATGAAGAGACCTGCTATTTGAATCAGTTTTGCTGCAGGCCCCTTGCTGACACCGCATGTCAATGGCTGTGACACCATCAGATCAGGCACTTACCTCGGCCCGGTTCAAATTTTGAGGTAGTTCGATGTTACATGTACATTGGTCTAATATGTACGTCTCGTGTCAGCGAGTGGAATTATTTGAGCAAATGCATACACATATCAAATCCGTACGCTGTGCATAACGCGTAGCAGCACTCCCGAGTAAAGCGCCGCCACGACTGACGGGTAATGATATAACTGACGGGAACAGGGACATATACAAGGATCGCTTGATGTTTTCTGCGATTGACATCCCCGCGCTGGATGTTCATACAGCTAGTATCCAGACTCTGGTTCTGAACCATCTTGTCATGACACCACAACCCAGGCAGCCCATCCCCACCAGTGTCACGTTCCCATCAAACCATTGAGTTCGATGAAGCGAAGCCGATTTGCCTGAGGCTGTGTTTTCGTGTAGAACCTGAAAAAAGAGCATAAGAGAGAGGGAGGGAAGGGTAGAGGGAAGTGTATGTGTAGAAAGGGCACACTGGTGTTAAGTGTGCAAGATGCGGACCATGAGAGAAGGGCTTACTATACGGTACACAGTTCAGAAACTGATTAGTATGGGAGAGTGTCTGATTATTATGTTATTGGCTCGCCCGTTCCATCTACATATATGAGCGCGAACGAGTTTCTCTGAAAAGCTCATTTCAGTACTTCCGAGGTGGCTCTACTTCTGTTGCGCTTCTCATCTTAGTAAGCAAATCATTCGCTGTGAATTCGAGCACCATTCGAAGTTCGAACTTCATTTCGGAAAAACCTTAACTTCGGCGCGCGAGCTCGTGCGCAGTATAGTCGTTTCATCGATAACGCCATTGTCGACCGACATTCACAATTTTGGCTTTGAAACAAACAGCGATACAACTTGTCTCAGATGAGTCGGCACCAGAGCACAATATGGCAAAGAAAGAGCATCCAACTATCGTGCGTAGAAAAACAAAGCAATCTTCTACTCAACTGCCCCATCCAGAGCATCCTGTATAGTCTCTACAATGAGTCGACACAACACCTGCATGTCGGGAAATTAAGAGAAGAGGAGCAGATGAACGAGGAGTTTGCCAAGGAGTACTTGAACTCACAGGTTCGTGCATGAAGATGGACCAGAGAAGGTGTGGGTGTGGGTTGGACTTTGATCGTGTAAACGAAGTCCAAGTATCGGATTCGCGCGGGAATTTGTGTTTGCGGAGGGTAGATGGGATGTCATACCCATATTCAAGTTGCCAACCAAGTCCTCGCCTGCATATCTCAGTAAGTGTAGTCATTCGTCTCGTATGTGAAAATATTGTCGTCTTGAAGCTTCCGTGTTCTATGATAGGACTTGTTCATCCAGTACGTCTGAATTTGAGCACAAATCTGCTCATTATCTCTATGATATTCAATTCAACAGAACGTGTAGCTTCCACAATATGCTAGAAAGGTCCTATCCATTCCCCTAGATCATCATATACGCTCACCCCACCAGGAACATTCGAACACGAGTTGATCCTGAGACATATCCGTCCTCGTCGACCATTTCCCTGTCCTTCCCGATGTCCTTCCCGCCTCGTCCTCATTTTGTCTCGTGTCTTAGCGCATCGACAAAGCCACTGGTTTTTTCGCGGCACTTCTCCAACGCCTTCCACTTAGCAATCATTGGCACCTTGGAGGCCCGATCCGTCAGAGTCAAAGGTGGGCTGCTCAGCATATGAGCTTGATATTCGTTAACTGAAATTGCCCATCTCTAAGTTGTTGGCTCGATAGATATTTGACTCTCCGAGTCTTTCCGCACCCAGCAGGCATCTGCATGCCCATCAAACTCGAATTAAAGAGACAATATCATTCAACCGTCTGAGTTTCGTCATCCGCCACATCCTCGTCGTTAGCAAAATCTCGCATTCCACTCGAACGCCTCGGTCAGGGCGACCTATGTGACTCAAGGGACGTGCCACCAACCTCCTTGCTGCGATTCACGACGATTTCTGATATCGAGAAAGTTAGGATAGCAGCAGATATATTTTTAAGAAGTTCGAAGAGCTCATAAGCAACACGAATACAACATGGAGGCCAAATGTTTGGCATTCACTTACCTTTGTTTTGCATCGTGCATTCAACAGTTATCGTAAAGTGCTTAACGTGACTTAGCCCACAGGCAGCTGTGTGCTGCACTTTCCGTACTTCATAAGCTTCAACCGATGGCAGAGCTTATAGGTGACGACTTTCCGACTGCTAAGTAGGCGAAAACACATGATTTGTCAAGAGTCGCATCGGTGGGTTGCAGGTCCGAAATGGCGACCGACTAGCAACAGCGGAACTACCTAACGTTGGGGGTGGATCACTGATAAATACTTGTACAAAGGGCATATATCTAAGGTATGGACTTCGGCACTGAGCTCCATAATGTCAGAAACGGCTTTAGCTGGAGCTCTGTTGAACCTTCGACAGCCCCTCGAACTCGACTTGAAGCTCAGTGAACCACGAGTAAGACTAGGCACAATCGATCATTTTTCAGATAAGTTCAAACATCCACATTGCTCGAACAATACAAAAACTTGTCCCAAAACAACTGTACTGATTGACTGCGAACTACTAGGCATTGCACTGTCAGCCATGATACCAAAGCGAAAGCAGAAGCATGACTTACTGTCTGCACGTGCCCTTCGTACTGCCGGCTCAATTTTGTAACCTAACTAACAATCAAGCAGGCCATTCCTCCATCCTAAAGCGCGCAGGTGAGTCATGCGGTTGAATCCTGGTTGCACAGCGACCTGCTCATACTCACGCTAGGTCCACAAACCGTGCCTGTGCAGCAATCCGCAGTTGTTTTGCAAGGTGTGTTCAAACACTGTGCACTGACATGCATAGATGCTGTCAAAGCAGCAGCAATGGCGATGAAGGAGAAACGCATTTTCTGTGCGAGGTGATATGGAATCTTCTGAGGGGATCTTGAATAGTATCTCTGAGGATGGGGGGACACTGTAGGACGACGGCCAGCTTTTATATTCTGCATACACTTATGGGCACGATTCTGATCAATCTGGCAGAATTGTTATTGCTCAGGTCAGACGGCAGAAATTTCGGTAGAACCTGCAGGAGCGTGTTCAATTACGACCCTTGTATCACAACCTGTCATCACTGGGGCCATAGTTAGTATAGTAGTTCATGATAGTGAGTTCTCTCGCATAAATCACTCGCTTGAACTGCCTCTGGCAGCACTCCACTCTTTGCAATTCAGAAATACAAATTTCTCCACTCATGCTATTCGCGCGCTGCTAGTCTTGAAAGAACAACCGGTTCATTCTGCGACCTGGTGTCCACTGCCTCATTCATTTTGGCCGGTCGTGCCTGCCGCGGACGTGACATGACTTGCAATACTAGCTTCACTAAAGATTAACTAATATTGATCTGTAAGTATCGGCGAGAATGATGCTAACTTCTTGACTTTGTCGTTGCATTGGCAGGGTCAGTGCAGGTTCGAATGATGAAGCGAAGAGTGAGGGGTTAGGACGAGAGGCCGGTGATTCGAACGAGGGTTCTGTCGTTACGAAGAAGAGAATTGTCGATGCCTGCAGGCAGGTTATGATTCAATGGTCGTTGTTAATCGAATACGCTCCCGCAGGTTCTGCCGAAATTTGTTCCATGTGACAACAGTTCTGCCAATGAGAATCGTGCCCATAAGCATATGCAGGATGTAAAAGCTGGTCGTTGTCATACAGTGTTCCCTCATCCTCAGAGATCATTCAGGATCCCCTTCAGAAGAACCCATATCACCTCGCACAGAAAATGTGTTTCTCTCTACTCGCTGTTGTCGTTGCTTTGACAGCATCTATGACTGTCAGTGCACATCGTTTATTCCCCAAGTGAGTAATATATTCCCTTCGCTGGACTTATATCTGACCACAACTGGACTTTGTCAAGCTCATTAGAGATATTGGAGTCACTCGCGGAGACGAACTTTCTCAGGTTGGACACTATGCTGGCATCCTTGTAAGGATGTCTTCATCGTTTTTGCCCTTTCATTCGTCCATGATGCTATTCTCTCCAGGAATCATCGTACTATGCAGTTCATACCCTGACCATTTTCCATTGGAGTCAACTGTCCGACCACATCGGACGGAAGCCCATGATACTGACAACTCTATTAGCAATTGTTATTTCAATGTTTTCGTTTGAGTTAGTATACCGGTGGTCTATGAAAAAGTCGATACGAGACTCACCTTCCAGTCGCCCCAGAATATTCATCTTTCGCTTCTAATATCCCAACTCTAACATCACGCCGGTTGTGTTCTCGAAGACGAGAAATGATTTCTGGGTTAGTGTAGCCACTTGCAACAAGTCGTTCCACTGGCGGCCGTATAGCTTCATCTGAAGCTGAAACTTATGCGTTAAATTTGGGAGAGCTGCTAGCGCTGGCATCAATGTACTTACGAGCAATGGCATACCCATTTCTTCCTCGAGGGTTGGGCATCTAGTGAGGAACGTGATAGGCCTATGAAATTGGGATGCAAGTGAACAAAGTTCGTATGATTGAATGGATATTAAAATATTAACTGCTTATACATAGGCCTGACTCAGCGGACCGCGAACGAAGCAGTGGTGCACTGTTCTTGAAGAAGCATATCAAGTTGCACTCTTCGAGTTCTAACTGGCTTACCGATGCTGCACTGTATTTGAACCATGGCTTCGTTCCATCGTCTCTAAGTCCGTCTGAGTCAGGCTGGGGTCGATCGGTCCGGGTAGCCGATTATGCTGCCCTCATTCATATTCCACAGCCGCAGTCTGCCATCTCCACTTCCGCAAACAACCACTGTGTCATCTGGGGATACTACTAACGTCATCAACAACATAACCCTCACAACAGCCATGACCGACTCTGGCAGAGTCTACCACCGCTCATGCACCGGACCAGCTCTCCAAACCGTCGAACAACACGCTCAAGACCAAGACATCACCCTCTTCGCAAGCTGTTTTTGCCCATTCGTACAACGCGTATGGACTGCCCTTGAATATCTCGAGATTCCTTACAAAGTGAGACAATCTTGCCGCGAGTCGTACTTGAGTGAAGAGCAGACTGATCGAGGGTGATCATAATCTAGTATTGTAAGTCAGCGTGCCAATCATTGATGTATCAACTATGGTGATGACAATGCCTGTGTGCGTGTTTTGATGGATGGCAGACGAAGTCGATCCCTATCAAAAATCACAAGAACTACTAAACGTCTCGCCGAAAGGCCTAGTTCCAGCGCTCATGCTCAATACTTTCGATCCGCCTCGTGCCCTAAACGAAAGCACCGTCATCCTCGACTTTCTCGAAGAGTGCGTTTCATCCCACACACAGAATCCCAACATTTGTTAAAACTGGCTGATGACCACCAAGTATCGCTGCAAAGTCGACGCACAGAAGCCTCTTCCCGCCATCAACAGATCCATGTTTGTGAAACCCAACATAAATTTGAAAACGCTCACATACATAAATCGTGCTCTTTTGCCAGATGCGAAAGCGCTCGTCCGGTTCCAATCAGATCATATCAGCCGAACGCTCGTGCCCGTGTTTTACAGGTATCTTCAAGCTCAAGATCCAGAGGCCCAAATTTCTCAAGGGAAAGAGTTCCACGCAGCTATTCAATCATTAGTCGAGCTTTTCGAACGCGCGGAAAGAGAGGTAGGGGGGACAGGGCTTTGGGTTGAAGGTGGCGACTTGGGATGGGCGGACGTCGTGGTCGCACCATGTGGGTTTTAGTTTCTACTCATCAATGGTAATAGAAGACACTCAAGGTCGTGACAGGGATATTCAGAGCGACTAATGTGTTGAAACACTATCGCGGGTTTGAAATGCCGCGAGGAACCAAATTTGAAGCTTGGTTAGGGAGGCTTTTTGAGCATCCTGCGTTCAAGAAGACTTGTAGTGATGAAGCGTTGTATCTAGACAGTTATGAACGGTGAGTGCATGTTTATGATGGGTGCGGGGTGACTTACATGTCTTGTAGATATGCGTTCAATCGCCCGAACACGAGTCAGGTGGCTAACGCGATTAATAGCGGGAGGGGCTTGCCTTGAACAAGACACGCAGGAATCCAATTACTCTGTACAAATGTTTTTTTGATTCAAATATGAATGCATTTGCAAAGTGAATAAACCAGCGCTACGAGGTCGTCTCAATTATTTGTGCTGCGGGAGATGAAAGTTGGTCAGTGGGATGTACAAAATTCTCGAAAGCGTGATACATTGTATGATCGTTCAAACGTTCACAATCGGGGCTTGCTGCTTGTCGTAGAGCTGTGATAGAACAGAGGCGTGTTAGATGTCTTGCCTTCACCTGCCAATTCCTCTCTTATTGGCATCCCTTTGATCCAAAATCAAAATATGACAGAACCGGTGGGGACGTTACACATACATGAGCTTCACGGAGCGTGCCAGAGAGAAGCGTCCCTTTTCCTTTACCCAAAGAGTTTCGTTCCCGTCGAAAACATTAGTCAAAGTCCATACAAAGAAACGAGCGCAAAGCAGACCTTGAGGCAAACTGGAATATCAGGAAAAGCGCTCAGGTAGACTTTGCATTTTATGACTTGCTCAGCAGCAGCAAACTTTGCTTCGCGCTGAAGCGGGTGCTCCATGCCCTTGATGCGAATTCACCATTCATCGTAAGAAAATGCTAAGAACTGTTGAGACAAGTCCCAACGTTCAACCCGGTGAAAATGGGACAGACGCCCTCGTACGGAGATAGTCAGATTTGTAGGTTTCGAGTAGTCAGTAAGCCTCATATCGATGAGGGTCCAAGTTGTACAAACACATGTTGAACGATCTGTGTACGATTCGAGCAGTACGTACTCGCCGCTGTGCGAAATTGAACTCCGACATTTCAACAGGTCACCTCTCCAGCAAACATCCACACAAAAGATCATTGCATTATCAAGAGCTGCATTCCAAAAAACGGAACCAACTTCCCAGGTGGTGTTGCCAACACGTGGCGTAGACCGGGAAAAGCAGCGCAAGGAACAGGAGGTGCGCGAAGAGAGATGAGTCCAAGTGCGTGGGTGACAGTCTTGGCGGCTAATATCGATTATGGGAGGAATCAGACACAGGTGCAGGAAAAAAAAAGCTGAAATGAGCGCGCACGTGCCACATATCTTCCATCCTTCATGACTGATACGAAGCAGGACGACGACGACGACCAAAGAAAAATCCGCAGCAGCTCACTCCTTCATACACGGAGTCTTCCGCTCCGCCAGTTGAACCTTGTGCTTGCGTTTGTTGCGCTCGTGCTGGTTGACCTGATTGCATTGAACTGTTGGCCTGGTTGCCGTCCGTACGTTCCATAGCTGCAGCCGCTTCCGCATCAGTTTCAGGGACAATCCCATATCTCTGCAATGCATTTTAATGCGACAAAAGAGGAGGAAGAGCGAGCCACTCACATTTTCATCTTGAGCAAGAGGTACATCGACTGTGCGTGTGGAAGGTTCTCCAGAAAACAACTTGAAGTTGAAATGCCAGTGTCGGGACTGTCGTTCGATTGGTTGGGATGCATTTGCAAGTCGTGTGTCGAAATGTATGGAACTGAGCAAACAACGCCAACGAATAAGGGATGATGGGCTTGCGTGCGGAGCTGCACGACGAAACGCGTGGTCTGATTTATCGCCAAAGAAATCATCGCCCTGTATCTTGGTGTCAGGCGAGAAAGGTCAAGAACAAGTACACTGACATATCTTGCCAGTCCTGTTTTTTTGGCCCGCTGATTAGACGCAATACGGGAATCAAGAGTCTAACGAGACATGAGAAAAGGTGGGGTTGCTCACGATTGGTGGGCGCACAACTCTGGGTTGAGCCGGACGTTCCTGATAAAAAAAGTGAGATGTAGGGTGAAAGAGAAGCAGAGAAAGACTTGCCTTGAGCTTTGCATTCCCATCATCTGCGCCCTAGATGGTCAAAACCGTCAGAAAGGGAAATTGGACAACAAAGCGCATACGTACTGCAAGGTGTTTGAGCGCCGCCTCCAGGCTCCACACATAGATTTTTTTGTCTATTCCAGCACTGGCAATATATTTTGCATCGCAGGACATTGCAACAGCCCTGAGTTCGTCATCATGCAAGAGTGGATTTCCTACTGCCTGATTGGTCTTGAGATCCCAGATGCGAATGGAGCAGTCACTCGATCCGCTAACAATATGGGTTTCATTGGGAGTAAGGCAGAGGGACCTGACGGTGTTGGTGTGACCCCGAAAAACGACGAGTTCCTGTCCATCAATCGCCCGCCATTTTCGGATGGTTTCATCGAATGATGCGGAGAATATGTGTGCGCCGTCCTTGGACCAACACAATGACGTCACCGTATCGTCGTGTCCCTTGATCTCGATAAGCAGCTTGCCGTTCCTTGACCACACGCGGATCACATTGTCCGCACCGCCACTTATGAACTTGTCACCTCGTGGAGAATATTTGACGGCTTCAACCCATGCCTGACTGGTTTCTATGCACGGTGGTGCTATTTGTTGACCAGTATTCGGGTTCCAGCGTCGTATGGTGCCGTCTTGTGATCCACTTGCTATCTCCAGGGAATTGTGAGACCAATCGAGGCACCTCACTCCAGCGTTGTGCCCCTCCCACGGCTCGCCGATTATGCTGCCCTCCTTTATATCCCATAGCCACAGTCTGCCGTCTGTACTTCCACAAACAACCATCGTTTCGTCCGGAGATACTACCATCGAACCTATTTCTCCCCCATCACTATTCAAAGGGTTTCCTACTAGCTCTCCGTCTCTTTTCCACTGACGAATCGAACTATCGTCAGACGTGCTCATTATATTGCCACTGGTGCCCAAGTAGGCAAGGCTCCATATGCATTCGGTGGGACCCTCGATGACGCACTCCGGCATCAAGCTTCCTGCTGGACGTTCTGGCTTTGGTTTCTTCCACGATGTAGTCCGAGTATTGTGGTTCACGAAGTAGGACAGACCGAGTGGTGAGATGTGCCATTCGCATCCAGGAACAGCGAGATCTCCAGGATAATCTATGTTCTATGGTAAGTTCGTCGCTTCTTGACACAATTTCATCCCTCACCTAGTCGCACTCCTGGTAAAGGTCGGTTCCACGAGCTAATCACGAGCGTGTCATCTTGATATAGTGTTTCATCATCCGACGACATCTTATACTGTTGCCACACAGGAGGAAGCGCTTCATTCCCGCCTGATTCTAATTGAATAAGCTGGTGGGTATCACCCGGTGGCCGCTCACCTTCCCAAAGTGCGTCCTGGCGGTGCTGTGCACCATATGGTGGTGGATCTTTTACGCTCGTCCGATATGAGCGCAATGGCGCTTGTCCCCATCTAGTTGACGTACTCGACTTGGCCTCCTCGTGTGGCATGACCTTGATCGATATAGGATATTGGGTTGTACAGACGAACTGGACAGAGAAACACTGCGCAAAGTCAGTAATCGAGGTGAGGGGTACGGGTTGAAAGTATTGAAGAGACCTGCTATTTGGGTCAGTTTTACATGCTGTAATTTCAGGCGCTTTGCTGACACCGCAGGTCAATGGCTGTGCTACTATCGGTACCTTGGTCCGGTGCAAATCTTGAGGCAGTTCGATGCACTGTAGTCCGTCGTGTACACGTGTAAGTCTCGTCAGCAAGTGTAATAGCATGATGTTTGTTTCAGCAGTCGCTTGATGTTGGCTGCGCAATCATCATATTGCTATAATCAACATCCAGTGCGCCGTGCGGGCGTTGATACAATGATAGTGTCCAAACCATTCTCGTCTTAGCAAGCAGAAAGTTTAGTAAGATCATTGTAAGAATTCTTGTGACTACCATTCCTTCATTTCGGAAAAACTTGTCATTGCTTAACTTCAGCGCGTGAGCTCGTGCGCAGTATAGTCGTTTCATTGACAACGCCATTGTCGACCGAGGCCATTCACAATCTGGCTTTGAAACAAACAGCTTGTCTCAGATGAGTCGGCACCAGAGCACAATGTGTCAAAGAGAGAGCACCCAACTATCGTGCGTAGAATAACAAAGCAACCTTCTACTCAACTGCCCCATCCAGAGCATCCTGGACAGTCTCTTCAATGAGTCGACACATCAACTGCATGTCGGGAAATTAGGAGAAGAGGAGCAGATGAACGAGGAGTTTGCCAAGGAGCACTTGAACTCACAGGTTCGTGCATGAAGATGGACCAGAGAAGGTGTGGGTGTGGGCTGGACTTCGATCGTGTAAACGAAGTCCAAGTATCAGATTCGCGCAGGAATTTGTGTTTGCGGAGGGTAGATGGGGTGTCATACCCGTCTTCAAGTTGCCAACCAAGTCCTCGCCTGCATATCTCGCTAAGTATATTCATTTGTCTCGTATGTGGCAATATTTTCATCTCAAAGCTTCTGGCTTCTATGATAAGACTTGCTCCTTCTCTCGACTAATGACTTGCTCATACAATGCGTCTGAATTTGAGCACAAATCTGCCCATTATCTCTATGATATTCAATTCAACAGAGTGTAGCTTCCACAATATGCTAGAATGGTCCTCTACATTCCTCTTGACCATCCTGTACACTCGCCCCACCATGAACATCTGAACACGAGTTGATCCTGAGACATCTCCGTCCTTGTTGACCATTTCCCTGTCCTTCCCGATACCATTCCTACCTCGTCTTCATTTTATCCCGTTTCTCAGCGCATCGACAAGGCCACTGGTTCGCGGCACTTCTTCGACGCCTTCCACTTAACCATTATTGGTACCTTGGAGGCCCGATCCGTCAGAGTCAAAGGTGGGTTGCTCAACATTCAACCGTCCGAGTTTCGTCATCCGCCACATCCTTGTCGTTAGCGAAATCTCACATTCCACTCGAACACCTCAGTCAGGGCGACCTGTGTGATGCAAGGGACGTGCCACAAAACCTTCTTGCTATGATTCACAAAGGTTTCTAATATCGAGAAAGTTAGGATAGCAGCAGGTATATTTTTCGAAGTTCAAAGAGCTCATAAGCAACGCGAATACAACATGGAGGCCAAATGTTTGGCGTTCACTTACCTTTGTCTCGCATCGTGCACTCAACAGTTATCGTAATGTCACCCAGCCCACAGGCAGCTGTGTGCTGGACTTTTCGTACGTCATAAGCTTCAGCCGATGGCAGAGCTTATGGGTGACGACTTTTCAACTGCTAGGTGAAAACACATCATCTGTCAAGAGTCACTTCGGTGGGTTGCGAGTCCGAAATGGCGACTGGATAGCAACAACGGAGAACTGCCTAACGTTGAGGGGTGAATTAATGATGGATACTTGTACAAAGGGGATATATCTAAGGTATGGACTTCGGCACTGAGCTTTGCACTCTCTCTGGCAGCAGGTTTGACGCTTTCGAATTTGCTTTTCGAATGCTGGACTCGAACATTGTCAGTTCGTGCCCATCCACTAGCCCATGATACTAGTTCCCGGCCAACGTCCAATCATGCGTACAGGCCTAGGCCCTCTGCTGTGCCCTTTTTCTTAACATTGCAGCTCTTCGCCATCATATCCCAATGAACCAGCGAAACTCAATAGCGCCAGTGCAAACTATGGTATTAGTATCCTTTTGCACACTCTGACCCTGTTTGTATTCGATCTCCCGTGCCTGTCGGATATTTTACGCGGGAGCTACACAGAAACTGGCACAACCTCGTGATTGCTTCATTCACGCGTCCCTTAATAAGAGAAATATTTCAATGTCGTTGCGCATGTACATGGGACGAAACGAGCTATATCTAAGATGCTTGATGCGTGAACGAAGATGAAAATGTTCAGGGTAACAGAGTTTCTAGATGATTTCATGACTGACGCGAAGTGGAACGACGACCAAAGTAAAATCCGCAGCAGGTGACTTCGTAGGGAACATCTCCCCTCCCACTGGTTGACTGGTGTGTATCGGTTGGTCGTGCTTGAGACCCTCGTGCTCCTGCCAGCGCTTCAGATGGTTGTGCCCCTGCTGGTTGACCTGATTGCGTTGCACTGTTGGCCTGATTGCTGTTCGTACGTTGCATAGCTGCAGCCGCTTCCTCATCAGTTTCAGGGACAATGCCATATCTCTGCAATGTATTTTAATGGAACGAGTTTGGAGCGACGACGAGTCACTCACATCTTCATCACGAGCGGGAGCCACATCGACGGTGCGGCTGGAGTTTCTTACAGGAAGTAAGCTGAAATTCCAATGTCGGGATTCGCGAGGTGATGGTCGAGGCGTATCTGTATGTTGGGTACTGAACCGGAGGGAACCAATTAAAGTGCGCCAATGAAGGAAAGACGAACTCGCAGGCGGAGCTGCGCGACGAAGTGCGCGATTTGAATCATAGGCGAAGAAATCATTGCCCTATTCGGATTAGCAAGAGCTGAAGAACGAAAAATTCTACTGACGTATTTGGCCGAGCCTTTGGTAATGGCCTATTGTTTGAAGTACATATGGACATTAAGAATCTAGCGAAACATACGAGAAAAGATGAGGTTCCTTACGATTGGCTGCCGCACAACTCTTGGTTGAGCTGGACGTCCCTGATAAAAGGTGAGATGTAATGTGGAAGAGAAGCAGAGAAGACTTGCCTTGAGCTTTGCATTCCCATCATCTGCGCCCTAGATGATCAAAACCGTTAGGAAGGGAAATTAGACCACAAAGCACATATGTACCACATCTTTGAGCGCTGCCTCCAAGCTCCACACATAGACTTTTTTATCTAGTCCAGCACTGGCAATGTATCTTCCATCGGGGGACATGGCAATAGCGAAGACTCTGTCATCATGCAAGAGTGGATGCCCGACTGCCTGATTGGTCTTGAGATCCCAGATGTTAATGGAGTAGTCATTTGATGCGCTAACAAGATAGCTTGCATCGGGAGTAAGACAGAGAGATTGGACGGTGTTGGTGTGACCCCGAAAAACGACGAGTTCCTGTCCATCAATCGCCCGCCATTTTCGGATGGTGTTGTCAGCTGACCCGGAAAAGATGTGTGTGCCGTCCTTGGACCAACACAATGACGGCACCCAGTCTTCATGTCCCTTGATCTCGATAAGCAGCTTGCCGTTCCTTGACCATATACAGATCGGACCGTCCCCGCCGCTCATGAACTTGTCACCTTCTGGAGAGTATTTGACGGCTTCAACCCGTCCGTGACTAGTTTGTATGGGTGGTGCTATTTGTCGACCAGTATTTGGGTTCCAGCGTCGTACGGTGCCGTCTTGCGATCCACTTGCTATCTCCAGGGAATTGCAAGACCAATCGAGGCACCTCACTTCATCATCATGTCCCTCCCACGGATCGCCGATCATGCTGCCCTCCTTTATATTCCACAGCCGCAGTCTGCCGTCTGTACTTCCACAAACAACCATCGTTTCGTCCGGAGATACTACCATCGAACCTATTTCTCCCCCATCGCTATTCAAAGGTTTTCCCACTGGCTCTCCGTCTCTTTTCCACTGACGAATCGAACTATCCCAGGACGCGCTCATTATATTGCCACTGGTACCCAAGTGGGCAAGGCTCCATATGCATTTGGAGTGACCCTCGATGACGCACTCCGGCATCAAGCTTCCTGCTGGACGTTCCGGCTTTGGTTTCCTCCACGACGTGTTCCGAGTATTGTGGTTGACGAAGTAGGACCGACCGAGTGGTGAGATGTGCCATTCGCATCCGGGAACAGCGAGATCTCCAGGATGATCTATGTTCAATGGTGAGTTCGTCGCTCCTTGACGCAATTTCATCCCTCACCTAGTCGCACTCCTGGTAAAGGTCGGTTCCACGAGACCATCAAGAGCGTGTCATCTTGATATAGTGTTTTACCATCCGAGGACGTCTTGAACTGATGCCACATAGGAGGAAGCGCTTCATTCCCGCCTGATTCTAATTGAATAAGCTGGTAGGTATCACCAGATGGCTACTCACCTTCCCAAAGTGCATCCTGGCGGCGCTGTGCACCATATGGTGGTGGATCTTTCGCGCTCGTCCGATATATCGATGAGTCCAATGGCGCTTCTCCCCGTCTCGTCGACGTGCTCGACTCGGCCTCTTCGTGTGGCATGACCTTGATCGATAAATGATGTCACGTTGTACAGACAGACTGGACAGTGGAACACTGCGCAAGGTCGGCAATCGAGGGGAGGGAGAGATACGGGTCGAAGGTGATGAAGAGAGCTGCTATTTGGGTCAGTTTTGCATGCTGTGGTTGCAGGCGCCTTGCTGACACTGCATGTCAATGGCTGTGCTACCACCGGATCAAGTACTTACCTTGGTCCGGTTCAAATCTTGAGGCAGTTCGATGTACGTTGATCTGTTATGTATGTCTCATGAGCGAGTGGAAAAATATGATGTTTGTTTGAGCGCGTGCATATACACATTGAATCTGTACGATGTGCGTAGCGTGTAACAGGACTCTCAAGCAAAGTACCACTGCAGTAGTGACAAATGATTGCATGACTGACGGCAACCCAGGGATGGAGTCGCTTGATGTTGGCTGCGCAATATTGCTATGATCAACGTCCCCGGGCGTTAATAGTGTCTTCTCGTCTTAATCAGCAGAGAGTTGTGAACGTTCGACATCAAAACCGAAGTCATGTTCAGATAGACCACAATGAATTTCGTCGGCTTTCCCACAAATTGCAGTCAACAACCATGACCTTTATTCACTGACCAGAAGAACGCTGATGTAGGCTACGCGGCGTCAACCTGAACGCCCTCGCCTGTCTGTGTAACCTGCTACACGACTTCACCCACACCCGAACCGTTGCCGCGCTTTTGTGCACTAGTAACAATCTCCAGCACGGAGGCTCGTTAGGCCCGCTTTCCACGCAACAAGACATTTTTCCAGTGCCTCCCATTGCTCTCGCTCAAACGTGCGCGCTGACGAGCGGTAAACATGTAGAGATTGAGTGGTCTGCGAGAGCTTTCCCGAAAGAAGACTGTACGGATCACTATTCGAAGACTATTATAAACGAGAGGTTGTCAAGAGGACGTACCATCGATCGCCCACTTCTCTACTTCATTCAATTCAATCTGCAAACCTCTGAATATGGCAAGTCATGCCCGACGTGTGCAAAACCCAGTGACGCGAATGACAGAAGACGGATCTGCCGCTCGAGCTGTGCTCGGTCGAGTTCTGCAGGCCCGTAAATGATTCAAATATGTGGCATCAATCTCAATGAATCGACTTACCATATTTTTCGAGAGCAGCGGGATGGCTTTCGAGCCACGAATGTAATTCTGGTAGGCCACTATTCAAAAACACCTGCAGAAGCGAGAAAAACTCATGATCCTTTGCTGAGACAACAGCGTCCAACTTGAACAATGGGTCAAAGTCGAATAAGCTGGGCAAGCACAATGCTAAGGCTATGGCATCGACCGCCGCGGATTGACTTTCAGGCGAAGAGGATGGTAATGAAGAAACATAGGAAAGCGTGTAATGATAAGCAGTTTCCCTGTATGAGTCAAATGTCAACCACAACCTTCATCAGTCAGATGGAATAACACGTACGGCTGGTCAGATTGTATGAATGCATCGACAATGGACTTGAGGAATGGACTGCGCTCTTCCCCAGAGATATCCCATCCTTGCAACCACTGCTCGACATCTTTTCTGGATAGACGCAAAGTCTCGAGCTCTCCATTGTTGGCGGCGACTTCTAGCAACGCGGTGTAAATAGGTAGCCGGAGGGCTGAATTACGAGTAGCATTGAACAAATTTGATATGCTGTGTAAGAATTGAGCACACGGCCCGCCCAGATGTGCTCAGAATGTAGGCACGATTACGGTATCGTTGGCCTGCAAACGAGGGCGCCTGTGGCTTGTGGTTTGAAATGACTGATCCAGGATTCTAGGACCCCGAGTACTCGATCGAGATGGCAGGCGGAAAGTTTGATGAAGCTGTCCAATGGACAAGGGCTGGACTGCGTTTCGATTCATATATGACTAGTCTCAAAGGGTCTACAGTCGAGCAGCCATCATGATCATGCTGCTAATCTTGTCAGTGAGAGTTGATACTGATTTTTAGTCTCACTTACCCTGCGCTGATGATCATGAGGTGAAGACCATATGCATGTTTCTCACTGCAAAAGTTCATACTCTTCGCGCCAAGTGTGATTCGATCGCAGTCAGCCCTGAGTTGCCTGGAGAACTATGGCGATTCGTCAGCAAAGAAGGACTGTGAGAGTCTAGGCAGTGCTTCTAGCATGCTGGACACTGAAAATATACTGTGTTGACACCGTGTTCAATGATACGACAAACTGAGTGCTTCCGAGGGGGATGTCGATGAACGGTCAGCTCCTTCCAAACTAACCACAACACCTTCCTAATGAGGAGTTTAAAATGATCTTCCTCGTATTTGAAAATACTCCAGGTGACCACACAACGCATTTTCTGTATAGATACCTTAACTTAGTTCTTGTTACATCCTAGCACTGGTACTGTCAGTATATATGTTCAGAGGGACTAGCTAGGATGACACAGATTGTCGTTCACATGCTATAAACGTCACGATTTCTGCAACCGACGGACGACTTGCACGAGGTGACCAGCATCGCTGCATGAACTCCCAGTGCCCAGGCGCTATTTGCGATTCCTTAGGAGGTTGCGGTTTTATCCCTTTGATGACTTGTCCTAACACCGCAATATCCTTCTTCACATTGTGGTAGGGTACCTTGCAACTCAATACCTAGAGCATGTACGAATTGAACAGTGTATTTCGTTCGAAATCGAGATACCAACCTGGAGCGTGATGCTGCCAAACGAGTATATGTCGCACTCGGTGCTGAGCGACAGCTCGTCGTCCTCCGATACTTCACATAATTCTGCAGCTACCCATCGAACATTCCCGCGGATGGAGCTCGTAAAATATGAGGTACCGACGAACTCCAGGATTATGGTGGAGAGACCAAAATCAGCGAGGCATGCCCGACCGTTGCCATAAATCAAGACGTTTGACTGGAGAGTTGACACGTGAATAATGAAAACCTTCTGTGTGCGGACGTACGCACCCCTGTCAGGTCCCCATGGACGACTGATTTGCTGTGAACTGAACCAAACACCAGCATTTGAGAAATGGGGTGCAGTGAACGACAAACTTACGGTATTGCAATCCAAGAACAATGTCATTCAGCTGGCAAATGCAAGGAGGTCAGTAAGCGCCTGGAGATGCTAGATACACAGCTTACAAGGGAAAACTTATCGTGAGATGACAACGAGCTTTCTTGCCTCTCAAGATAGCCCGTGAGCGCTCCGTGTTCAGCCCACGGGCAAATCATTGCGGGGTATGGTCCAAAGTCAGTCGCTACTCCCCAGAGCGGAAGAATGCTATGATGCTTGAGACGGCCCCAAACGTTGAGTTCGCGACGCACTCTCTAAAGTCGATTCAACATTAGATATACTGATACACGTGACGCCGTGGAAGACCACATTACCCTACTATTCTTCCGCATCAGGACCTCGTCGTCGGATTCGAAAGCGCGAATAGTCTTCACTGCTACCTTGGTCATCATCAGGATGGTAAGAGTAGGAAGTGCGAAAAGCTGAGCATACCTGGACGGTCATATCGGGCTTCACTAAATCACACTTCCAGATGTCTCCAAAGCCTCCAGAAGTGATCGGATAGCGTGATCTTCCCTGTAGGTCATCAGTAAGATCTTGTAGTGGATGTGACGGTGCTTGAGTCTGCTTTGGAGATGGTGCGTGATCCCGTGAAGTAGTATTAGACTCGACGGTAGCGCCGGTTTCTGTGCTGTTCCTGTCATCCGTTCCGGACATATTCCGAACATCTATTTGAGGGGGTGTGGGTGCTTTATCTTTGGTATTGGGTGATGATTGCGCACGGGTATTGCTCAGTGAGCGAGTTCCGATCCTAGTTTTCGGCTGAATGGAGGCAAGGAGGTCAAAGATCTAACGACGGTGAGGCTGGAGTTTCTTACAAGAAGTAAGCTAAAATTCGAATGTCGGGATGTGCGAGGTGATGGTCGAGGCGTATCTGTAGGTTGGGTGCTGAACTGGAGGGAACCAGCGCGATCTGAATCATTGCCGAAGAAATCTTTATGCGCTGTATCAAAGTCGGATTAGCAAGAGCTGAAGAACGAAAAATTCTACTGACGTATTTCGCCGAGCCTTTGGTAATGGCCTATTGTGTAAAGTGCAGATGGACATTAAGAACAAACGAGAAAAGATGAGGTTCCTTACGATTGGTTGCCGCACGACTCTCGGTTGGGTTGGACGTCCCTGATAAAAAGTGAGATGTAGTGCGAAAGAGAAGCAGAAAAAGACTTGCCTTGAGCTTTGCATTTCCATCATTTGCGCCCTAGATGGTCAAAAAACCATTAGGAAGGGAAATTAGACAACAAGGCGCATACGTACCACAACATGTTTGAGCGCCGCCTCCAGGTTCCATACATAGATTTTTTTGTCTAGTCCAGCACTGGCAATGTATTTTCCATCGTGGGACATGGCAACGGCGCAGAGTCGGTCATCATGCAAGAGTGGATCTCCGACTGGCTGATTGGTCTTGAGATCCCAGATGCGAATGGAGCAGTCCCTTGATGCGCTAACAATATAGTTTTCATTGGGAGTAAGAAAGAGGGATCTGACGTAGTGGGTGTGACCCCGAAAAACGACGAGTTCCTGTCCATCAATCGCCCGCCATTTTCGGATGGTGTTATCACCCGACCCCGAGAAGATGTGTGCACCATCCTTGGACCAACACAATGAGATCACCACATGGTCATGTCCCTTGATGTCGATAAGCAGCTTGCCGTTCCTTGACCATACGCGGATCACACCCGGGCCGTCGGCACTACCGCTCATGAATTTGTCGCCTTGTGGAGAGTATTTGACGGCATTGACCCATCCGTGACGGGTCTCTATAAGTGGTGGTATTTGTCGACCAATATCCGGATTCCAGCGTCGTATGGTGCCGTCTTGCGATCCACTTGCTATCTCCAGGGAATTGCAAGACCAATCGAGGCACCTCACTGCAGCATTATGCCCCTCCCACGGGTCGCCGATCATGCTGCCCTCCCCTATATTCCATAGCCGCAGTCTGCCATCCGCGCTTCCACAAATCACCATTGTTTCATCTGGGGATACTGCCATCGAAAGTATCCCTCCCCCATTGCTATTCAAAGGTTTTCCCACTGGCTCTCCGTCTCTTTTCCACTGACGAATTGAACTATCCTCAGACGTGCTGATTATATTGCCACTAGTACCCAAATAGGCAAGGCTCCATATGCATTTGGAGTGACCCTCAATGACGCACTCCGGCATCAAGCTTCCTGCTGGACATTCTGGCTTTGGTTTCTTCCACGATGTGGTCCGAGTATTGTGGTTGACGAAGTAGGACCGACCGAGTGGTGAGATGTGCCATTCGCATCCGGGAACAGCGAGATCTCCAGGATGATCTATGTTCAATATTGAGTTCGTCGCTCCTTGTCGCAATTTCACGACTCACCTAGTCGCACCCCTGGTAAAGGTCGGTTCCACGAGAGCATCCTGACCGTGTCATCCTGATATTCTGTTTCACCATCCGAGGACGTCTTATACTGATGCCACATAGGAGGAAGCGCTTCATTCCCGCCTGATTCTAGTTGAATAAGCTGGTGAGTATCACCAGTTGCCTGCTTACCTTCCCAAAGTGCATCCTGGCGGTGCTGTGCACCATATGGTGGTAGACATTTCGCGCTCATCCGATATATCGATGAGTGCGATAGCGCTTCTCCCCGTCTCGTTGACGTGCTCGACTCGGCCTCTTCGTGTGGCATGACCTTGATCGATACAGGATGTCACGTTGTACAGACAGACAGAACAGTGAAACACTGCACAGAGTTGGTAATCGAGGGGAGGACAGATACGGGTTGAAGGCGACAAAGAGACCTGCTATTTGTGTCATTGTTGTATGCTGTAGTTGCAGGTGCCACCAAGGCGCCACATGTCAATAGCTGTGTTACCATCGGATCAGGCACTTACCTCGGTCCGGTTCGAATTGAGGCTGTCATTCAGCGAGTGGAATAGTAGCATGACGTTTGTCTGAGCGGGTGCATACACACATCGAATCTGTGCGCTGTGTATAGCGCGTAGCAGCACTCCCGAGCAAAGCACCACCAGTAGTGATAAGTGATGGCATGATTGACGGGAACACGTTACGTAGTATATACAGGATTCAGTTGCTTGGCTGCGCAATATTGCTGTAATCAACACCCCTGGACGTTGATAGCGCCCAGGCCAAAGTGTGCTCGTCTGAGTAGGGAGAGTTTTAAACGTTCGACATCAAAATCGAAGTCATGTTCAGATAGACTTCCCCGGCTTTCCCACAAATCGCAGTCAACAACCATGACCTTCATTTACTGACCAGAGGAACTCTGATGTAGGCTACGCAGCGTCAACCTGAACGCTCTCACCTGTCTGCGTGACCTGCTGCACGGCTTCACCTGCACCCGAACCGTTACCGCGCTTTTGTGCACTAGTAACAACCTCCAGCACGCTCGCTAGTCCTGCCTTCCACGCAACAAGACGTTTTTCCAGTGCCTCCCATTGCTCTCGCTCAAACGTGCGCGCCGACGAGCGGTAAACGTGTAGAGATTGAGTGGTCTGCGAAAGCTTTCCAGAAAGAAGACCGGTACGGATCACTATTCGAAGATTATTTCAAATAATTATAAACGACAGGATGTCAAGAGGACGTACCATCGATCGCCCACTTCTCTACTTCACTCAACTCAATCTGCAGGATCGACGCGACCTCTGAATATGGCAAGTCATGCCCGACGTGTGCAAAACCCAGTGACGCAAATGAGAGAAGACGGATTTTACGCTCAAGCTGTGCTCGGTCGAGTTCTGCAGGCCCGTGAATAGTTCAAATATGTGGCATCAATAATAATGAACCGACATACCATATTTTTCGAGAGCAGCGGGATGGCTTTCGAGCCATGAATTTAATTCTGGTAGGCCGCTATTAAAAAACACCTGGAGAAGCGAGAAAAGCTCATGATCCTGTGCTGAGACAACAGCGTCCAACTTGAACAATGGGTCAAAGTCGAACAAGCTGGGCAGGCGCAATGCTAAGGCTATGGCATCGACCGCCGCGGATTGACTTTCAGGCGAGGAGGATGGTAATGAAGAAACATAGGAAAGCGTGTGATGATACGCAGTTTCCCTGTATGAGTCAAATGTCAACCACAACCTTCATTAGTCAAATGTAATGATACGTACGGCTGGTCAGATTGTATGAATGCATCGACAATGGACTTGAGGAATTGACTGCGCTCTTCCCCAGAGATATCCCATTCTTGCAACCACTGCTCGATATCTTTTTTGGATAAACGCAAAGTGTGGAGCTCTCCATTGTTGGCGGCAACTTTTAATAACGCAGTGTAAATAGGTAGGCGGAGAGCTGAATTACGAGGAGTTGCATTGAACAAATTTGATATGCTGTTGAAGAACCGATCACACATCCTGCACAAATGTCCTGGAAACGTAGTACTTACACGCGATACCTCACTGATGAATGCTCGGAAGGTGATGAAGTAAGAACATCGAGGAGCGAGGAGACGTGATGTTTAATTTCCGGTGAGTTGGTTGGCCATAGTGTCAGAAGGTGAGAGAAGAGAAGGTTAAAGTAGCCCTCGATTTCTGCATTTCAAAATCAGATCTGATTCACTGCAGAAAATGCTGAGGATCACCGGACGCACCTTGTTCTGATCCATCGCCCAAGCTTTTCGTCTGATCTAGCACAAAGGTCAACGCGTTCCGTTTTCTTTCCTGATCCTCTTCAATAGGTTTAGCCCCTTCAGCTGGCTTAATAATATCCCGGAAAGATTGTGACGCAGTAGCCCGTTCATCCCCTGGGCTACTTCGAGTGGCATAATCCACTAGCTCTTGTATCTGACCGGAGATCAGGGATAAGTCTTCACGAGGAGAGTATAACTATACCTGCTCTTCGAAAGTCCCTTCCGCGAACACTGACACTGAATCTGCGGTAGGCATTTTGTTGGATGAACTACATATACTTGTGGTGCAATTAGATCTTGGCTGAGTTTCAAAAATACAATTATGTACAAACAAACCGACAACTTTTGTAACTTGTTGGCATTTGGTGCGCCAGTTTTTCCACTCTAGCAATTGCCAGCGAACTTGGGGTGGAAATTTTTGTTACATTTATTTCGAACCTCAAGAGGGATTCGAACTCAAGAGGAAAATTTGGACAACCTGTGACAGATTTCCTTCGTCCTACTGGTTTTTGTTTGGATTTATTGAATTCAGAAGGTACTGTCGGATAAATAGTGACAAACAGACACCAGCCAATGTGTTATGGGATCGATTATTACTAGGTCGTGTGCATCATGTCATTTGCAAGTCTGAAGTCTCAAAGGCAATCTAAGGCATCAAGATCGTATGTGACTTCCACTGATAATTCCAAAGAGTCCCACTCCACAACTATTCCAAAAGCGATACATCCCAATGATCCAACTACATCAACTCCCAGCAATGGAGGCACTGTGTACCACGGCATACCAGAAAATGTGGAGGTGCGGGTATCAGAAATATCAGGCAGAGGCTTATGGGCCAGGAATTTAATCAAAGCTGGTTAGCAAATTTGTTGCAAGATCTGACTCTTGAGTCACACATCGCTTACACGACATAGGTTCTGTTATTATATCACTAAGACCGTATTCATTCGCACTTGCTAGCCGGTATCTGGACTCGCATTGCTCCTCTTGTGCTGCCACGTCAAACTCGGGATTGTTGAGGTGTACCAAATGCCGCACAGTTTGGTATTGCAACACAGTTAGTTGCACTAATACCATAAAGCGCTTTTTCGCTGGTCTAATTCCTCAGTATTAGACGTGTCAGACAAATGACTGGTCACTTCATCGACTCGAATGTTCTGCATTGACGAAATGGGCCAAGTCAGCACCATCGAAAAACTTGTCTGTCCCAAGTGATGCTGTCAGGTGCCTGGGTCGAATTTTGTGGCAAAAAAAGAAGGAAGGGTTTGACAGTAGTTGGGTGGGTAAGAGTTTGTATTTCATGGATCACACCGCTTACAGCACGACAGTCAAAGGAAATCGATGCATTACAGTCTCGTGAGTCGTGCATCACATTCAAGTGCAGGTTATAATCGAGGTGGGATTAGATCGACATTCTTTGGAACCTCATGTCGTTGAAAATAATACCCACCTTGCCCACTCTCTGGTTCGATATCTTGGCTTGTCTTCTCCTGGAGATTTATCGGAGTTTGGCATTTTATCTGCGGGCGACCTTGCTGATTTAATTTCAAGAGTAAGCACTGTTCATTGAATGATTCAGGCATCGCATGCTTAGTATCTGACAGTTTGTGACGAATACTTTCGCATTAACTTCACCCTCGTTGACACCAGTGGGGGTGTCGGTCTCGCCGCTTATTGCACTTTTCAACCATTCTTGTGATCCCGGTGCAGTCATAGTTTTCCCTCGGTCTTCTCGAAATTCCGTAGAGGAGCCGCAGATGCAAGTCATTGCGCTCAGAGACATTTCACCCAATGAGGAGGCGAGCATAAACCACTTACTCGAAGCGCTCTCACTAACCAGCGATTGCTATCAGATTTTGACATCCTATATCGACACCACCCTACCTCGTTCTATAAGACAGGCTGCGTTGAAGGAGACATATGACTTCACATGTCAGTGTCAACTATGTCATGACGACAATATAATAGACCCTCGTGAGTCCATATGGTGTCCAAAGTCATGTGGGGGGATGTGCCCTGCGCCTAGTGACGGTGAGAACGGTCGGCGTTTTACTTGGAATATTAGTTGTTCATACACTACATTTATAACAGAAAGCGAGACATATCACTGCGTGAAATGCCGTGCAGTTGTAGCTACACCTACATTTATCATGGACGCTCTTCATATCGGACAAGAAGCATTGGCGAAGGCAACTTCCATTCAAGATACAGGTTTGTCCCTCATGTTGCGTAGGAAAGACATCCACGTAAATCTTAATCTGTCCTTACAGATCATGACAAGGCCTTACAGCTGACGACCAACATTATTCCGAGACTTGTGTCTGCCGGCCTGACGCCATCTTGTCACCCGTTATTGCCCTTGATAGGACTCCATCAATCACTTTTCTTGTCCTCGCTGTCGGCTGACATGACACAAGAACTGCTGGACGAGACGATCCGTATCGCAGCTAAGCACTATATGGGGCTATCCGCCATTCTCCGTGATGGCCACCCTGTACGTGCTGTCGCCCTCGCAGAGCTCGGGAAGCTTTTGGCCGTTGACGAACCCTGCCCGGTCACATCACCACCCTCGAATATCGCGTTCCTACCATCCGGCCCCGCGCGACTCAAAGCTGCATACGAAACACTAGTGCGTGCGAGACACGAACTGATGATCGGTTTTGGCAGAAACAACGACGGCGGCGAGCTCGGAAGAAATATTCGCGAAACAGTGGTGTCGTTGGAGAAGGAACTTGGGGTGTGGACACAAGGCATACACAACACTCTTCAAGACTTGCTAAATTTCTCACGAAAATGAATAACAATTGAGACTTTGAGTGCGCTCTTGTTGATTTCATATATGATGCCTGTCAATGCACTATCTCGGGTCGATATGCTCTCTAATAATTAGCTCTTAGAGTCCCTTAGCTGGATCTATAACAGTGACGTCATGATGAGTGGCAAGACGTCACCCAACGTCTGCGAGGAGGAGTGTTGGCTGTTCGGCAATATGTGAGCACCGCAATTCCCGTTTCGAATGAACTGTAAAAAACAAAACTGAGGCACTCAATTTCACCTTGCTTACCATCAAAACATATATAGAGGCAAAGTAAAACGCAAATTGAGCAGGGCTAATAATTTTGATATTGCGGCTAGGTGCTGGCCCTACTCTATGTGACGCCCTGCCACGGATTCATCACGACGTTGTTATATGGATCAATAAACGAGTTGTTTCAAAACGTTAATTTTGAATACCACTCATAAATCGTTATTGAATAGGACTCTTTTTGATGTCATACCGCGTCGTTAGGCGCTGCTATAGCAGACGATGGGAGCGCACAATGATGCGGTATGACATCAAATATTTTAGGACCTACTCAATAACAATTTTATTGTATTGATCCATAATAGATTCGTGGCAAGGGGTTACATCAAATATATATGGCCCGCGTAGCAATCTGTCTGTTGACACCATTATGACATCAAAAGGTAAAATAAAGATACGCTCCAGATAATGCTGGAATTGATATATTAGGTTCCCAACGTACCAAGGAAGAACACTTAAATTGCATCCTTTGGAGCTTGTGTGCTTCTCAAGAACCACCCGACTTTAGCATCACCACAGATCAGACAGCGCAACAGATACAAGATATACTCACCATCATGTTCACTCGCTTCTCCTCTGCTCCCCTCTATGTCCTGCTTGCCTTGACGGCCTTTGTTACTACAAGCTATGCTGCCGCAGGTAAGGCTGACTTGGCACAAAATCTAATACTGTTCACTCACATACGATGAGTAGCCACCATTCCGGTAACCCATCATGTAAGTGTCTGGTACCAAACCTCGTTATGTTATTAACCTCAAACATGATTCACACAGTTGCCCCGTGTAAGCCTTATATCGAATCCATGGATTGGCCCATCGGGATCTTAATATTGTACACAGGGCGATGCAACTACTACTGTCACAGCGGTTGCCGAGGCTGTAACTTCCTAGGTAAGGCTTCAATGCTTCATATCGACCTCGTCATATTGACCTCACATGTAGTGCATCCAGGTGCCTTGTGTAAGCCTTGCTTCGCCTCAAATCCAATTGGCCTTGCGGTGTTAATTTTGTACACAGGCCGAAAGCTTTACAACCACGCAATGTTACCACGGCGTGAAGTGAACCGAACTGACTTAGAATCTACTTCGTTCCTCGAAGTCAATAGTCGAATTCTTTTTTTTTCGTTTCAAAGTGAATCCTTTGGGGTCATAAAACCCTATGTTGGACATGTTTCGTCATTTGCGTCTTTTCCTTCGTATATATGTAGGTTGACGTGAGAGGTTAGTAGATTAAGATTATATCAATTGAACTTGCGAATGTTTTTTCCTGGTTGTGGTCCTTCCATAGTATCGACAGTGTTGCATAACGTTCCACTCTCCTTTCGTTGTGGAGTGTGAGGATGTTATTATTTGAGTGATAGCAGGTGGTGGTTAATAGTTATTACTGACAGGGCGTTTGTTTGCCGAATATGTTCGAGAGTGGGGTGGGAAGTCGAACTTTAAAGTGATGACTGGTCTGTAATTGTGGCTGTGTAGGAAGTAATTTGAATTTTGTACTCACAAAACCAGTAGAATCATCAACGGGTCCCTGCCGACAAAGTTCGGACCTTTCCTCTAGTGGGCAGGCACACTTGATTGTTCCGAAAGTCTCGACTCATTCGTTTGAATCAGCTCCAAGTCTTGTACAGCTCTGAACAACCTCTTTGAAACACATCGCATCGCACAAGTTTCTCACCTAGACTCGCCATGGTCTACCAGAGGGTCAGTCTTGATTGAAAAAAGGAAACGTTGTACGTGCTTTTGGAGGAAGGATGGGATGGGTGCATGTTGTTGTTCTTGGGCCTCAAAAGTAGAAAAGTATAGAGCGGTCACGGCGGGAGGCATGGAATCCTCCGCCCAGCACGCTGACACTCACCCCGGCACACTAGTTCGCGAATACTGATCCGACCTCAGGTCTTTGTCGGTCCCCTCGAAAAAACGCCGAGATGGTTACACCACCTGTGCCATTGCAAATTCATGTTACACAGAGCCAACAGCCTAATTGGAACGGCCACAAGAGAACTGTTTGGCTCACCATCAAATATTTCACCAGTTGATCTTGCACTGACACCAGCCAAAATTCTCGCATAGAGGCGATAGACATGAGGCTGAGAGCCTGAAGGACATGATCGGAAGAATCATGATGCGTTTTCAAATTTCTACGCGATTTTGACGAGAAGCTGCTAACGACTCACTCAGGCGAACATCTTGGTGTTGAATACCCTGTGATTTGTGATGCTAGACAACGGAGGGATAAAGGCATCGTCTCCAAACGACAGAAGCGGAAGCGATGATGGATGCAAGCCAGAAGACGCGGGACAGGAGATGCTCAAATTTCAAACTCAAGAGTGGCTTCAACGAAATTTGCGACGGGCGGAAACAGGCTTTCAGCTTATGTAATCTAAGGCCTGGCCGCCACCGCCTGACTTAACAACGTACCGGCGTGTCACCTAGAATGATCAATATTTTTAGATCCCATGTATAAGAACTACTGACACATGTGTCCTATGCGGTACGTAGTAGAATAAGGATAGTCGGAATATTCATGTGTCGAAAGTAATAATCCCTTCAAAGCGGCCTAGTTCAGACGAGTTAGACGAGAATCGAGAACCGAACCAAAAATTGAGGTGTTGTCCAGACCAAGGAAGGGTGGCGGGAGGCAGCAAGCGATCATAGGGAGCCTTTGGAGGGAGATGGGAGGTGTTAAAATCTTGAGTGATAAAACAGTGAGAGACATTGGGAACTAGCAAGAGATGACAGTCATTTATGACTCACATGAGAGAGGCCGTTCTCGTGAGCTTGTATGAGGTGGAAGCAAGCCCGGGACCAAGAGAATGTGCATCTGGATCACGTGACTCACATTCGATTTCAAATTTTTGCTTCGAACAACTTCGGCATCGGGTGAAACTCCCGTATCCCGAACATATATCGATCTTGTCGCTAGTTGATAACATTGTTCCACAAAGAAACAATCCGTATCGGTTACTCGTTGAGTCCGGGACTTCACTCAACCTCAACTTGAATTTGATTTCGACAAAAATGGACTGTACGGCTATTGTCCAGTACCACACACTTCTTGCTACTTGGCTTGGTGAGGACTCTGAGGAGACCTGTCACTGTCATTCGAACTCAGGTGTCGTCAACTCCAAAAACACGAAACACTGCTGGGGACCCCTTTGATCCTCCCATGTGGTTTTCGGGATTGGACAAGCAGGCGCTCCGACTCGGAAGGCTGCGTCAATATTCAAGCTATCAAACGCCCAAGATTACAATTTTAATCCTTCTTGGAACCGCCACGAACTCTGAGATCTGAACGTTGGACAATTTATTCCTAGATCGGAGAAGTTCGATGAAGCCTGTGCCACATTCGGACTTGAAAGCAATGTCTGTTAGACGCTATTGATCTCTCCCTTTGTCCGCCACTAATCTTGGACCCTCCTACATGAGTCTCTATCTATACTTGGGGGACATGGAACTCCACAAGCGTTTACTACCGGGATACAGAACCTTTTCCGTCGGTCCTGTGACACTACCGCTAACATTATTCGGATCCCGCGTATACTTAAGCTCCTTTGAACCGTACCTATCCATCTCTCACTATCCCTGACTTATCACCTTCGACATACCTATCATTGACACAAGGAAAATCAAATGGGCCCCTTCTCCATCGTGTCCCGTCTTTTCCTCGATGTCGGGATCTTATCTTGGGATATCCTCCTTACGCTATCCAATCTCGTGAGGAGGAAGCGTCGCATCGGCCATGTCACACCCCAGGGCCACCCAGGCTATGGGAAGTACTGGCCCGAGTATAGGCCTCCCAAAGAGACCGACTCCCGCTGCTCTTGCCCTGCACTCAATGCGATGGCCAACCATGGTGAGTAATCATACCAGTCTCGGTGCTTCAACCTAGGTGGTAGTATTGGTATTGACGACATTAAAACCCAGGTATCATCCCACGTAGTGGCCGCAACATCTCGTTTGTCGAGGTTGGCCATCATATCCGGGCGACATACAACTTCAGTCCTACCTTCTGCTCATTTGTGCCGCGATTTGCCGCTCGCATGCTTAAGAAAAACTACAGCGAGGACTTATTTGATTTGGAAGAACTTGACCTACATAATGGTATTGAACACGACGGATCCCTCTTGCGTGAGTGATTTGACATGCTTGTTTGTGTATGTCTGTCTTTAGGCCTCGATTCTGCTCTCGAACAGACGCAATCAACAAAGCATACACCTTTCATTGAAGAGTTACTCGCGGCGGCTACCGGCAGCGACAAAGAAGACAACACTGTCATTACTACCAAAGATCTCTCCAGGATACTCGGCAAGCGGCGTGCAGTCGCACGCGCAGTAAACAAGGAGTTCTCCCTCAGCCTTTTCCACAAGATCTTTGGGAGCGCGAAGTACGTTGTTGCATCATCCATTTTAAGCGCACTTTTGAACGTTCTGTTAGTGCCGCGACCCTAATCACTGTCTTTGGAGGCCGTGTGGACGACCTCCATAATTTCCTTCATGAAGAACGACTCCCAGAGGGCTGGGAGTCCCACATCCGCCAACCTCACGGAATAACTATGATGCAATTAAACAAGACCATACTAGGAATTGAGCTTCGTGTGCGCGAGCAGGATTGGGCAGAGGCCGTACGGGAGGCTGCAGAATGTCATGAAGCTTCTGTTTGAAAATCCTCCCCGAAGCTACATACTTGAACGTGACGTTGGGAACTCGTCTTACGTTACCGACCTTACCTGCTCTCATTTATTTGATTGCCACACCCAGTACCCCTAACAATGATTATGATGAGTTCATTACCTTGGAATATACATTAATGTTCTTGGTCGTTTCACTCACAGTTGACAACAGAAATCACCCGTTGCATTGAATCTGATCGAAAAATAGTAAAGGTGCACGTTCCTCGTGCATATATTCGAGAGATTGTTCTGACGCTTGAGATTGCGTGAACACCTTGAAGACTCGGACACGTCCTCAGGGTAATTGCATATAACATAATTCAATCCCGTGCCCATTCCATGCGAGTACGATAAGAACCAGCTGAGGCTCGTGAGCGTTCCTCACGGCTACCAGTCTTCTCACACATCTGGACTCTGATCCCCTCAACTGACGGGAGTTTCTGAAAGGTTTGCCATTAGTACGGATTCAGAAAACATGTGGTTCTCTTATCTGTCGCACCGTCGTGCATGGTGAGCCTTCTATCATCATTGTTTGTTTCCTTAACAGACTCTGACGAGGTCCATAACCATACTAGTCGCGATAAGCAACGAGAGCGAGCAGAACGTATCGCATCCCTCAGGCCTCAAACCCATCTACCATGAGCCTCTCACATTCCACATAATACGAGGCAAAATAAACCGCAAATTGAGCGGAGCTAATCATCTCGATATTGCTAGGTGGGCGACCGGCCCTACTTTATGTGGCGCCCTGCCACGGATCCATCATGACGTTGTTATATGGATCAATAAACGAGTCGTTTCAAAACGTTAAATTTGAATACCACTCGTAAATCGTTATTGAGTAGGACTGTCATACCTCGTTCGTTAGGCGCTGCTGTAGCAGACGATAGGAGCGCCCAATGACGCGGTATGACATCAAATGTTTAAGACCTACTCAATATCGATTTTATTGTATTGACCCATAATAGTAATTGAATCCGTGGCAAGGGGTTACATCGAATATGGCCCGCGTAGCAATCTGTCTATTGACACCATTATGACATCAAAAGGTAAAATAAAGATACGCTCCAGATAACGCTGGAATTGATTTAGTAGGGTCCCGTTAATTAACGTCCCAAGGAAGAATACTTAAATTACATCCTTTGGAGCTTGTGTGCTTCTCAAGAACCACCCGACTTCAGCATCGTGATTCGTCACAGATCAGACAGCGTAACAGATACAGATATACTCCGAGTCAGCATCATGTCCACTCGCTTGTCCTCTGCTCCCCTCTATGTTCTGCTTGCCTTGACGGCCTTTGTTACTACAAGCTATGCTGCCGCAGGTAAGGCTGACTTGGCACAAAATCTAATACTGTTCACTCACATACGATGTGTAGCCACCATTCCGGTAACCTATAATTATAATGTAAGTGTCTGGTACCAAACCTCGTTATGTTATTAACCTCAAACGTAATTCACCAGTACGGCCGTGTAAGCCTTATATCGAAACCATGGATTGGCATCGCGATATTAATATTGTACACAGGGCGAGAGCTCGACTGCAACTCCTATTGTCACAGCGGTTGGCGAGACTCCAACTTTCTAGGTAAGGCTTCATATCAGACCTCGTCATATTGACCTCGCATGTAGTGTATCCAGGTGCCTCGTGTAAGCCTTGCTTCGCGTCAAATCCAATTGGCCTTGTGATGTTAATTTTGTACACAAGCCGAGCTTTACAACTACGCAATGTTAGTATGTTACCACGGTGTGAAGTGAACCGAACTGACTTAGGATCTACTTCGTTCCTCGAAGTCAATAGTTTCGTTTCAAAGTGAATCCTTTGGGGTCATAAAACCCTATGTTGGACATATTTCGTCGTTTGCGTCATATATGTAGGTTGACGTGAGAGGTTAGTAGATTAAGATTATATCAATTGAACTTGCGAATATTTTATCTGTCCTTCCATAGTATCCACAGTGTTGCATAACGTTCCACTCTCCTTTCGTTGTGGAGTGACTGTGAGGGTGTTATTATTTGAGTGATAGGGCATAGTACAGGTGGTGGTTATTACTGACGGGTGTAAGACTGTAAGTAGTCGAGACTGTCGTCCCTCGACCGTTACGCCATCAACCGTTAGGCCAAAAGGCAGTGATAATCAAAGCACGCTTTGATTATCGCGGACAGTATTTGTTTTATGCTGATTATGGGAACTCAGGTAAGCAGCGAATACATACCATTTTGTACCATTGACTCTTTAACGATTGCTGTACGTACGAGGGCTGGTCACCATGACTGTATACGGTTACGGCCGTACAATGCATGGTAGCCATATGGTTACTACCCGTACCGTACCACATATCATACGGTGTCCTCGATACCCTCGATAGTACGAGGGAAGTAGCATGATGCACGACAACTGAGACAGCGGATGCCAGGTCACAGAAAAAAATAGTTGTTTACTAACAGCACATAGTGGCACATAGCATAAGTGGAGCAATTTGGATTTCTGAATTGCAAAGAGTGGGGGCGTCGCGAAGAAACGGGTTCAGAGACGGTTCAAATAGGTAATTCGTACGGGAAAACTCACATCTAGGATTTCAGTAACATTAGGTTATGAAATGGTCGTAATCAAATTGAACACGCTGCTCCTGGTGGTTCTGTCAAATCGACCAGTATCGCGCCCATAAGGATATACAGGATATAAAAGCTGGTTGTCCAACAGTGTTCCTCCATCCTCAGAGATATCATTCGAAATCCCCCTCAAAAAATTCCATACTATCTCGCACAGAAAATGTGTTTCCGTTTCCTTGCCGTTGTTGCTTTGGCAGTATCTGTGTCTGTCAGTGCATGTACACCCGCAGCACAAAAATGCCACACAGCTCAGGATTGCTGTCAAGACTTGATTTGTGTCTATGTAGTATGAGCAGGTCGCTGTGCAGCCATGATTATATTATATGACTCACCTACGCGCCTTAGGATGGCCCGAATGACCCCAAGGGTTTGAGATGCACATGGATCACATCGCAAGTGGATCCCACCGAGCAAACGGGCAGCTTGAATCTATTTGTCTAACATTGGCCTCGAAGGCTAACTTATGGATATCTCTCGATGTATGTGGTGGAGCCAACGAGATATCACTTCATTTATAGTCGTGATTCATGAGAAGAGCGTTGTTGCCTTGATAGTAGTTTCGTCAACATTGTGGGCAGAACGGATCACAAATTGCATGTATAATCTTGATTGCTAAATTGTATGTCAACGCACATGGCAGTAACCTGAGCATGTCGCGGGTAAGCAGGCGGAGCCGAATAATAATTGACAAGAGCGAACTTTGAACCTGCACGTGATGCATTGATTATGTAATATACTTATTATGTTGACCTTGTGGTACAAGGTAATTACATATAACATAATTCAATCCCGTGCCCATCCCATGCGAGTACGATAAGAACCAGCTGAGGTTCGTGAGCGTCCTCACGGCTCCCAGTCTTCTCACACATCTGGACTCTGTTCCTCTTCAACTGACGGGGGGTTTCTGAAAGGTTTGCCATTAGTACGGATTCAGAAAATATGTGGTTCTCTTATCTGTCGCATCGTCGTGCATGGTGAGCCTTCTATCATCATTGTTTGTTTCCTTAACAAACCCTGACGAGGTCCATAATCATACTAGTCGCGATAAGCAACGAGAGCGAGCAGACCGTATCGCATCCCTCAAACCTATCTACCATGAGCCTCTAACATCCCAGGACAAAGAGATTCTGTCTCGCTCAGTTTCGTCTCTGGTGGCTTCTGTGCAAACATCATCTCTGTCTCCATCAGACATCCTCGTTGCATACTCTAAGAAAGCCCTTCAAGCGCATGCTCAGACAAACTGTCTGACCGAGGTTATGATTGCATCTGCAGAGACTTGGGCTAGCACTGCGAACAAATCAGGTCCACTGGCAGGCGTCCCAGTCTCGCTCAAGGACCTGGTAAGTGTGAAGGGTTGGGATTCCTCCATGGGATACTCAGCTCTTGTGGGCAAACCAATGGCTGCCGACGGCGCGTTGGTGAGGTTGCTGCGAGATGCAGGTGCCGTTCCATATGTCAAGACGAACGTTCCCATGACTATGCTCTCACTGGAGTCGACAAACGATGTTTTTGGTTCTACCGACAATCCCCACAAGAAGGGCTACACCTCAGGAGGATCGTCTTCAGGTGAAGCTGTACTCCTTGCGCTCGGTGCAGCCAGACTCGCGATAGGCACAGATGTCGCGGGGAGCGTTCGGGCTCCTGCACACTTCTCTGGTGTCTATTCAATCAAATCAAGTATGTATAGATTCTTGAAGCAAGGTAGCGCGTCCAGTATACCTGGCCAGGAAGGCGTTCCTGCAACACATAGCCCTATGACCAGAACGTTGGAAGATCTAGAGACATTCTGGCGTGCTGTGTTCCAGATGAAGCCTTGGAACTACGACTACTCGGTAAATAAAATTTCTGAATATCAGTGCTGTTAAGTTGCTGCATGGTAATATGGTAATATAGGTTCTTAGAATTCCTTGGAGAGATGTCAAACTTCCAGAAGATCGCCCCATCAGGTGGGGTGTCCTGTGGGATGACGGTAAGCGGAACATCTCTATGGAGTTTAAGCTCAGCATATTCACATTTACATAAAGGTGTTGTGACACCCTCGCCTGCCTGCGCGCGAGCATTGAAAACGGTCACTGCGATACTCGAGAAGAACGGCCACGAAGTTGTCACTCTGTAGGTCAAATTTCTTCTTTCCTGAAAGCGTTTCTCATCCCACTTCAGGCAGTGCCCGAGCCCATACGAAGGTCTTCAAATTGCGTCACAGCTCCTCCTTGCTGATGGCGGCAAGACGGCTTCCAAAAACCACCGCGCATTCGAGTCCAACGATGCTGGAATGATTTCAGCGTTCCGCGGCCTTCGTCTCCCCTACTTCGTCATGAAACTCTATGCTTGGTATTACCGCTACATACGCCGCGATCCTATATATGCTGGTCTGATCGACACTCATTACGAGAAGACCATACCAGAATTCTATGCTCTAATTGCGCGCAGGGAGGACTATCGTTCTCGCTGGTTCAAAGTGTGGCGAGACGCGGAGGTCGAAGGCCGCCAGGGTGATGAAGGAGTTGACTTCATTCTTACTGTACCAAACAGTCTTCCTGCTGTTCCTCACGGAGGGATGAGGCACGGATGGAAAGCGTGTGGGTACACGTTCCTATTCAATCTGGTATGTTCCACCCCTCTTTAACAGCTCCGATCTGAAATTCACTCTGAATTTTTGAAAAGCTTGATTATAGTGCGGGTGTTATGCCAATCACGCATGTGGATGCGATAACTGATGCTCTCCCGCGTACTTTCCGTCCACGAAACGCCATCGAACGAAACTACTACAAGATGTATGATGCAAGCGCTATGGAAGGTCTCCCCATTGGCGTGCAGATTGTAGGAAGACGGCTTGAAGAGGAGCGCGTCTTGGAGGGCATGAAACTGATCGAACGCCTGTTGAGGGAAGCAGGTGCTGGTTATGTCGGTTTGCCGTTGTAGAAAGGTGCTTGTGTACCAACCCTGACATGTACATCATTCCATTTCATCTGTACAGAAACACATACAGCATTTTCGGAAAGAGGGACAATAATAACAGGCAAAACAAATTTCTAGGCATGGATTTAAATCGAACATGCTGTCAGGCTCCCTAGGCCTGTCTCTCTATTTCCGGGTTTCCACAAAAAACAGGGTTTAAAGCTATTACATGTACAGACTCATTGCGCAGGGCCAATATATGCCAGTGTCAAGAATCCGGGGTCCCAGAGTTATAGACACGTCAACCATATCCGCAACATTTCAAGCGACCGTGACAGCACACTGGATGCTGAGCGCTGAACTCTTTCAGGGTCATCGAAATTCATTGTAGATATCATATCCAGTTGCCAGGTACTAGAACCTGAGGCCTGATATCTGGCTGATTTATAGCCAACTTAAATGATGCGGCGAATCGTGATATGACCTCCCTGACGCTATCACGATATCATAAATTAGAGCGGTGAAATCACTTGCAGAATTGACTCCTCTACCAATGATAAGATCGACCGATGAAGGAGGCCAAAACCTCGAGGACCATTGCGCTTCAGCAACGTTTAAGCTTGTGCAACGCGAGGCAACACGGGAATCCAGACTAGCGTCATGTTAGGAAGGCGTCATTATGATCAGATTTGGGATGAAGAAAGAATGCGACTCCGTGATCGCATACCCGCGAGGAGTAGCCTAGGTGTGCAGACTGCCAAAGTATGCATCAGATCAGCGGCAGCTCGATTAACAACATCTGCACTTGACATGTTGGCGAGGAAGGCGATTCACTTTCTTGAACCCTTGATTGTATAGACTCGGAGGCCTTTTTACATGACCTCGATGGTGTTGCGCCAGGGCCCAGCGGCCAGCCTGAGTCGTAGGCTCGACGTTTGCGCCATTCCCCATCTTGACCATGGTGAACATTGATGCCTAAGGGTCCAGTCTGGCAGTCTGGCTCAAGCTAGCCTATTAATCATGGCGCTAGCTGCAATGCGTGGGCTGTTGACAGTTGTGGTTAAGATCAAGAACTAAAGCCGACTGCCAGATGTTCCGATGATGATCGTCGGACTGACGGATGTAGTAAATCAGCCTGCCTTTCCGGTTTTCAACGATCCAGGCGTCCCTTCAAAAGTGCTGAGCCTGTTAATGGACTCGCACAATACCTGCGCTGACCGTTCTAGCTTCTCATTCACCCCCGTATCCATCAAACATAAATCCGATGACTATTGGATGTATCGTATCTGTACGTAATACACCAGCGCGAAACCTGATCTACAAAATTCATTCCTTTTCTTTCTATATCAGCCAAAAAAATACATATGCTGCACAAAGCGCAATCAAAACTTTCGCTTGAGGATTCGTATTCGACCATGCGGCACTTAAGCTGTTCGATACGTTGTAAGTAGATGCGGACGATGAAGATCCGCCTTTACCCGAAAGGGTTCGGCCTTGCCCAGAAAACGCACCAGAAGATGCGGATTTGGCGTGTTGCGCGACAGCCGATTTGAGGCCACTAGAATATGTGTTAGAACGCATTCACAAGGATGAAATTTAGTGAACGAACGCCGGGTTAGCGCCACGGATCCTGTGCACTTCTTCCCCGCCTACCAGGAAAATGAAGGTTGGCCTGCGAAATATGAGCACAGAAAAAACATGGCAAGAGGATGAAAACTCACATCGCAGTGACGGAGTACAGGCTCGCGAGCTCGTTCGAGCCCTCGGAGAGGTCAACCTTGACGAAGTTCACATGGGCGTTGTCATTCGCAAGGCCCTCAAACACCGGCTTGATTGCCTGGCAAGGAGGGCACCAACTCGCAGTGAAATCTATGACCTGAAAACAAACATGTCACTTGAGATCGATCAACTGAGGACACAAATACTTACAGTGAGCTTGTTGGCATCGGTGGTGAGCTCCTTAAGCTGTGCCGTGGTGGAAATTTCAGCAACCATTATGAGAGTTAATGAAGTGTGGGATGTGAGAGAGATTGAAGAATGTTGTGGGCGATGGGTTTATATGTGTGGGCTATGCTGGACGGTATAAGTAAGCTGCTACGTGACGTGCTTGGAAAGCACGATATAAGCGGGTCATGTGAGGACCACATGACACGTGACCGGTGACCACCGCGTATCATTGCGTTTACAGCTTCTTTCACTACTACCATCGACTCCAGCGGTATTCAATCCGCCTCTATACAAATTTACGACAACCGTCACTAGTTAATAATACAACATGTCTGGACGCGGAAAGGGTGGCAAGGTCCGGAAAGCATTGGCTGGCGTCACCTTATTCTAGCTGACTCACAGTACAATCATAGGGACTCGGAAAAGGCGGTGCCAAACGTCACCGGAAGATTCTGCGCGACAACATCCAGGGTATTACCAAGCCAGTGAGTGGTATAGTGTTCTATAATCATTCGCATGCTCATATTCTCCAGGCTATTCGCCGTCTTGCCCGTCGTGGTGGCGTGAAGCGTATCTCAGGTCTCATCTACGAGGAAACCCGCGGTGTCCTCAAGATTTTCTTGGAGAACGTCATCCGGGACTCTGTCACTTACACAGAACATGCTAAGCGGTAAGCCCCGTGATCAACTTACTTCAGTGCTTGTTGACTCATCGGAACTATAGCAAAACAGTTACTGCTCTTGATGTCGTCTATGCGCTGAAGCGGTCAGGGCGCACGTTGTACGGTTTCGGTGCATGATCAAAGTATTGTTTCCACTCGCCACGCATATGTACCAATAGTGATTTGAATACCTCTTTCGGTCTGGTCAGTGTAGCCGTTTACCGCGTCCTTTTAGAGATCCTTTGATTTTGAGGCAAGCTCGTTCGGTTGTTGTATACTTTAACTTACAGATAGGGTCATCTTGTATCCAGCAGATGACGCTGTGTTGTAGAATATACTGCAACCATCTGATTTTAATTCATCTCAGGTGGTCCTTTCACGTGGCAGCCCGGTGCGTAACCAGCACTTAAAAAGAGTACCGCTGGATACAGCTGGATACATATGATTAATTCATTGATCATCCGCTATCACAATGAAGCGTCACCACGTCATCGCATATCCATTACTACGGATTATTGAGATCCCTACATTAATTAGAACTGCTGGAATCAAAAAAACCAGCCGGCCGAGCTCAGCGCTTAAACCTGCGATGAGTTGCTATCTCTGCATAACGGCACGATGACATCGTCGTACATGAATCAGGAAAGTTTCGAATTCTATTTCGAACGCCCGTCCCTCGACTCTCGAGATCATCCGCAAACGTAATCTGCCAATCACGACGACATACGCAACTAACTATACGTATACAGGAACTCGTCATATGACGACGCTATTCGAGAGGTATGTAGGCGCTTGCGATCATAACGCACCGAAAGCTCAGACAGCTATATTTAGTCAATCAATCAGTTCGTAGCTTGCTCGTCGACACGCAATGTAACATCAAAGCATTAAGAGATGAGGAAAAACACAACAATGCTACGAGAACACAGCAAAGCAGACGATCGAAACATCATGCATCATGCGTCATGGATTCTCCACTAACTCCACCTCCACCTCCGCCTCCTCATCTACATCATGTGCCTCATCTGTAATATCACTCTCGCTCTCCGGGGGTATTGGTTCTGACGGTGGGGGCTCGCTTAAATTAAGGCTAACCTCGGGCTCCGTGGGAGAGTCGTCAACAGGCACAGACTCTGGAGATGATGCTGCCGGAGGTTCCACGAGGGTGACCACTACGTCTGCCTCAGGAGAAGGCTCGACGGGTGTCTCGAGTAATTTTTCAGATTCTGGAACTGGCTCCGGTGAATCAGATTTTTCGGCAGCTACAGTCTCCTCCACAATATCAGGCACTATAACACTGGCCTCGACATCTTGCGGAGCTGCGGAAGCTACTGGGCTCGAAGGCTCAGCTAGGGCGGCGGTCTCTTCAGACTCTTCTTGAGGAGCTACAGGCTCGACAACTGGCTGTTCCTGAACGATCTCAATTGTTGGTTCAACATTCGGAGTCGTCTCTATCTCGCGTTCCGGCACATCTTGTACTTCAGGGGGAGCTGAGCTAGACTCTTTGAGCAACGTTAAGGACAGATCTTCCAAAGGTGGAGAGTTGGATCCGGTGATGGTTGCCACTTCGTCGACGAGCACCTCTTCGACGGGGACCTCTTCGACGCCAAACCCAAATTTGTCGGGAGAGAACTCACTCGGCTGACTGGACCATGAGGCTTGCGAATAGTCCTCAGGCTCAGCAGATAGCGCAGTATGCAATAAACCGCTTTCAGTGACACCCTGGTCGCCACCTTTTGCAGGCTCTTCTCCAGCATTGTATGCCTCACTGAACACCATAGTATCTGTGCGATTGCGCCCCAGCCGGCGTGGACTATCGGTGCCACGCGGGCTATCACTAGACAGTCCCGGAGGACTCGTCTCGCGAACATTCGGAGGTTGTGCTTGTTCTGCTGTAGGTGCATTTTGATCCTCCCGCTCACGTGGCGGATTGATGGCCGCTGCAAGAAGACGTGGAGGTTCGACGTCCTCTTCGCGTCCCCTTCTGCCTGACAGGACAGTACCAGGGGGGATGACAAGAAACTCGGTAGGGACAAGATCGAATTGACTAGTAAGTTTCAAGAAGCGAGCGTAAAGCGATGATTCGGCCTCCGCTTGCTCAAAGGCTTCTCGGTGATGGAAATATGCATGCGCAAATATTCTGCCAAGGCGACGAGCAAGCGAAGAGAAGTGTCGATATGACGTAGGAGGTATGGAAAGACTAGTGTCGCGAAAAGAACGCATGGTTGATTTGAGTTTGAAGAAGGCGGCGTAACGGAGGACATCAGCAAAGATGCTATGAGACGTGATCATGACTCACCGAGATGGAAAAGCTCGAGGTGAATTTAATAGTGCGGTTGCGCTGTCCAACGTATGAAGGATGTAATCAATCGCACAGCATTGCTGAGGATATACATAAGCAGTTAGAGAAACCATATTTTTTTTAAATGATCACCAAACGAACCTCCATAGCACCGTCATTACCGTGTGCGACACACAAATATAACCACTCTCCCGCCTTCATCTCGGGACAAGTGATACGAGTACATTCCTGCTGCAACATCGTGATGAGGGGATGGGATAGGTCTTGTGCGAGACGTCTGATGGGCAAACAAGTTAACGCATAAAACACTGAACGAGTGAGTAAGGAGAGGTACCGTAATTGTTCATAAATCCAGCAACCTCGATCGACTGCTACGTCGTTCTTGCGTTCAGGATCATCAGGCTTACGTTCGACTTGATCAGAAAGATCAGAAGACTTTTCTTCGGCATCCTTGAAAGCAGCTTTTCCCGGAAGAGACACTATGGAATCAACATCATGGACGTCAAGACGAATAAGAAGCGAAATGTATTCCTGAAGCTGGAACGCGCTATCGAGAGAAGACAAGGATGGGAGAGATTTGACAGGATAGAAGGAGGACACGCGTGAGCCGCGTAGTGGGCGCTGTACAGCTACAGCCATCGTCAGTAACAGTGAGCTCGGGGTTGTCATCGCTATTGAGAGCGTTGAGCACAACGTCCCACAAGGGTTGACTAAATTTGATCGTGGGAATAAACTTCCAAGTTAGTATATATACTGGAAATTTGGTTAGATGTCCCGGACGGGCCGTCTCGTGCGTTGTACTTCTGCTGGAAGCGATCGGAATTCCGTCGAAACCCTCCGAATTGATATCTGTGAGACGATCAGTCGCAGCAATTTGAAACAGCGTGATGATTATACATGGGGGACAGAGCGGACTTGGATGTACAAGAACGGATGGACGGGGAGAACTCAGGTTCCGTAAGTTAGGTTAGCTTATTTACATATGAAATTTGTTCCAAATTCGTTGGTTTGTAGATTAGTACGTACCTGATTGTTGTACCACATGATCATCGAGATCTTTTCTCCCGGTTGTATTGAAACGTCCAAGGCGTGGATATCTAACTTGAATGGTGCCTCATCATCTATATATTTAGGGCGCTCCTTGCGAAGTTCTGCGATTGCCATCCCCCGTTCATCTCCACGATGTCCGACAATCATCTACACGAGAAGAACTCAGTCATCGACCTTGAGAAGGACTCTTCTTCTAGGGAGGATGGTGTCTCTGTGATCGTCCCCGGAGACAAGCACGGATGGCTCTCTCACCCGTTAGCAAGATCTCTTCTCAGCTGGGGCGTGGAGGAACGAGGTGAGTCTTCCTCACAACCACATACTCATCTGATCTTCGTTCGTAGGCATAGTTCCAGTTCCCGAAGAAGAGCAGATGGATACCCAATATTATAAAATTTTCTTCGTTTGGTTCTCAATGAACTTCAACATCCTTTCGTAAGTTCTCAGAGCATTTCCGCTGTCAGCTCGTTTCTTACAGATAAACTAGCTTCTCTACCGGAACACTCGGACCAATCGCTTTCGAACTTGGACTTCGCGATTCCTGTCTTGTTATCTTATTCTTTAATCTCCTGGCATGCGCGTTGCCTGCATATTTGTTCGTATACTTTCCTGAACATGGATACCGTGTCATTACTTGACTTCTCTTCCACAGAAATACATGGGGACCTCGAACTGGCATGCGTCAGATGATTCAATCCAGATATAGCTTTGGGTAGTGTGCTTGTTTTCCTTATTTGTTACTTGGCTGACTTTCCTTCCACAAGCTATTTTGGTATCATTATACCCGCTGTCCTCAATCTGATCGGCCTGTGTGGCTTCAATATCCTTAATGGTATACTCGGCGGACAGGCACTAGCTAGCGTGTCTAGTAATATGAGCTGGGAGTGCGTATGGCATCTCGCAGCATCAATCATTTTTACCTAACCCGTATCAGTGTCGGCATTGTCATTATCTTCGCCATTGCGCTCCTCGTACGTTCTCTTACGTGACTCTCGAAATCCTCTGTCTTCACAATGTTCACACCTCCAGATCTCCTTTATGGGCTACCGAGTACTCAACTGGTAAACGGCATCATTTATCCATCAAAATTTTAGTCTTACAGCTTTCAGGTACGAACGTGTCGCGTGGTTCCCGGTTCTTATCGCATTCTTGGTCGCACTCGGCGTGGGTGGTAAAAACCTGTACAACGCTCAACCAGCGGCACCTGCAACCGCTCCTGGCATTTTCGGCTTCGCAGCTGTTCTTGCTGGTTTCGTTATTACCTACTCGGCAATGGCATCCGATTTTACAATGTATTATTTGCCCACCGTTCCCCGGTAGGTTTCATTTCATG
The DNA here is from genome assembly GCF_016758755.1 of Suillus discolor. Taxonomy (NCBI): domain Eukaryota; kingdom Fungi; phylum Basidiomycota; class Agaricomycetes; order Boletales; family Suillaceae; genus Suillus; species Suillus discolor. The sequence continues at coordinate 120,516 of NW_024541273.1, read as the reverse complement.
CCCTGTGGCGTTGCGCTTCGCTTAGGTATAAATTTCCAGGTCCAAGATCTTTTGGTATGCATATCTGGGGTATCTCGTGCCTATCGTACGTCAATCTCTTTATCGGTACCCCCCAAAGCGTCTTCTGATTTATCTCCAGATCCTTCTCGAGTGCCTTGGAGCTGCAGCAGTCCTTGCTTCATCAAACGTTCCTAGCTGGAGCGCGGGCTACGGAGCAGCCGAGAACATCGGTGGCCTCTTAGAGGCCATGCTCAGCCCGGTCGGTAACTTTGGGAAGTTCCTCACCGTTCTTCTCAGCCTGAGCGTCACCGGTAACATTGCGTGCACGCTTTACTCTATGTGTTTCAATTTCCAAGTGATGATCCCGGCTATGTCAAGAGTCCCGAGATACGTCTTTTCGATCGTTGGCACCGTAATGTCGGTCTTCCCATTTATACTGTGTATCTTGTCACTGGCTGATCTCAAATTTTTCCCCTGGACACCCACAGTGCATTGCCTTTATCGATTGTGGGCGCCCACAAATTCTATACGGCGTTGACCAATTTCCTTTCACTAATCGGGTACTGGGCGAGTGCTTACGGCGCCATCCTCCTTGTCGAACACCACTACTTCCGCAAAGGCGACTTCACCACCTATGACCACTCCATATGGAATGTTCCAGGGCGTCTACCCTGGGGAGCGGCTGCCATCACAGCTGTCATAATGTCTTTCGCCCTGATCATACCCTGCATGAATCAGCTGTGGTATGCAGGCCCCATCGGCATGACCTCAGGCGACATCGGTTTCGAGGTTGCATTCCCTCTTGCGGGTCTACTTTACTTACCCCTTCGAAAGCTAGAGCTCAAATACCAGAATACCCAATATTAAGCACCGCTTGGTCGAGATAGAGAATATATACACGACGTGCTATGAAACGTGTACCGCCTTACTGTGTCTATACCTAATACCGCTTACCTTGAATCAGAACAGCAACAGGAATCTAGGGCCGCTCGTATCTAGTTTAGTTTACTCCTCCCGCATCTTATCGTATACTCACGAAATTGCAAATCGATGTCTCCGAGATATCACCTGTGAAGGGCCGATCCTGTGGTATACAGCCATGGAGAAACAAACACATCGAATTCACATCTTCCGCCGTCGTAGATAGGTGCTTTGGAGTTTGAGTGGGAAGAAGAGTGGAGTGTGCAGAAAATGTATAGATTCATGGAAGAACTATCGCGCATCCTTGAGAAACTGCTGCGGGGATGCCTCCCGACGTGGCAAGAATAACACGCACGGGTCCCGGCATCGCATGCGTCTGCACGCGTGTCAATTGACAATATTGATCAGCCTGTGCGATAGAGGCTGTTGCGGGAAACTTTTACTGAAGCCGCTGTCGGATCTGCGAGAACCAAGTTGAGTCGCATAAGCGATCTGGCATCAAGGTACTGGCTGTTTCACTAGTGGGATATGAACAGGAATCAGAAGTCATGCACATGTGTGGCGCCCCGCGGCTGCATGGTAACGCGTAACGATTCGCCACCATTAATCGAAACCAGCTGCCAAGCCGTGGCAAAAAACAGGTACCAAAAGTAAGAACATAATGAAAAAGACCCCGGAAACCTTGTCGGCTCTGCCGGATCGTAATTTGACATTTTCTGGCCTTAGCCTAGTGTAGTGGGTTAGCATATGTCACAATAGAACATACTGGATCGCTATACGTGCTCCCAATGCATCAGAGGGAATGAAGACTCTGATCCCGTGCAACACCAACCAGACCCACGTCTGGACCAGCCATGGCTGCCACTTGATCGCGCGCGAGCATAGATATAGTTCACTCTGGGACTTCAAGTTGGACCTAGATGAACTGTCTAATACGGCACGCCTTCCGAAGCTCCAGCAGGGTATGCTGTTCATATGTGCACTTCGGGAAGCTCACTTGGATGATGGCGTCAGACTCAAAGGCGAGGCTCTTGAGAGGCTCTGTAATCCCCCTTCCTACCCAGTACTGTTGATGATCCTGGTATTGACTTCGCATTCTCAATGTTCCTCGCACTCGAACACTCTTCAGAAGCAGCCTATGAAGACATACGCACTGCTGGCAGCTCATCGATGCTTTCCGTTGTTGTTGACCATATGTGCATTAACACATGCGTTGCGTTCGTTGGACCATACGCAGATCGCGAGACTTGTCCGGAGCGCAGAACACTCCGATATGATCAGGTCAAACTCCAGAGTAGTCGAGGCAAAGTGAAAGTTCTACAGGCTGTGTTCCACACGATCCCAATTGGACCACACATGCAGGCCCTTTGGCGTAATCTTGACAGTGCTCGCCAGATGCAGTACCGCAGACAGCGTACCCAACAAATTGCCGTAGAACTTATATGAAATGATGCCAACATTTGTTGGTCGCAAGGAGACGAGTTTGTTTCGGATTGGATTTCCGTTGTAAGTTGATGTTGTGAATATTTTTGCCTACAAAGTCGCCCACTAGAACTATTCCACTTCGAGCACTCGACGACCTAGCGAGCCATGTTACTTAATTACCGGCTTCGAATGGTCTGGACAGCGTAGTCTATTCTTTCCAGGCCAATCTGCAGGGATATTACAGAAAGAATAGGATTAGCTGTAGAAGAACCTATCAGGCTTCACAAGACAAAAATACGACATCCTCATACCTGCAGTGTTCGACCACTTTTCTAGAAAAGAACGCAAAGGCCGCAGTAGAGACGATTCTACGCTCGCGATGTTATCCGGATCTCGTATACCAGTCTGGGACATCGTTAATTTAATTTACATCGATGGATAAAAAAACGTACCTTATTGTCCTTGTCCCGTTGTAGTAGTACATAGTAAAATGATAGTACCTCTGTGATTCGAGACGGCTCCAAGGACTTCTCAATGTCGTCAGCCACCTGGACCGTCGACAAATAATCAGACGGCATTGTCCTGAACAGGATTGGTCCGAAGGATCTTATGAGCAGTGGTGACGCAAAGACGTTTTGTTCGCCCGACAATGCGGGGATCTGTAGTGCGTCTAGAACAAATTCCTTAAGAAGACCAATGGCGGCCGCCCGCATCTGAGGAAGCTCTGCGTCAGATGCTAGGGTCATCAAGATCTGTTGCTGAAACACAGATGGTAGTCGCGCAAGAATCAGTGCAATCAGCCGAAGACTGAAATGCCTGATAAACGGGTCAAGATGGGTGCTTGCCAAAGCAGGAAGAACTACGCATAGCGACATAGCGAGGTCAGGTGGGAGGTCAGGCTGTGTGCGATCTTGCGTGACGCAACGAAAGATAAGGAAGAGAGATTCGTCCAGGGCGAAATTTATCTGAATTGAAGTCACGAGCATCGAGTGCAACTTGGAGAATAGATCTTTCGGTAAAGGATAGCTTTCTTTTTCGTGAGCGAGCATGACCAGCGAACTCATTGTCGGGACATCCTGTGGTGACAGGTTCATTACCCGAAGGGTATTCTGAGAAAAAAACGATTCAGAGTATAATATTTGACGGTTTCTCTGACGTACCAGTATGCTCTGAATGGCGTTCTCTCCATCTTGCCACTCGGGTTCGATTGCAGAAGTCAGTGTAAGACGAGGATAGTACACCTCGAAAGCTCTGGCACATAATGATGCCCTGATACACGATGCACACGCTAAAACAGTTGCGTCGAGAAGCGAAGTGATGAGTTTCTGCAAGTTGATGAGTCAGCAAAGCTATCTACAGCAAATGTTGTAGACAAACCCTTGCCTCCGCAGCATCTGCTTCGCTGCCTGTTTTGATTATCCATGTGTAAAACGCCTGCGACATGCGAGAGACCTCTTCAAGCAATGAACGACCACTATCCAGCGTGAGCGTGAAGTTACGTCCTAGCGAAGAGACCGCTGAACTAACGCCGGAAACCAAGGGTGAGACTTCGCTCAGCGCAGTCCTCTTTCCAAGAGTCAACCTAGGTAGAGCTATGATGCCATGAGACATCAGTAATCGGCCAACACGTAAAATATACTCACATTTTGTAGACAACACGATAACGTTGATGAGACTCTGTACAGACCCAGGAGCGTACTCTTCTTCAGTTTCATCTTCGCGGGCTAGTTGGGTTAGTTGTTCCAGAGTCTCTTGAATGACAATTAAGACCTCCTTTGGACTGCTGTGCTCGGACATCAGTCTAATGAGGCCAACGGCCTCTTCACGGCGGCACCGAAGGAGATCGGGTAGGATGTCGAGGGGTTCCTGCAGGGAGTCCATTGAGCTCCAAAATATAATAAAACATGTCACGTACAAGAAGGACTGGACCCCCGTGATATTGAAGAATACTATCGTATACGGTCTTGAGAGATGGCTGATGTGTTTCATCATCGACTGCGACTGTTATTATAGCGGTTATATTTTTAGTGATTGCCTGTGAATCGCCTTGAACAAAAATTCAAAGTATGATGAGGTTGAGCACTTCATCGTCGAGGTCAGGCGACAGTTGTAGCGCCTTGAGTAAGACATTCTTGGCCATGATGCATTTCCCTACAAGCGATGTTGGTAAGTAGCTAGTCGGATACGGCTTGAAACATACCACAATCGGCAACAAGATATGTAACACCAATGAAGGCTTTCGAGATGGGCTATCGGGCTGTAGTTTCCTCGATGGAGGTACCACTGGCACAATTAAACACGAGACGAAGGGAACAAAGTGGGACACTTACGATGCTCAGCACAAAATGTGATGACGACGGTGACCAATAAAAGTCTAACAAACGAGGATGAGTACCCAATGTAATGAACTTGAATGACGAAACAAAACAGCAGCCTGAGCGGCCGTTCCCGAGGCTCCGTTACATCACTGTTCTCAGTATGTAGTCCTCTACTTGTATCACATGCGATTCAATATTCAATATTCAATCATGCCTTGCCTTTCGCATGTGCGATATCTCGCATAATGCCTATACGTATATTCCACCTGTGCGTCTTGACTCTTGCAATTGGGTTCGATTCTAGTATTTGCTGACTCGTGCCCTTTGCCTTCGACAGAAACATTCGTTTTCCTTCTAGGGTTGAGCACGGGTGAACCCCGGGTGAGTCGCTGAAGCCACACCACACCCATACCCGCAAACACCGCACCCGCCACGGTACGGATGTACACCGACCCGCCAATTCTGCGGGTATGAACGGTGTTTGCGGTATACCGCGGTTTTTTCACAGACCCGCGGGTAAGACATTGACATAGTAGTATCAGCAGAAGTCTTACGAAGTTCCGCATCTAGGTCCTCTTCGTCGTCAGACTTTGTCGCCGTGTCAATGGCATCAACATCGATTACCAATGGTTCGGAGGATGATGGCAGTGATGAAGGTGTCTTTTTCGAAACAAGACAGTTTTCACTCTCTTCAAAGGACGGGTAAGTACATCCACACTCTTCTTAACTGCCTGGCTGACAGATGATGCTATCGAAGACGATTTTGACGAGTATGATTGGAATCCCTTCTCATTCACTCTGACTGTTTTGTCGTACTTGTATATTTTATTCTCATTGAATCATTATCTCAGGATGTCCATTTTTTGCGGAGGTCCCCGTGCTTGGCTTGCATATTTGCCTACCTCATTGTTTTATGACCCGTTGTATTATGCGATCCCCATGGCTCTCTGCATCGCCCATGTGCTATGAAAATAACACGAATTGTTTGACTGCTCCCATCCTGCGTCATGCTTCCCAGCGCATTGGTCGTAAGCCGTCTGATGCATAACTGGAGGCAAACATCATCCTCACAATCTTGCGACATTCTGAAGTCCTGCGGGCGAAGCTTGTGAGTTCATTTCATGAAGTGCACCTGCGGTGTTTCTTGATGCGCCTTCCCATTACTTCCCTCGCCACGTTGATCGCAGTACATCCTATCTCTGACAATGTTGTCTTTGAGTGCCTCAACTTGCGCATGTAAGGCTTTGCCTGGACAAAAATATGGTATGCGCCCAGTATGACCGGCACGCTGTTGAGTTCTCTCTTGCTGATGATGTGACGTTTCTTCATTTCGACGTGCTCCACTGAGCGTCCGATCCACAGATCATCAGGAAGTGCGTCATCCAGGGAAATGTCTTCTTGTTTCTCGTATGGTAACGAAATACTTGATGGTCTCATTGAACAAAAGTAGTATTGTCTTAGATAAATCTGGAGCGATCACTCTTTATCTGCCCTCCATGCGACAGGGCATTGACACACCAAACGCTGACAGCGTGCATGACTTGGCATGAACATGAGATGAATGTACTGATATGGTAAAAATGGAAAGGCAAAGTCGGGGATGGCGTGTTCATGCGGCAGCGCGGTAAGGACTGCCAGCCTCGTGAAGGATAACGTTGGTAAACATAAACTAGGCGATATGAGGTATCATTCTCGTATCAAGAGAGTGGAAGAACAATTGGCAAGGACCCTTGGTAGAGCGGGATACTAAAAGAACCAGACGAGCGAGAGTATTGCCATAGTAATCATAAACTGAATGAATGGAAAGATAAGCTGCAGTGACTTCAAAAGCTTCATGAGCCATGGAGGCATGGATGCCAGTATCGCGCGTAGATGTTGAACCCTATGCTTGGGGAGGTGACGAGGGCCAAAAGGCGGGAATTTCAGAGTGAGCGTGCGCTGGCGCATGAGGATCTTGCTCAAAACGATGAGGAGTACGACGCAGAGACTCAGAGAGCTTCCGACAAAGAAGACTCCGTGTGAGAGCGTATAACGCAGCGAAGACGGTTGAGATTCGTGCGTAGGGACCTCGATGTTAACAGGGGAATCTAGTCGCGGCGCGTTGAACCAAACTGACCCCGATATCAAAGCCTGAAGTTGATAAATAAAACCATGCATCATCAGAGGATAAAAAATACTGCTGACGATGTGAACTCACCGAGAACAGTGTCCAGTTAAGGGAGACGATAAGCATCTCAAGAGCAACTTCGTCGGGACTTAATATTTCTTCCTCTTCCGATTCTGATATCGGCCCCTCGACCTTTTCCAAGTCTAAGAAATGCTGCTTTTCCATGTCGCGATGTTCATGAGAAATATTACACTTGGGAGTACTTCGAGTGAGGAATTCTTCAGTACAATACAGCTGGAACAAACGGAAAATGGGCTTGCCTGTCATCCATTTCCACTAGGCGCGCAGATCGATATTACTAGTAAGAGAGGGTTACGGGAACGTTCTCTATGATGTAGATGGCTTTATGACTGGAGGAAAGTACAGGATACCAAACAACTTGCAATGCGACTTATATATGTACTGCCGAGATGCTCGGTCCATCTGCTTTGCTTATGGAATCTGAGACATAAAGTGGCCACAACTGGTACACGTAGTACATACTAGCTGCCAAGCGACACAATTGAGAAACTCCACGCCATTGACCACCTACGGAGTGCCAAACATGCTCCAATTGAACCCCCAAAATTGTAGTCCAGCTGCAAGGTGGATGACTTCGTCGGGCATTTCTTCATAGCCGGCGGCCCCGGTATGACACGCCGATAAGAATATGTTGTTACCCATGATTTCGGATACCGTGAAGAGTTTATCTCTTATGACGAACAAGCGCTTACGGCCTTGCATGAATACCGAATGACAAGCCAGGTGTTGCATACCGTCGTTTGTCCCACAACGGCCTCCACCTACTACACGCGCCGTCACATCCATATTTCGACAATCACTTCCTCATGTCCTACATCAAATACCAAAAGCGACTTCTGCCTCGACTATCTACCCCATAAATGCGGCCTCGTATTTCAGCATGCAGAGTGCGTAGCATTTCTTTCTATCTTCCATTCTTCTCCTTCCCCTGCCAGTTCTCTAGCGAACCTCGCCACATCATTACCTCAGTTGAAGTTCTACTGACACCTTTCCAGATTCGCACATCTCGTCACCCCCGTCTACGAAGACCTCCAAGAACAATCAACTTCTCATTTAGGCTATAGAACAAACACCTCTTTACGTGGTCTTGGTTAAGCACCATACACCAGGGTTATTAAAATTCAAGAAGTCCGCCACTTACACCTTGTTCGGCGTGTACGCCTTTGTTCGAAGGTCGGCGGGATGCTGTGGACCAGCTGATTATAATGTTGTCCCCAGACAATTGTCGGCCAAGTAAAGGAATGTATTACCCGAAGCTTTCACAAAGAACAGTGATGCGGCGCATCATCAAATCCATCTTCATGTGGATGCAGTTCCACCAGCTTCTGCTTATGGCATCAATAGGTGGACGTTGCAGGTCACAGTTGGTGCTATACTTGTGTATACTTTTTTGAAGCCCGGCCAGGAGAAATACGTCATTCTTTTTTGATTATCGCTGGTCACAGAGACGATGGATGATTATTGTTATCCTATTCGCTGTTTCCATTGTTGATCTCCAGGACGTTTTGTCATCATCCCACTGATATTATTCGTAGTCACAGGGACTGCCAGCAAAACCTTTAGGCTTTGCTTGGTTCTTTCGCCGATTCTCTCCGATGTTATGATGTTCTCAAATCAAAATTATGGCAGAACCAATGAAAAATATGGAGGTCAATATGACGCAACCTCTTTTGGCTTTAGATAACAAACTTATCTCTCGAGCCTGTGCCCCGCTTTACCATGGTACGCGTATGAGAACAACCTTTTTTCGGCGGTATGATAATGGTGGCTAATAAAACCTAGAACTCTGATCATATATACTTCCTTTCGTGAGACACGGGGGTATCTCGGGAAGAATGACTAAGTGCGTGTGCCAGGGCACGTCGGCTGTGCGATGACCCACAATAGCGTGCGCTTGCTATGCGACATGCGTGTCAACGAGTGAAGGCGGATACGCGAGGAGAAAGCCGGCGGGAACGTTAGCATCAATTTGGCATCAATTATGGTATGTAGTACAGAGGGCAAGGGCAATCTGGAAAACTCCTAGCCCGTTCCCTCTACATGTCCCAGAGCGATGTAAAGGTGATTCCTGATGTTTTTGCGATCCACGGCATATTTCATGTAATTATTGGTGATGTGTCATAGGACCGATCTTCCAGTCATTCTCAACAAGCCCCCATATAGGTATTCTCTTGCAGAACGTTCGAATTCGCACCTTTGAACACATCCCTCCCATCACCCATGTCCTCTTCAGAATCTGCACCACTACTCGGAAACGGTGGCCATACTGGTCATAAAAACCTCCCCTTTACTCGTCGCATTGTCGATTACATGAAAGGCGAGGGCGAGCCATCATGGGAGGAATCGTTCAAGTTCTTTATTTTCGGGACATGGCTCAATATCCTACTCGTATTTGTACCTCTAAGCTTCATCTCACACAACATGAACTGGGACGTCGGCCTCGTATTTTTATTTAGCTTTATGGCTATCGTGCCCTTGTCCAAGGTGACAACTACTTCTATCATCACGCTCTTGGAAGACTGACATCGTCGTGTTTAGCTGTTGGGCGAGGCAACAGATCAGTTGTCGGTCAAATTAGGAGAGACCATGTCAGGTCTCCTCAATGCATCCTTTGGGAATGCCGTAGAAATCATCATTGGCGTTGCTGCTTTACTCAATGGTTTGTCCACCGCTCTGAAGTTATCTGCAAGTGCTCACGATGATCCTAGGTCAATTACGAATTGTTCAGACGTCCGTGAGTGTTATCATGCAGTTACTATTTGCGATAGAATGACGTTGGGTCAGATGATTGGATCGATCTTGTCAAACATATTGCTCGTCCTTGGTTGTTCGTTTCTGGCCGGTAAGGGACCCCCACCTTTGAAGGAGAGTATGGGCTCCTCGATAGGCGGATTATACCATACAGAAGGACTTTTCAATGGTACCGGAGCTCAGGCGTGCGTCCTCTGGTTTTCTGTTATTTAAATCCTTGGTTGAATTGCAATGCTTTCAGATCTACCTCCGTAAGTTACCTGACTTATTCATCGCTATGACGACTAACCAAGTGTAGCTTATGACGCTGTCGTGCATCAGTACGATTGTGTTCTTCAACTCGAGAGTTTCGCTAATATTTCACAGCGCTTGTTGTTCCTGCGGCCTATGCAAGTACTACGGACTCTGGAATGAAGAATTATTGCAGTAATCCAGATGAATGTCCCACCGCGGGTCTTCTTTTTATCTCCAGAGGGACTGCAATATTACTCTTAGGGGCATACTGTGCCTACATTTGGTTTCAGGCATGTTTTAATAATATCTTATTTCTTTAATATCCTCACCCAAGGGTTTAGTTAAAGTCTCATCCCGATCTCTTCATCGCGCCTTCTTCACAAAACAGTGATGTAACGGTAGCATTGTCGGAAACGGACGAAACAAAACCTCGCATGGGAACGGCCGCTGCTGGCGTTGCGTAAGTTTCGTTTCGTCATTCATCACATCGGGTACTTATTCTCGTTTGTGAGACTTTTATTGGTCACCATCGTCATCGCATTTTGTGCTGAGCATTGTAAGTATCCCACTTTGTTCCCTTCATCTCATGTTCAATTGTGCCAGTGGTTACCTCCATCGAGGAGACTACAGCCCGGTATCCCGTCTCGAAAGCCTTCATTGGTGTTATCTTGTTGCCGATCGTGGTATGTTTCAACCTGTATCCGATTTACTGCCTACCAATATCGTTTTTAGGGAAATGCCGCAGATCATGTCACTGCAGTCTGGATGGCAACGAAGAATAAATACGAGCTCACCATCTCTATCTGCGTTGGAAGTTCGATTGTAAGTGTAGACCGTTCATTATAAGATTATGATTGTACTGATTATGGGACAGCAAATTGCCTGCCTCGTAGTGCCGCTTCTTGTGATCATCGGTTGGATGTATGATCATGCATTGCGTCTCGCGAGGTGTTGTTCTCACTCTCCTTTTTGTTAGCGTCGACCAACCCCTGACGTTGCACTTCCACAACTTCGAGGTCGGTTTATTCAGAATATATTCCACGTCATCAGCCAAGTTTCTAACGAATGTCCAGACAATTGTCTTCTTTGTATCTGTCTGCCTGGTCAATCTATTGCTCATGTTAGTTTCCCTTTTACCACATGGCAGTTTCCCTCTCGTCGAGACTCAGCTCACTTGTTTCAGGGACGGAAAAGCCAATTATCTGGAAGGTCTCATGCTCCTTACCCTCTACTCGGTCATTGGCCTCGCATGTAAGTTGCTCGTTGAGCCCTTTAATCACATTCTCATTGCAATTAGTTTGGGTGGCCTGAAATACCATCGATTGCACATCGAATACACAAGTATTGGTACCGTCTAGTGCCGCTGATACACCTGGATGGCTGCGAATATGTCCAATAACGATATAGACAGGAATTGGATGGAGATCTTGACATTCGGTGCTGTCCACACCTGTCTTGAGTGCCTCAAGACACATGTGTAGTCATCGCCTGTAGTATGTGCCACATATCTATACAGTGACTCGTAATTATTACTTACACATTGAAACATTCATAACCCTCGGTAAACCTCCTCGGCGGGGGCACTGAATCCCCAATCGGAGGGATATATTTAGGCTTGGCATTTGTGTCGACTGACGTTCTGAGTCGAGCGTACTTGCATTGCATAAAAAACGCTCGAAAATCGGCTCGCTATCAGTGAAGCGACCCGCCATGGGCCAGGCTTTCATATGGCATGATAAGTACAGGTGCATACCATGATACAAATTGATCAGTCCAGAACCAACACCGACCGGGACCTGGGCCACCGGGCCATTAATACGAGTCTTCATGGGAGACAAGAGCAACGACTCGCATTTGCGCGCGGTAAGTTGTCCAGTGATTCTGTACATGTACAATGATAGAAATGGCTTTAGTCTCCTCTGGACAGACCAGAATGAAAATGAGCGTTCCCTAGTAGGTTCCATACTTGCTGCCACTGGTCTGCTTCCTAGAGATAACACACTTTCAATGTTCCGTCGCACATATTCGATGGCGTACAACTGGAACGAGTAAAATCTGCTATGGCCAGCAGTACTATTAAAATAGATTGCATGGCCAAATACAACGACAAACCCGTAACCAGCCCTCTCACCAGGCCAGGCGTTCAACAAGTTTCATGTGCACGAGGGACTACATTGGTGTAAGTGGATGTACTTTGTTCATGAGACCTGCAAACTCGTATAGTAAGTTCAATTTCGACGTTCACATTGCTCCAAAAATTACTGTCACTGATTAAGGGATGTCAAGTCAGAATCAGGCTCATTCGATCAGAGTCCATGCGTTGTCTCGGTGGCTGCATCAAATTCCTTCGTACCCTAGGTAAGTTCCCTTGAAGTGGTACTAAGGTAGCCTTAACTGTTCGAGAAAAAAGTTGGAGAGAAGGCTTTGGAAATTTCGGGAGTGTGATGTCCATACGCAGCAGCACCCAGTGTATGGTTGGAAGTAGCGATCGGGACAACATGATCGCTCGGTACCGAACAAGGAGAATTCTTCAGTGGTCAAGCTAAAGCACAAGATCAATTTTGAAGTCTGCTCAAGAATTGCAACGTTGAACTTCAAGTTCACAAACAGCGCACGGCCTGGGAATGTGAAGTACATATGGTACGTAATAAATTATCGTCATTAATATTATTTACAGTAATTAAATTCTGCTGTTGCTCTGCTGCAGCCTACAGAAAACTAGAAGTTTTGGGCTTAGACCAAGTTAGATGGTGCTCTTCCACTTTCATGACAACAAGTTTTACTAACACAAGTTGCTTTGGCTCGGCAGATAGTAGATTCTGGTTCAATCATTACTCAGGCTGACCGTGACACGCCGCCACCCTCACGACCGCAGAGCCGTAGCTTAACTAGTAAGTAAGTTTCTTAAAAACAATAGCAGAGTCTAAATAATACTTCGTCGATTTCAGGGAAACCCGGTCTCGTCGGTCAACGTATTAAGTACTTGCAATATATCAGCGGACCAAACCGTGTCGGGCACGTAGGCGTGCTTCTAGCTTGCTATATCCTTTCTAGATGGTACTTCAAAGCTTCACCTCGGAGGTTCGTTATTTTCGGGCGTCTTTTATGCAGTACAAACATGCCCGACTCAGAATGTCGGTTAACACAAATACCAAGACTAAAAGTATCCCTCCGATTGGGGATTCAGTGTTCCCGCCGAAGGGACCTACCGAGGGTTATGAATGTTTCAATATATTGCAAGCAATGCATGCATGGCTACTCCAAGGACTTATATATGTGTGCACCTACTGCAGGCGATGACTACATATGTGCCTTGAGGCTCTCGAGACAGGTATGGACATCACTGAACGTCGAGATCCTGATTCAAGTCTTGTATCATATTTGCAGTCATCGAGGTACTATGGCCGCGGTACTAGATGGTACCAATACTTGTCTATTCTGTACCTTCCATGCAACCCAGACGTAGGCAGGCAAAGACCAAATGTCGAGTCCCTTGCAACCTACGCACATACACCGTCGGTATCGACTAAAAGTATTTTTCCGACGGGGCTTCGGTGACTGCAACGAGATCCCGAAGCCAAAGGGTCTATCTGCGGGTATAAAACCTAGCAATTCTACCTACTCTCCCTCAGTTCAAGTCGCCCCAGATCACTTAGCCAAAGCTCGTTTTTCTGTCTTACACAATGTTTGTTCGTCTCTTATCCATCACGTCTCTCTTCCTTCTCGCAATCGCCAATCCCCTTGTTCACCGCGGAAGCAGCCAGTGCGACACGGGGAACATCCAGTGTTGTCAAGGGACTCAGACAGTGAGTTTGATAGCGCTAGAAGTATCCTTCATAAATCATGCTTAAAATCCAACAATAGATCGACGAGTACAATAAGAACGCGACGACACATGGAAAGGTTCCCATTGACATTGACGTCCTCGGTCGTGTCGGTCTTGGCTGCTCCCCAATCACTATTGTCGGCGCTGGTGCTGGCGCGACCTGTTCTCAGGAGCCACTCTGCTGCAGCGATAATCAATATGTATGCATTCAACTTTTGTCTTCCATTTCAGACTGCTCAAAGTTACCTTTGCAGTACGGGCTCATCAACATCGGCTGCACGCCCATCAACATCTACATCGATTGAGTTTTGAAGGTGACGGAGGAATGCGGTTGGAATGTGGGAGATCATCGAGCGCAGCTATGGACAGTAGATGTTAGTTTGTTACAGTTTTCTTGAGGCTTAAAGATGTTTGGTATCAGCAATGTGTCGATCATGATGTTTTTTGTGTCGAGTTAACTGACAGCCATTGCTCTGTCAAAGCGAAGAACTGCTCTCTTGTCATAACTTGTCTGACCATTTTCTATACGAGCTCTTTCGTCGAACAATCAATTGATCACATCTCATACTAGAGTTGGAAAAACCGAAGCCACGAACTGCCTCAACACATTCATTAAATTGCGAAAAATCAAAAAATCAAAAACTCTACAACCTCTTCATTTACAAGAAGACACTGTTTCCTTCTTGCATCAAGACTGCACAGTAGTACTACGGCTGTTTTGATATTTGACCCCTGGCATGGTGTGTCTTGAACACCTTATGCCTTCACATTTGCATAATATTATGAATACAATGAATCTATGCATGATGCTTTCTCTCGATGAAGTCATACTACGTACATACATGTTTTAGTGTCGCAGGTGGACCAAAAGGAAATAGGTGGCGCAGAAACTGATCTACTAGCAGTCGCAAAATATATGTTGCCAATAATGACAATAATCGATGGTATCTCAGACCACCCAAACTAATAGCAATGAGAATGTGATTGAAGGGTTCAATGGGCAACTTACACGCGAGGGCGATGACCAAGTAGAGGGTAAGGAGCATGAGACCTTCCAGATAATTGGCTTTTCCGTCCCTAAAATATGTGATGTAAGTCTCGATGAGAGGGTAACTGCCATGTGTAAAGGCAACACTGACATGAGTAATAGATTGATCAGGAAGACAGATACGAAGAGCACGATTGTCTGAAGATTCGTTAGAAACTTGGCTGATGACGTGGAATATATTCTGAATAAACCGACCTCGAAGTTGTGGAAGTGCAACGTCAGGGGTTGGTCGACGCTAATAAAAAGGACAGTGAGAACAAAACCTCGCGAGATGCAATGCGTGATCGTACATCCAACCGACGATCACAAGAAGCGGCACTACGAGGCAGGCAATTTGCTGTCCCATAATCAGTACAATCATAATCTTATAATGAACGGTCTACACTTACAATCGAACTTCCAACGCAGATGGTGATGGTGAGCTCGTATTTGTTCTTCATTGCCATCCAGACTGAAGTAACATGTTCTGCGGCATTTCCCTACAAACGATATTGGTAGGCAGTTAGTCGGATACAGCTTGAAACATACCACGATCGGCAACAAGATAACACCAATGAAGGCTTTTGGGATGGAATAGCGGGCTGCAGTTTCCTCAATGGAGGTAACCACTGGCACAATTGAACATGAGACGAAGGGAACAAAGTGGGACACTTACGATGCTCAGCACAAAATGCAATGACAATAGTGACCAATAAAAGTCTAACGAACGAGAATAAGCTCCAGATGTAAAATATGACAGAACAAGACTTACGCAGCACTAGCAGCGGCCGTTCCCATGCGAGGCTCCGTTTCGTCCGTTTCCGACAATGCTACCGTTACATCACTGTTTTGTGAAGAAGGCGCGATGAAGAGATCGGGATGAGACTTCAACTAAACCCTTGGGTGAGTACATTAAAGAAATAAGGTGTTAGAACATGCCTGAAACCAAATGTAGGCACAGTACACCCCTAGGAGCAATATGGCGGTTCCTCTGGAAATAAAGAGAAGACCCGCAGTAGGACACTCATCTGGATTACTGCAATAATTCTCCATGCCAGGGTCCGTAGTACTTGCATAGGCCGCAGGCACAACAAACGCTGTGAAATATTAGCGAAACTCTCGAGTTGAAGAATATAATCATACTGATGCACAATAGAGTCATAAGCTACGCTTGGTGTCAGTAATCATTAAATGAATCAGTCAGATAACTTACGGAGGCAGATCTAAAAAAACGTTGCAATTTAACCAAGGATTTAAAGAACAGAAAAACAGAGGACGCACGCCTGAGCTCCGGTACCATTGAAAAGTCCTTCTGTATGGTATAATCCGCCTAAACCGAATGAGCCCATACTCTCCTTCAAAGGTAGGGGTCCCTTACCGGCCAGAAACGAACAACCAAGGACGAGCAATATGTTTGACAAGATCGATCCAATCATCTGACCCAACGTCATTTTATCGCAAATAGTAACCGCATGATGACACTCACGGAAGTCTGAACAATTCGTAATTGACCTAGGATCATCGTGAGCACTTGCAGACAACTTCAGAGCGGTGGACAAACCATTGAGTAAAGCAACAACCCCGATGATGATTTCTACGGCATTCCCAAAGGATGCATTGAGGAGACCTGACATGGTCTCTCCTAATTTAACCGACAACTGATCTGTTGCCTCGCCCAACAGCTAAACACGACGATGTCAGTCTTCTGAGAGTGTTATGATAGAAGTAGTTGTCACCTTGGACAAGGGCACGATAGCCATAAAGCTAAATAGAAATACAAGGCCAACATCCCAGTCCATGCTGTGTGAGATGAAGCTTAGAGGTACAAACACGAGTAGGATATTGAGCCATGTCCCGAAAATAAAGAACTTGAACGACTCCTCCCATGATGGCTCGCTCTCGCCTTTCATGAAATTGATGACGCGACGAGTGAAGGGAAGGTTTCTATGACCTGTATGGCCACCATTTTCGAGTAGCGGTGCAGATTCTGAAGAGGACATGGTTGATTGGTAGGATGTGTTTGATTGTACGAACTTCGAGCCATTTATATGAGGCACCAACTGTGGCCACAACATCCAGGTATTGTTGATACCACAGGCGGAGGCTAGTGGAACTGCATTCACACCAAGATGAATTTGGTGATATGTCGAATCATTGTTCTTTGTGGAAGTTTTTAGTCCTTTACCTGGCCGGCATTGCCTGAAGACAACATTTATAATCAGCTGGTCCACAGTTGACACATCCCGCCTGCGGATAAAGGTGTACACTGCCTTTTACGCTGAAGAAAACTCGTAAAGTATAGCACCAAACTTCTTGAATTTGAGACTCTGCTTCCGCAGCAGCAACAGTCAACTTTACACGATAGAACTTGAATTGCTTGCGCTCTGCACAGCGTTTTACGATGATCTCTTCGGATGCGAGTCCGATTTTCGGACCAGTATAAGATAATAACGGACCTTTGCCCTTAATTTGACTCGCATTTATGTATTAACAAGCATCTGGGCTCATTCTTGGAGAGGTCTCCCTTTCCAAAGAACCAGCACTTCCATAAGAGGGTGGCATCACCAGTGTTACCCAAGCTGAGTAGGTGAGAGACTCGAATAGCGTGGTGCAGTGCGGCGGAAGTCAGGAAAGGTCCAACTTGAAGAAGCGTGATGTTGACTGTGAAGAGATCCTTGGGGGATGCTGAGCCCATATTATTCTGCTTGAAAGACACATCTGAACAAGAAATCGGGTTTATGAGCGACATCACAGTGACTTGTCAAGGTTATTTACGTCCAGCTCGGCAGCCAAGGCTTCCTCAGCTTCAGGCTTAACTTCGACGTAGCTCACGCTTATTCTCTGTCAGGGTTGGTCCTCTCGAATCTTGACGAAGCTTGATCATTATACTGGACTGATAGTTGGCGCAGGCGACCTTCGTAATCTCGTGCTCAAGTCGCGGGCACAACCATCGAGAATCCCCATGTTCTCATAGCCTCCCAAGAAGATAGCGGTGTCTGGTGTTTAGCATACTTCCGATTACGGGCATTACTGGGATAAGATGAATGAGCACATCGAGGTTGCAACGAGGGGTTCAGAGTATTGTTTCCAGGAGAAAGGCGTTGGAGCATCGCCTGATTTCACCGCAAATGTAATGATTTTCGGGTCCGGTTGGGACCATAACCCTTTGGTCAACTTTCGGTCGATGTGGTCACGGTGTGGCCTGTTGATCAAAACTTCGTCAACCACTAATCGGGGCGCTTAAAAGTGAGAACTTGGTAAGCGCTCATCACAACATTTCCAAGCAAAGACTTCATGTGTTTATACCATATGCCGCAGTCACATCGGAGAACGTTTACGACCATTGACAGCCGTTTTCGTCATACACTGCCCAATGTTCATTGTCAGTACTAAAAGTTACCGATATGCCCTTAACTGCACAAGAGAGAACCGCTTTGAAATATCTGCCCAAGCGTATCCAGGTAAATCAAGTTTTTGAATCTCCTGGGCCATCCCAAACGATGTCAACTGGCTTTTTCCAGCGCTCAACAGACGGAGCCCTGGAAGGCGTGGTGCACGATGTCCGCAAACTCTACCATTGGGTCGATAATTCCACCGATGTCGATGCGAACATGGCTTTACTCCCCATCTTTTACGCTCATCTGAACCCAGCTGTGATTCCCGATCAACCTCTACCGACTGATGATGTACAGAAAGTCGTCATACTGGCCAAATTATCATTGATGAGTATCGTACAAACGTGTGCTAGCGTGCGTGGAGTTCTCAGCGAAAGTCTCGCGGACAAGATGATTACAGATGCACTGGTGCGACGTTGGGACACTCTCTTTCCATGGCTACAGTTCATGTATCGGCATTTTCTACCTTTCCCGCCTCGGAGGGTTCCAGAAGGTTTCGACATCTCTGACGTGGAGATAGTCTCCATCACGACTCGTGCCCTCTCGCAGATGGCAATCTCCGTCGCAGGACAGCACCTGATTCAGTCAAACATGTCTATTCAACAGTTCATTGCAAAGCTATGGCTTTATATCGGGAAATTGAAGGATGAGGATTTGCTCCGGCACGACGCATCTTTTCGGCACGACGGGAGGGAGGGCGTCAATGATGAGATGACGGGACACGTGAGGAGGATTACGGTCGGAATCATTACAGCATGCATGCCAGTGGCGCTTCCGGCACCATTTGCTGTGCCTACTCTGCATAACCTGCTCGACGCAATGGGTGGATACGAGCCATTCGTAGCGTCGGCACTACGATATATTCGGTGGTTCGGGAGGAAGATCGGTGACATGAACAATCGCACGACTCCAAATTATGGGTTTGTGACCGCGATGCTAGGATTTGTCGATGCTCTATCAATTTTAATCCGCTTTCTTTCCTTGGTCAGCATCATGGACGCTACGTGCCAAGAAGAGCTCATCTTGCACCGCGCACCTTCGGATGTTGTGACAGCTTTACTTCAAACATGGCCAGTTCTCACTGGTGTGAGGGTCAATTCCTCGACGGAAACCTCGACTGAAAAGAGATGCACTATGATCCTAGAGGATACCTTCGATTATATAGATGTGATCCTGCGTCAATCAGAGGCGTGCATTCCGGCTCTATGTCAGGTCCTCGATGCCGGATTTATCCAGCTGGTGCTGCAAGCTGGGTTCCGCTGCCCGCAGATGGCCTCTGGTGTCCTCAAGCTCATTCCGCGATTTCTGATGTACCATAAAGTATTACACCACTTCCAAAGAGTAATGGATCAAACTGCCAATAACATGGCTCGTTTTGGACCTCATGCGAAGAAAGACGATGAAGTGCAACAGACATGGATTTTAGTCCAGCAAGCGGCCCGCCAGATACTCAATGTCTGCAGGAAAACCAGTCCGTTGCCTTTTTACGAACAAAAGTGTGCGAATTTACAGGTACGTTTAGTTTGATCCAGTACGCCATAGGCTTATGACATTTCCAGTGTCCGTATGACAACAATAGACGACCGCACTATCGGTGCTGTGGGTGTTTCGTCGCGCGATATTGTTCCCGGGGTTGCCAGAGAACAGATTGGAAAAGCAGACATCGTACTGCATGCCCTGTCCTCCATTCAGCTGGTGGTCTGTCTCTGAATTACACATATATGGCATGTACTAACCGACTTTTGAAAGGTTTTGACGGGTCCAAGCTTATTCGTGGTAGCCTTCCTCTCATCATGCTTGTGGAAACTTTCAACTATTCGCTATACGCTGACCGAATACAAGAAGCCATGGAACAAGCACGAAAAGACTACCCAGAGGATATTGAACGTTTAGTTTTGGAAACAGATCTTTCAGCTTACCCGGTCACTTTCTCTGCGCGACCAGTACAACAATATGTTGATATATTCGACCCCCGGTTTGATCCCGACATGCTCAAGGAGCTAAGGGGATTACCTGGAAAGCATCTCCTGATGGCCCTCAAACTCAGAGCAGGCCGAGAGGAATGCATAGTACTCAGTCCGAGGGTGGGTCTTACACTAGCTTTCCAGTGGCCGGCTGCCAGGGAAGAAGAAGCAGGTAATGATGACTATGCTTGGATATGGACAGCAAGATACTCATTGCTCGTTTTTTTAGTATTGTCTGCTGTTCAAGAAGCGCTGGTTTCACGCCTCGCAGTAGGCCCAGGTAACGTAATCAAAAGGGGAGACGGCTTTAAAGTGGTAGAATACAGGCAGCCACCGATTAACCAGCCCATTTAATGGATAATTTGGTTCGTCTTATACCTTTACTGGCTTGATTGAGAATAAGATATGCACAAAACATACACACCCATAATACTTGCTCGTTGACTTTTGCTCGGCAGTGGTGACCCGATGGCATTGTTCAAACGACGTTCGGAGGCTAGTGCTCCCTAGCCCGTATGTAAAACAGTAGCAATAGTATATACAATCGCGGTATGATATTGTACAATAACTTTTGACACTTTTACCGATCAGTAGCTCCTGAGAACTGCGGCGCGCGATATTGAAAATGGCAATACCACTTCATCATAATCATGTAACTCGAGAGATAATTGGGTCATCAAAGCATCAAATTCCAATTCAGCACCACCGAATTATCGCCAGATGCAGCACCCCAAGCACCAAAGAAGCTTCGAGACCATCAAACATCGTATCCAGAACGGCAAGAAGTCCTATTATGCCGAGGAGGACCGGGCGGGAGGGCCACATAGATACTGCTGACAATGTCTGCAATAGCCTTGTTGATACGATGTCCAAAGGTGCTTTACTCAAACGTACCTTCGCAGCAAGGATGCAGGCTTTCAGTGTGGTAACCCACGCGATTTTCGGTGATCGCCAGCGTAAGAAAGTAAGATTCTCTACGATCAAATTCGCCACGTCAGCCCGACGATCGGGACGTGGAGAAGGAAGACGAAGCATGGGACTTTTCCTATCCAATGCCTGGGCGACTTCTTCCTGCTTGTGTTCTGTAGGCGTCAGGGAAGCATCAGGGGGTGTTTGTTCGTTCTGAACGGTTTCAGATTCATCAGTTTTTCGTCGCAGTGGGATGAGAGACTTGTTGGAAGGAGGGATGGATGGCGCCACAGGATCAAACTGAAAGCATGGAGTATCAACAAAATGATCAAGCGCGAGAGGTTATTCGGCTTACTCGTCCTTCTCGGATGGCGCTCACTATGCGCTCGCACGAGGGTCTCAAAGAGGGGTTGATGCTCAAGAGGCCCTCGAGCAATATCAGGAACGAACGCGGGAGACGGCGGGACTCGAAAGATGTTGCAAGTGCAGACGTTGATCGGAATCTGAGAGCTGGTCTATAACTAGATCACAAGCGGTTCTGAGTTAACCGCACCCAGTATAGCCCAAAATTTCTTGCTCTAGCTTGTCCATCTTGTCAGCTTCATCGTATGCGGTGGCTTCTCCTTCCGTCGCGTGGCGGAAGGGTAACTTGAAGAAAAGCATCTTGTGCAGGATCATCCCAAGAGACCACATGTCAGATTTAGAGTCAATCTGTCGGAGAACTCCTGTAAGAGGCGATGGAAGGGACTCTGGCGAGGCGTATTCGAGACTGTTGGGTTGAGCAGGCTGAAGTTAAGCGATAGCAACCGAATACTCACGTTCCCGTATTACCTGATCGAACACCACTCGACCGTACCATATCTCGGGAAGTCCCAAAGTCCGATAACATTGCTCGAGGGCTGCACATAACAATCTTAACATTAGCACCACAACCAGACAAAACGCACTTACATGAGTCTTCCTTCATCCCAAGTCAGTAGCACGTTACCAGGTTTGAGGTCCAAATGAAGAATGGATTTATCATGCTTCAGATACCAAGCATCATCAGTACGTCAACATTAATACATCGATCAGAACACACCAAGAAGGCTAATCCGTGTGTCACGTCCGCGAACAAACTTCGCGCTTCCTCTGCACTGAGAAGATGGACAGCTTTCCATGAGGGATGATTCCTGCGGCTATGGGCTTGGTCCTCCATCTCTCGGCGTAATCGCTCGCGTTCCTCTGGTGGGGCACGCTTCATCGCACGAAATGCACGGATGCGTGCAGATGGAGTCGGATCGTCAGGGGCAGGCGATGAAGAAGATTGCATGTGCGGAAGTCCGATTGAACGCCCCAGGCGAAGGGCAATGAAATCATCCAAACTAATAGCCGAATGTCAATAATGATAGTCATATCTTTATGCTCGAGGGCGTTACCTTCCGCCTTCCGCCCATTGCATGAGAACGCTGCGCAGTCATGGTAAATCAATTATAATCGGTTGGCGTTTCTGTACTTACTGTAGGGTGGGCACTTTCGGACCAAAAGCAGAGAACTGATAAGTTTCTAGCCATGCGTGATGATACGTTACTATATTACGATGGTGTAGAGACTCGAGAAGGCGAACCTTGGTAGCACATTAATGTTAGTGTGCATGATATGTCAACATATCATCACAGTTACGAACCTCTCGCAGTATGTTGAGCAGGTAAGAGTGGGACTCTCCTATCGCAATTTTCTTGACAGCAAAATGTCCTAAGATGTTCGTTCAACACATTAAACCATTGACTATTGCATGCAAAATACTAACCAAGTGGTTCCCCATCAAGAACATGCTGCCCACAGGACTTGAGAAATAGTTATATAAGGGTGCAGTGCAATTCAGCAGACCTGGCAGAGATATACACTTCCATTTGCCCCCATTCCTAATCGATACTCTTCCTGGAAAAAAGCCTTGAAGTAACCTTCTGCCATAGTTTCTGGGGGGAAAGCACCATGTCGGCTCCCACTGCCACTCGTCAAAGGGGGACTAGACGGCCTTGAGGACGACTGATTTGCGGCAGCAAGAAGCTGGAAGTAATTTGACGCTCGGGAATGTGATCCAAAATCGGACCGAATATTGCCAGAAGAGTCATTTCTATCGAATCCATTGGGAAGAGGACGATGGCAGTAGGGACACGATGACGAGCCTGAAAAATCTAGTGGGCCAGAGGACTTGGTTATAGACAGAGCATGAGATGTTGGATTATACAACACGATCTGATTAGAGGCCTGGAAGATTGGCTGCCATTCGGGTTCCAGAGGAGCTAACGCGACAACCGGCTGGTTCGGAGAGGGTGGCTGACTTTCGTCAAACATGGTACACCGTTGAGGCTAGCAAGTAGTCGAACAGCTGTGGTTCTGGATGGTCGTCCTGGTAAAAAGTTGCGTTTGCTAACGGACACCACTCCAGCACCAGTACTAGTTAAGCGATGATGTCGGATTCCTGAACGTCGTCTTAGTCAGCAGATTGAAATTTGAAATTCGAGGGCTGAGCTCTTCACATCGCGCAATTCTTGTACATGGGCAACATTCTCTTATTTCGTGGCCGAACCATTGCTTGCCTTCGGGGCGTGAGCTCATGCGCGGTCAACAAGGCCATTGTTGACCAAGAACATTTACAATTTGACTTTAAAACGGACAGCGATTCCTTCCACTCAACCACCCCATCCAGAGCATCCTGTACGGTCTCTACAGTGAGTTAATAGTAATTTGGGTCTTGGTGTGCTCAATCTCATAACACAGGTATTTGAAAAGAGCGGTACTCCCGGAGCTGTTGAACTCGAGAGAGGTTGAAAAGTTTTGCACCAAACAAACGCTCTCGCAAGCAGAAATCGACTACCGGCTTCAGACAGTGACCAAAGCTGCGTGAGAGGAACAGGCTGTATTACCCGTTACACTTGGTTGTGAAGAATCACGATATCCCCTCCACATAAGTTCTGACCCGCCTCTATTATCTCGAAGTCGGGATTACTAGGACTACCTCAGTTCACAGCAGCCGACGTAGGTGTTGGCGAAGATTGGAGTCATTTAAACAAGCGAAGGCAGCGCGCGAGGAAGGAAACCCCACTGCTGCGCTAGCAAAAGCGTGCCGGAAGGCTGTCTGAGCCGAACGATCGACCTTAACTCTCGCGTAGCCGACTCGTTGTATCCGGCACAGTCGCCAAATGTATCATCTGATAGAGAGACAGGCTCGAGATCTTCTACGCTCTGCGTCTCGTCTGCAAAGTTGACCAGCCCGAGACCATACCGATTCCACGGACGGACGAGCAAGAATGTCTGCTGACTCGGAGCACGCCTTGCTGGCGAGAATTGAATAAGCAGGTCTTGTAGCCCGTCTGCCTTGACGCCATACTGGCGAAATATCTAGCCTCGTCTTGACCAGGCCTCCACCTGACTTCTGTGAGAAGAAATGCGATGCAAGGCAATTGCAATCTGGGGTTTGCGAAACGAGGAAAACTGAGGTTCTCAAGAAGGGCATACAGTTTCGAAGCCGCCTCTACAGCCACGATATTGATTCGCAATGTGGAGACCAAATTCTGCATCTCATCTTCCGATAAAGATGGCACTGGCAGTGTACACGACAGAGCCTTGAGGAAATGTCGGCTGGTAGACAACTGTTGAAGTTGTATGATTGTCCCACCCAATCCAGGGCCGTGATGTTGCCCGAATGGGCTATGATCTCGTAGAAGTCGTCTGAGTGGGTTCTATCTTTTATTACAGGAAGGTGGATATCGAAGAACTAAACAGCGCTCCTTTCAGATATTGTATATCGGATGGTTGCAGTGATGAGACATGATGGTATTAATTAGCGCAGTTTTGGCACGAGGCGGTATTGCAGCTAAAACTTGAAGCTTGAGCAATGGACCTGGTGTGACTGATGTTATTCATGATGAAGTGCGTTCGGTGGCGTCACTAGCAAGATGCATACTATGGATCTGTGCATCAATATTGTCTGTCCAAAAAAGGAAGTTGAACCCATAAAGAAAAATAATTGCCATTACCGAAGAGCCAGACCCGAACAACGTTTTTCCGTTGATATATTCGCCGCTTGTTCCCGCCTAATTGCCCGTGGTCGCCGTATCTTGTTGTCTTCGTTTGCTGTCATTCTTTGATTTTTTAACAGTCGTTTGAAGGTCAGGATGAAAGTCGAGCTGGAAGCGCGTCAACAACAGGGAGGACAGCCTCAGTCCCAGAGTCAATCCCAATCTCAATCCCAATCGCTGTCTCAAACTCAGTCTGGATCCACCGTGTCAGGTTCACAGTCGCAGACTGCGTCGGGCACTGCTTCCTCGTTTCTATCCATCCCCCAATCAGCTCCTGCAGGGCTTCTTACCATCACCCAGCCGCCCCAGCAGTCGACTTCTTATTTCAAGATTGCTCAGAACCAGTTCATCACGTTTGGATGGAATTTCAGCTACATCTTAGCCACCCCCACTCACCTGACCGTTTCCGCTGTCTGCGAGAACGGAAACACGTACCCCGTTGGTCCAACGAATGGGATTATTCCCGGAACTGCCACTAGCGTTGTTTGGGACCCATACACCTACCAAACCAGCCATCCCAACCTGCCGCTTGCTCAGGCAAAATACACTCTCGAAATTTGGGCAGACGGAGGGCCTGATGCTGTACGCGAGCCGGGTGTGCTCACGCCCAACAGCGCGCTGCAATTTGCGTTGTATACGCCGCAGGCTTATACTCCTATCACCAGCGGTAAGCGACGTCTACGCGACGGCTGTCACTATTTTTACTGACTTGTTCGAAAAGGCTGGTCTTGTGCAGGTTGTTCTAGCGCTATTTCGCAGCACATTGTCCACCCCACATTCATTGCCCTCATCGCTACCTTAATGGTGATGTTCATCTCTGGCTCGGCTCTCTTGCGGCGAATATAGGACACGTTGTCAATGCACGTTCAGCGGCTCGTTGCATTCCAGTTTCTTGTTTTTTTTTTTCATGTTTAAGAGACACTGTCGGTCACATCACCAGCCTCGCGTTCATGAACAGTCGATACGGACCTTTGATTACAGAAACTTTTGGCATTATGGACAAATTTTGTTATCTTTAACTCATATGAGTATATCAGTTCGTAATACACCTTTGATTCGTTTTGTGGATTACACAGACTGATTTCTACGTCATTGCGTTAACCTTTGATCGCCGATCGCAACCGTATTTTATCTTGCAGCAGCAGGTAAAAATAATATCACTTATAACCACTGATTGGCTGCGCAGTGGCGGTGGGTGGCAGCGGGTAACAGTCTGCGACTTTGTTCCCACTGAAACGATCGGGTGCCTAACAAACATCACATGACCTTTGTACACATTGCCTGTTACTAATGTTACCTGCCTCTTCATGCCACCGGCCTGTCATGTTGTCGCCACATCAGCCTCGTGGCACGTCCAACTTGACTCGGAAGGCCAACTGTTTCCTAGCAAGTTCGATTACGAGCTTAGGCGATCGGTTGCGTTGATCCCAAAGCCTAGCCGTATTTTTGATTTCTATCATTGCAAATCGATCCCAGCGTTGTATCCTAATCAACATCATTCAGCCCCACGGGAAGTCATCCAGCTAAGGATCGACCCCTGGATTTTGACGCTGGGCTGTAACATATGACGTATGTGGTTACTTTGCAACCATCCTGAATCGCTACTTATCATCATGGTTACTTGTCAACTGTCAGTCAATGGGCTGAAACATCTCTCTTGCGGTTGCGCTTTTGGGACTCTTTTGTGGGCACCACAGTGATGACACCAGAACCTGTTGTTATAACATCGGTAAGAATATGATAGTCGCGGGAAGCGAAACCAAAGTCCACGTTCATTTCACGCATTGTCGTAGTCAAGCTCAATGCTATGAAGCAACGTGGAGTCGGTATCCAAGGCTGCCATCATTCATTTAGTACTTCTTACT
This sequence comes from Suillus discolor, assembly GCF_016758755.1. Classification (NCBI taxonomy): domain Eukaryota; kingdom Fungi; phylum Basidiomycota; class Agaricomycetes; order Boletales; family Suillaceae; genus Suillus; species Suillus discolor. Next base: position 93,629 of record NW_024541273.1, on the reverse strand, counting down.
TCCCAGCCTGGGGTCATCCTTCTGAGGAGGTAGGGGGGCACAAGCGTATATATAGTCAATCTATACCAACAGGACAGCTCTGAATTTATTGACTATCGGGCTCTGATCTTGTGGACCCGTTATCTATCCCCGCGCATTTCTGCCCTTTCCTCTGCTCTTCGCTCCATGAACAAAGCAGCATAAGGCGTTATCGGTCGGCGCACTACGTTTCAGATAAACCGATCAACCACGCAGGTAAGAGGCTTTCTCACTGACCCGTGTTCACGTCGAGGCAATGCAAGTCGCTGTTGTTGACACCAACTGCATGCAGCAGATCGACACTCCCAGAAACCGTCATTCACAATGGTTATGCCTACATCACCGAGCGCGAGGGTGCCAGTGAGCGCGGATTCAAAAACAGAACCGATGGCAAAGGTGGCGCAGAAGGGATTCTTTTCGAGCCTTTTTTCGTGGTCACCCAAGAAGTCCACAAAATGTGCGATAGAGCAACCCGGCGCAACAGAGGGTAAGGATCATACATATATATCTTGCGTGAAGTAAAAACATTGATTATTTGCATCATTTAGCACTCTCGCATACTCCCAGCGAGCCACTGGAACCCGCACATGGTCTATCACGGGTACAATCCGTTCCACAGACATTGACGCCGAGTCTATCGCGAGTGCGATCTGCTCCGCAGGCCTTAACGCCGAATTTTCCTCAGAGCAAAGTTAACACTGTCCCTGATGTTCCTCGATTCAAGTCCATCAAAGACAATTTACAAGAACTTGGACTCACGACTCCTGTTGTCCTTAAGCAACCTCAAGTTGCGGGCAGTGAAGCAGTGCTGTCACAATTAGACAGGACATCATCTCCTCGGGCGGACATGTTCTTCCAACACTCGCTATCACACAATACGAGTCCCACCTCGTCTAAGCCAAGGCACGAATCGTCTCGAGGGAACGCACTTGTGGCAACAGATCATGCTATTAACATCGAGCTGCCAGTTCTAAACATCACCTCCGCCAATGTACACTTCGCTCCATTACCTCCCTCAGCAACGGCTCAGGCTAATCATGCGGATCCAGTCGAGAAGATCCCCACTCCCGCATCTACTGCTCCTGATGAAGCTCCGATGTTTGTCCAAGGTGGCAGTAGCACTTCAAATAGAGAGCCACCTATTCCATCGTCTCCATCGGTAGCAAGTCGCTTTTCTACTTCACAGTCAAACCAGAGTCACACCCCTTCATCTACTCGTCCAAAAAGGCCTCGGACAGCCCCCGGCGGCTCAAACGAGCTGAGCAAGCGACCTTCTGTTACCTCCGGGAGCCCTCAGCGTCATGCAAACAGGGAGCCAGCTTCCATTTTTCCTGTAGACGAGGGATTCTTTGGTCGTCCCAAGCTACCCCCACCACTCAAGGTCATCCCGAAGAAGGTCAAAAGGCATCAGCGAACACAAACTTTCGTTCCTTCTCCCTCACCTACAACCGTGACTCACGAACAATCTCTTACGCGAGCGGCATCCGCACGCTCCCACAAAACACATCAGACGGCAGCTCGGCTAGCGTCTGTCAGTGAGCCGGCAACATTGTTCCCCATACCCAACGTTTTGACGTCTGACAAATCTGCGCACCTCAATCGGAAATCCTCTCTCACACATAGCAGCAGATCAGTGGGCCCCAGTTCACCTCCGCTCTCGTTAGACGATGAGTTTGAACTCCCACCACTATCACCCTTACAGACGCAAGCGCCTGACGAGTGCTCGTTATCACGAATCAACACGCGAACAACGGTTGCTTCACATCAGACGCAGTTACCAGCCACCCCAGCCCCCAAATTACCCTCTGCGAAATGGGCGTGGAGTCCTCCTTCAAGCTGGGTGGGTCCTTCTTCGGCTGTTTCCTCCGAAAGCGGGGATAGTCCGCACAGTAGCAAGAAGGCGTTCTCGATAATTCGCTTACGCAGACCGAAGAGTTCATCTCGGTCTGTTGCTTCGATATCCAAGTCTCTCTACACACATAGAAACACCTCATCACCGACCCTCACAATGTCCGCAACAAAACTTGGAAAGGGGCGTATGCCTCCGATGTTACAAGACAAGAATGACAGCAGCGGTGTCATTGTCAAAATGCAGAGTCACGAAGGGGATTGGGAGGCGGCGGCGTTCCAGGATGTCATTCCTCGCCTGAGGGAAATGAAGAACTCCGCTCTATCGAATTAGAAAGTAGGTCAAAGCAAGATGAAATAATGCCGCGCATGATAGATTTGTCAATATCGACACTGTACCAGTACCCATGTGTTCCATACCCCGCATTGATTACTTCGTTTACACTTTGTCTTTACAATTGACGGACACGACATGATGAAGAGACGACCTCCAAGAAACGATGTTAAAATCTCGATTTGTTGGATTGCGCATATGGTTTGAGATAAGAAAAAACAAAGTTCTGGCTGTTCATTAACATTGTTTGCAAATTCGGGAGTCGAATTACTATACCGTTGCACAGCTTTGCTTGGCTTTACGCGGGGGTTTTGAGGTTTGCATATGCCTGGTTTCCAGTAGTTTGAATTGCTGTCCACAAAATACATCCCTGGTTCTGCTCTTCGAGACAGGCAGAAAAGCGGTGCATTATCGCAAAGGGGGACAGGTGCAGTCATTTGTATACAAGTGTGTTCGGTGGCGTCACGATGAGTCGGCGAAAACCGTGCCGTAAGCGATAATCTCCTGGGGCCTAGATTTTGTGGAAATGACAAGTTGATCGTACGTCCGATAGTCATCCGCAGAAGGGGCTGTGGACCTCTTTGACGTTGGAGTCAGACGTTGCAAAGATGACAATATTTTGTACACCGGATGTCGGAAACTCCGCCGTGAACGTTGTGCACATCCGCAGTTCAGATTCATGTTCAAGTTCGTATGAGAGTGAAAGAAAATTTCTTGCTGTGCGGACAGTGCGATTAATACATTCTGGAAAAGGATGGGACGCATGCGTGTGATTTGTTGGAGGTCTGCAGACTTGAAAAATTACATGGATCCGCTGGTGGAAACTGTCGCTCATGTTACAAATTGCAATGTAACGCAGCGACCAACATTCTTATTCAGCCGAGAGACGTACCGTGGATGTCTGAATGAGTGTCTGTTCATCGACCTTTCGGCTACCTTGCAAATTAAGGTGGCAACTTGGCAAGTTCCACAAGATGACAGGATTTCGCCGGTGGTTTGAAGGGGGAAAAAGAATCGCTACGTATTGATGTTGAACAATGATCATTTGCGCACTGGATATAACCCAAGGACAGTGATAATGCTCCTTCACCAGAGGCGGGCTGGCCATTGGCCATTCAATTAAATGGATATAGATGCTTCTAAGATACAGCTGCATATTGCTGAATCCGAACTTGTCTGTGTGCGTGCGAACTGCGGAAACGGTACTAATAATATTATGCTGTGTTGAAATTCACTTACGTAACAGTTGTTGGGACCTACAGCAGAGACCCCGAACTCTCCCGAACTATCACATTCTTGAATCTTGACAACCATACACGCGCTTTTTGTTGTCTTCGACTTGTGGACTAGTCACCCTGGAATTACGATGCGCTAGAGCCCGCTTGTGAATGCTTCTCAAACCGAGAAAAATCCAGTACAACCGCAGCACACTTCCTTAAGCTTCATCCGCGATCCGAGGATGTATCATGTGGCATGAGAGGCTGAACCTTATGCTTGGACCGTCCGCAAACCATTTTCAAGCATATATCCTATGGTCTTCAAGGCCCTGGTCCTGTTTGTATGTGCGTTGTCAACTTGTCATATGTGTGTGTCTGTCCTGAATTCTGTAATAGGCAGTCTTTGTATTTCCTGATGATGATCAATGATGGTTCTGACTACCGTGACTCGCCACTCGACTGAGTACTGAAGCCTCATAATGTAAATGAAGTACACATTGCTGCCCCTACTCAGGGGTGTACATATTCCAGGCTGTTGCCCGTGCAACCACGTTCCCCGTCCAGCATGCAGTGAAGCGATGCACTCCTCCGCTTCGACCTTACGTATCGCTATTATTGGGCTGAGCGCATCAGCCTACCAACGAATAGTGCCTTCCGCCCCGCGTGCTGGTTCTGGGGTCTGCCGCCCTGTTCGACCTTCCTCGTATTTTTCTAGAGCCCGTATTTTCGTCGGCACTGAAAGTCACAGCCCCCGGACGCCATGTACCTTTTGGGCACTATTTCGTATCATTCTCAGCTTCCGCCGCTTCACCCTCCAAATCCACTACGTGTGCTGTTTTTGGATGTGTGGGTTGCACTGCATTATTGGCCATTTTACCGATCCTCGAAGCCCGTATTTCGTAACATCTCGTGGCCCCGTCAAAATGTTCTCTGTGGCGGTGGCTATTGGCATCCTTTAAATCACGGACTGCTTGCTTTTCCCATATTTCTTCAAACTCATCTCTTCCACCCTCATGTCCTCTCCCAATTCATCGTGAGCGACCATAGCCTCTATATCTCAAACCCCTCAAAGCGCTATATCAATGTATAGCTACCCTCCCCACGGTGATCAGGAGGACCCCTTCACTGATTTCGGTGGCGCACAAGATTATCACGGAATCCCACAAGACATGTATAATCAGATACCATCTGCTACAGAGTTTGGAGATACTGGACTCGTTGGCGACTACGTGTACGATCCCCAGCACAATGCGCCACAGATGTATGACAACCTTGCGGGTGGCGTACCGCCGAATCTACCAGTGAGTTACCAGCTAGAAGCGATGAGTGTCATCGCTTATGATGATTTCTAGTATCCACAGCATTACTTCCATCAACTCCCGTTCCATGAGATGAATGACACTGGATACCTGTACCAGACGCCATTCGATCCCGTGTTGTCGGCTCCTGTAGCACAGGAGCTCATCAGGGACAATCCTGTAGGACCGCCCCTCCCAGAACCCCAGTCTTACTTGACCACAACATTGCCCCCCGCCCCACCTACGGAACTCACAAGCCCGATGACGTCAAGTTTACGAAACAGTCCGCGATACAGCCCGATGGTAGCGTCGGATGTTAGCGGTCCCTCGACGTTAAGTCCATTGAATACAAGCGGTGTGACCGCTTACAGCCACTCTCAGGCAACACCCCTAAACAGGGCGTCTCAGAGCCCAGGCTTCTACGGCCCGGATTCCATGACAGGAACAGGTTCCAGGCAATCCCCAATCTCCCCGTCGCAAAAACGTCCATTGGAATCTTCAGCGGATGGTATACTGGTGTGTAATATCTTGATTTTTGGTGGGGATATCATTAACAGTATCGTGCAGCACGGACGGAGGGTCACACCGCGCATCACCGGCGCCTCTAACGTCCACTCTTTGCCGTCGTCTGGAGGGACTAGTAGTGCAACTACTTCATCGATCTCATCAAATGTTCCTGGTCGAGGTTCGACAGTCCCCCAAGAGTTGTACAATGTAGGGACCACACATGCTTTTCATTTCACCACCGGAAGTGGAATGCCAGTCGTTTTCAACGTCGCAGAGGGAGCTGGCATCCCTTTGGAACAGTTGCTACATCGGCAGACAACCCACCTCCAGGCACGTGATGACCGCATCTCGGACATGTCTGGGGATACGATCTCTATTCGCATTGAGGTAAAGGATCCGTCTTGTTGAAGTACTCTCCAAGCATTGCTTACGAAAATTTGATGTGATCTATCAGTGGCCTGGATACCCATCTTTTACGAAGCAAATTGCTTCTAAAGACTGGAAGAAAACAAGGTCGCCGAACACACGCGAAAGACTGGCGGTCAAAGTTGCGGGCGCTGTTCACTCTTTCTTTAAGGTCAGCCTATTAAGAGTATCATGTCTGAAGTTTACTTAACCCTAAACAGGAGCATGCGAAAACTCAATGCGATCCCCCGAATTCGAGATGGCGTATCGGTCCTAATGGAATTCGCATCGAGCAGCTCGCTCTTGTCTCACTGCATCGTGTGTCACAGGGGAGTTGGCAGCCCAAATTGTGTCTCCTTCGTGACGATGCTTAGCAGCGATACATCCCTTCGTTTGACATGTATGCCGTTTCACCCTCCGGCTATCTTTGATTGACACATGTCCTCACAGCTGTCACCAAGCATTATTTGTTACTTAGCATCCTGATTCATATCAGGCATCGAGCATAAGCATATACCACTAAGCATATCATCGGGCATTACATTTATTTTTTTGTTTTCTCACCTTCAATCACATTCAGGCATTGCATTCGGGTGCTTATACACTCGACATCAAGTTTTTATTGCAATTTATGGATCTGGAAGTGGCATTGTTTTCATATATATTTTTACTGTAATCTGCATGGCTCTTTGTTGTTCCGTTGGTTTATCCTAGATGGCTACCGATGATGTACATACAAATCGTAGCTCAAACATTTTGACTGATCCGAAATTTTGTTTTTGTTCGCCATCATGACTCGGGACACATAAACACCGCGGGGGTAGAAAAATGTGGGAAAAAAAGTATCTAACAGCTCCGATTGGACTCCGATCTGCGATAAGCACTGGTCTCAATATACAAATTGAATATTGAAATATTGAACGTTATTGAACGGTGACCCCTTTCAATTTTTCCTAAAGTTCAGCCCTGCAGGCTGCAGCTTGTACCATAACCCATATACTATAAGATCATACCTTTTCCCTAAAAACGCCGCTGCATCTATCTCAACTTTAGATCACCACATCAGCGATGGCTCAGACACAACCTGGAGGAGCCCAGCGCGTCGGCTCACGCTTTCCTAAACTCACTTTCATCCTGGACCAAGGGAAACAGTTCGGGCCCCGCGTTGGTAGGCTGTGCTTGACACGACCATCCGATACTCCATCCAACCATCTCATCGACATCCCAACACCCAATTTTCTCATCGGAACATCTCGTGGTGTAATTCCACACTTCTCAAGGGACCATGTTCATTCTGCAAATGGTATCAGCTGGATCAACGTATCTTTTGAGTCATTGTGAGTTGTCATTTCACCCTGCTATCCCCGTATGGTGAATAGTGACGCTTCGGATCTTCGACTTCAAGCCTCGAGCAAACACCCCCAGTACCCACTTATCAAGCGGGATCGCAGCCACTACATGATTTCTTTGGATTCGACAGCTCGAGACACATCGTTTCGCTTTCGCTTCGTGATCCTTTGGATGCTCGAGAGATGCCTCCAAATGGAAATTCACATGTTTCAGCTTCATGCATGCGTGGCGTGAGGAAGGTGATTATTCGTTTATGAAGGTAGAGTCTCCTCTATCAAGGCTTTTCATTTTCATTTTTAGGTTACGCCTGCGGACTGGCGATCGTATGTTCTGACAATGCAGCCTGATATCGCGTTTGCTCTCAGTGATACGCCTTTTACTGCTGCCCCGCACTCGCAGAAACGCATGACTAAAAGCATCGAGCGCAGTGCGGCTTGGCTCGCAGATCTGTTGCGTCCTGTTGAACACACGATGGATGACTCATCCACGGAGTCAACTCCTACTGCTTTGAATGTCTTCGTGCATATGGCTGGTGGTACTTCGACTTCCGCAAGGAGAGCCTTTTCGCACAGTCTCATGGAGACTCTTCATGGGTTGGAAGCAAACGCGGTGAAACCACTGTCATGTTTGGATGAAGGAGTAGCTGGATATGCATTTGACCTAGCCGCCCTTCATGTCAGACCAGCTCCTTCGTCGATCCACAGCAATAAGGGCGGAAGCATCGAAATTGCAGAGAGCTCTTTGATTCTACAGAACTCGGAATCATTAGCACAAGCGCCAACGCCTAACGCGGCTCATACACCCACATCGCTCTCGTCCAGCATGATCGAGCCTCTTTCCTTCCTCTCCCTGACCCCCACATTGGATGAACTCCTCCGCGCATCGTTAGATCCTCTCCCAATCGCAAAACCACGCCTTGTCACGGATGTTCGATCCCCTCACGAAATCCTGCGTTTGATCAGAGATGTTGGAGTCGATGTATTCGATGCGGGATGGGCTGTAAAAGCAGCTGATATCGGAGTGGCTCTCGATTTTATTTTTCCAGTGCCCAGCAGTCATGACAGTGGTCCAGACCATCGCAAACGCGACGTTGGTCACAACCTGTACGATGCGAAATACGCTTACGACTTCGTCAGGTTGTCAGACGCCTTCCTCGCTGGCTGCGATAGAACATCTTCGTCTCAAACTCCCGTTTGCCCCTGCGTTGCATGCTCTCCAGTTGCCCTCACGTCTCCGATCTACCATAGCAAAGTTGACGTTCAGTCGCACCAAGCGCATTTAGACGACGGCATGAGCCGGGAACAATTTTCACCTCCTTTCACACGAGCCTACCTGCACCACCTCTTACACACCCACGAGATGTCTGCACACACACTCCTTGTCGCACATAACGTCGCCGTCCTTGATGCCCTGCTTACTGGAGTGCGAGCGATTCTTTCAGGTCATGCTGATCAACATGAAGCAGCAACCATTTTTGCCCGAGAGGTCACAAGGTTTGAGGAGGTTTACGATGGGGATATGTCAGTGTTCCATACTGCTCTGGAAAACTGGAAGGACGTGAAGCACGCACGGGGTAAAGGAAGATTGGCGCGGGAGGCACAGAAAGAAAAGAAAGTTTGATCGGTACATTCTAATGAGGTACAGTAATTGTACAGTAAGTTTCATAACGTCGGTTACATACATTCCCGTTACCATAATGCATACATGTTCCTACTTGGTATTGTCAGAGATAGCAGATGGCCGTTCCTAGGATGACATAATCAACAGACATGTTCAACCTTGTCGTTCATCTGCACTGATTGACATCCTGCATGAGCACAAAAGGGTACTTCGCGTTTCCTCCTCCGATATCAGGCACGTCAAGACCATACCCCGCATTCATACCTCAGTCCCCCAATACCATTGAAGCATTCGTTGACAAAAGCACAACTGGGAAAGGGGACGAGACGCGTAGCGAGAAACCGCCGCACGATGAAGAGCGTATCAATCGACTTCACAAGGAGCAGGAGCTCATAGAGATGAGCGAAATAGAGTGGGTTCGAGGCGGCGGAGTTCTGCGCGACGCACAAGGGCGCCGCGATGAAGCCCGCACGGAGCGTATTCGCGCGGAGCTCAAGCTGCAAGAAGAAGAAAAGACAAAAATAGGCAGATGGAGGGATTACGATGAGCGGTGGAAAGCGCTGGCCGCGTCGGATGAAGCTCTCTCGTTCGCAGATATCCCGTGGCCGCTTCGGACAGCGCCTTCTTCCAGAGATACCGATGCTTTCACGTTACCTGCGATTTCGGAGTTCCTGTTCGAGTCTCTTTCTGTTCGGAGTAATGCTGTTACGAAGAAGAGTAGGATCCGCGGCTCCATATTGCGGTGGCATCCTGATAAGAGCTCGTTGGTCGTTGGCAGGGTTGTGGCTGAGGACGTGGATGCTGTTCGAGAAGGCATTCATGCGGTGTTTCACTGCCTCAAGCGTCTACAGGATGACGAAAGAGACAATAATAATAGCGTGTAACAAATTCATCCCCTACTGGAACGAAATCGAGGCTCATCGTAGCACACGTACTTGCATCTGGTCTTCCAGTAAGTAGTCATATCATCGGTGGTAGGAGTCCAAGTCGACAATGTCATTTCATTTCCATTCACAATGAGCTGGCTGTTGCATACTGCTAAATTCCTTGTGTCGCCTCGGACTAACTACTTATCGGACTACATCCATATTCAAGAGCAATCGGATTGACTCGGAGCAAGTACAGCACGGGCCCAGGGTAGGGTAGGCTTACTAGTACCCTCCGATTACTTCCTCTGCTCAAGCTACTGCAATATACATACTAGTGGTACAATCGCACGGCTCAGCGGACGGTGTACCATACAGAAATATAACAATAACATGCACTATCGCAACATAGCGGATCTATACTACTACTAGTACGAGTACTTGTGGCAACGTTCCAAAGCGCATCACTGTCCTAATCTGGACTGAGGTGGAGCAGTGGACGAACATCAAGTGACCCCTCGATCGATCACGCTGGTGGTTTCATTGCAATGCATTATTTTAGTTATCAAAAGACGATGGAATCGACCAAGATATACATTCAAAAGGCAATATAGCATCTTACTACTCATTCGTTAATCGTCGTACAGCAGTGATATGTAATATATCATTGCTATATAACGATTAACGAATGATACAGTATGTACCAAGTGCCACGGTTATAATAAAACCAGATGCAGTGTCCCACGTCATGAGTATTTCATCCAAGAGTAACACTACAATGGCTTTCTGCAGCCTCTCGTGCCGCTTACGTCCAATCCTTCCGACCTCAACTCTCAAAACAGTCTTGTCGAGGTTGATAATAGTCATTTCATGAGGTTGACGGATGCGTGATTCCCAGCTCTCTGGGATCCGCTCATGAAGAAGAAAGCTGTGTAGGTCGTCTACACGACCTCCAAAGATTGTAATTAGGGTCGAGGCACTGACAGAACGCTCAGAAGGATGCTTGGAATGAATGACGCAATAACATACTTTGTGCTACCAAAGATCTTGTGGAAGAAGCTGAGCGAGAACTCCTTGTTTACTGCACGCGCCACTGCACGACGCTTGCCGAGAATCCTAGAGCAATCTTTAGTGGTGATGATATCATTGCCGTCCCTGTCCTTGCCGGTCGCTGCCGCGAGTAACTCCTCAATGAAGGGTACGTGTGTTATCGATTGGTCTGGTTGAAAAGCAGTGTCGAGGCCTGAAGACAAATTATTGAACATAAGAACAAGCGGAGAAAATTACTCACGTAAAAGAGAGGCGTCATGTTCAATACCATTGTGCAGGTCGATTTCTTCTAGATCAAAGGTATCCTCGCTGAAGTTTCTTTTAAGCATGCGAGCGAGAAAGTGCAGCACGAAAGAAGAGAAGGTAGGACTGAAGTTGTAGGTTGCCTGGATATGGTTGTTGAGCTCGACAAACGAGACCCTACGGCCGCTGCGCGAGATGATGCCTAGGTTTTAAATACCGTCACACTGAGATTCATCACCCAGAATTAGAGAATAACTCACCATGGTTGGCCATCGCATTGAATGCGGGGCACGAGCAGCGGGAGTTGGTTAACTGGGGAGGTATGAATTCTGGCCAGTGCCCTCCATAGCCCGGGCGGCCCTCAGGGATGACATCGCCTATGGGGTACTTGCTCCTCAGGAGGTTGGAGAGCGTGAGGAGCACATCCCAAGCCATGATCCCAACATCGAAGAAACAATGGGACAAGCCAGAGAAGAAGCCCATATTATTTCCGTGAGGATAGGTGTAGTTGGAGACGGAAGCTTGTGCTAAGCTTGAGTAAATATACGAGATACAAGCAATGTTTGGTGTGATTGTGTTTGCTTTGATCGGAAGGCTCCATATCACCGCATGCATTATATGTCGAGTAGCTGCAGGCCCGGGAGTCGCATTTTTCTCCAAGAGGAAGTATCTTGAAGCAACTTGAATTCAAGCTGAAGGGAAAGAGTCGTTTCTTCTATATCTGTTAGTAGGCTATGTACTAGGCCACCTACCAATAGGCACCATCAAGCTTCTGCCACGATGCATCCAAAGTTCAGGGTTCGCCATTGTTCCGGCTAAGAGAAAACAGGAAATCACATACGAAGAGAATGGTTCGATCGTGCTTGAGAAACTTCATTTCGTGGAAGACGGAGGCATCTGCAATTCTGCATAACTCTAGGGCTCGCCAGTTGTCAACAGGATCGTGACTGCCAAGAATAAGGATACCAGTCAGTAATAAATTAACATCATGATGTGGGTAGCCTAATTGGCCCGTGCGGAAGGCAGAGGAAGCGTGGAGATAGCCGGTGCAAACGCGACTCCCTGCAGACGACAGGGAGTCCTATGGAAATTTGAACTAATAATACATGAAGAGTGAGCCTAGCCAAAAACCTGCGAGAAAAAGCCGTGACGCTCCGAAAAACTAGTAATACATAACAACAAGAAAACGACCAATAGAAAGACATGAACTCTCGACCGCTATACGTTATAAATAAGGGAGGGATGGGAGGGAAAGAAAATAAATAATGATTTGAAAATAAATAAATATAATTGAGCGAAGCGATGGAAGAGACACCAAATTAAGTTGCCGGACCATCGTGAATAGAATGTCCACCAAACAGCAACACTTGCAGCAAAACCGGGTTCTTACGAACATAGCGTTCCCATGTATCTGAATGCCAACGCCCAATTCGCTGAATGCTGGATGGTGAGACACTGGCACCCGCAAGAGAAGTTGCACCACCAGCGCGCAATGAATGTCCCGCAATGGAGACATCAAAAAATACGCGCAAATGACGCATAAACCATGCCCGACAGGGTGGTTTACCAGAGCTGCGCAACCAAAGGAAAGGTTGCAGTTGGAATTTGACATCCCGAATGGCAAGGTATGCCGTAAAATTTTGTAGAGGATCAACGGGACCCTCACACCGTTGAATAAGTACTTCATTCCCTTTGAAATGAATATCTGCTTTATCGCGAGGCAGAAGAAATGAAAAATAATCAGCATTCAAATGAACTGAGTGACGCAGAGACAACTTTGCATAATCACGAAGTTCAACTTGGTCTGGCCACACTAGCTCGCCTAAACGCATGAGGCCGAAGAAACCGCATAAGAGTTGAGTGAGCCACAGGATGTCGTCATACGACAACGGATGAGGCATGCTAGATGTAATGCAGACTAGATCATCGCGTAATAGAGGCTGTTTCTGAATTGCAGGGCGACCAAACCGACGTGCAGATCCCTGCAAGGAACATTTCACGAGTTGAGATTGACAAATTTGACGAATGGATGGAAAGTACAGCTCCAATTGGCTAACAATCCCTGACAGATAACATTCCACAGAACGAGGTTGTATGTGTTGGCACATGTAGACCACGTAGAACAATAGAGTATCAGTGTTTGGTTCCACGGCAAAGTGATGCGTTGCGCAGAAAGACAAATAAGAGTTAAGATGAGATGAGTAAGCCCGAGAGGTTGCAGGATCAAGAGCAAAACCAAGAGAAATAGAATGTTCAAGTATGAGACGTTCTAGGGACCAGGCCTCCTGGAGCGGCTGCCTGGCATTAGAGGATTGAGAGATCATTTTTTCGCTGCCCCCAGCGCATTCCGAGGGGGTTGAAAAGGTGAGATGAGTAATCCCGGAGATACTCGAACAGCTTCTTCATTCTTCCAGCACGAAAGGCAGTCAGCAACCGTGTTATGTATTCCCGCAACATGAAAGACACGCAGATCCACGTGCAAAGCCAGGATAGCATCCATGGCAATCAACAAAAGCCAATTATATGGAGGTAGTGCTGTGAGGGTGTTGAACATCGCGACCAAGTTCATGTTGTCAGTAAACACCACCAATCGGTCATAGGGATGCAGCCGCGCAACTGTGTCTAGAATAGCGGCAGTGACAGCCAACACCTCGAAGAAGAATATGGTGCCCGAAGGGCAACCCTCAGGCAGGCGAGACTGAAACCTAAGGTTCAGAGACGGGAACCAATATCCCATCCCATCCCCAGAGGCATCAGTATATATGGTTAACGTAGCCTGAGACATATGATGAAAGTCCCAGGCGAGAGAGCGGATGAAGTATATCCCATCAGAGGTAAGGAGATGATTGATGACTCACGTGAGCTCACGAACGACATCCCAGTTAATCCAGATTGAAGCTCTCTGCTCCAGTTTGCCTGCCGTTTTGGCATATACTGCTGAAAGGCCAGGACGTAACAACGGATAAACGTTAAGAGCCCAATTAAGATGTCCTGCAAGACGTTGAAAGTCCTGCAAGGATCACCGAGTGCCTTGGATAGCAAAGCCATGAAGATTGTCGATGAGATCTGAACGCGATTGGTCTGACATCCTAATGTGCATAAGGTTGGGGTCAACATCAAAACCAATAACAGGTAACTCCATTCCGAAGACCTGCTTTCATTCTTTGTGCGGAATTCCGAGATGGTCCCAGAGCTGAAGAAGCTTGCAAAGATTACGAGGCAACACCTTGTGGTAAGGTGCATACAGTTCCATTTCCTCCTTTCGTTGAAAGGAAAAAGAGTCGTCGACATAGATGTAGAGATAGAAGATGAGAATTTTAACGGTGGCGATCCAGATTACGAGAGACATGAAAGTGTGATAAATTCATTGGGAAGTGCGACCACCGAAGACATTACAGCAATTGATGAACCGCTTATTCTCCCAGGTTACCACCTGTTTTATCTGCCAAAGCGGATGCATTGGCATATGACGATACGCTTCTGAGACATCAGCCTTCCAAAGCTGCAAGTCCCCTCCCAAATGAGATCGACGATAGTGTCAGAGACCACTCCCAAGATGCTGAATGTTGTCCAGAGTCACCCTGGCAATGTCATCCCGAGAGATCATCAAATTAAGAGCATACACTCCAGCGCTGTGATCAGTAACTAAGCGGAACTTACTAGTCCCAGGCTTAGGCACAGCATGTACCGGCATACTATACATCCCTGGTAAAAGATCTGGTCCAAACTCCTCCGAATAGCAACCAAGCGCAACTTCTTTATCGATTTGAGATTTTACAAACTCCTTTTCGGCAGCAGACTTGAGAGGACATGAAAAGTTATCGAAAGTTAAGGGCCAGTCGCCATAGTGCGTATCAGCGAACGGCCAGAAACCTTCACGAAGACCGATGTAGCACTCGGATCGGCGTTGAGCTCGTATCCTGCCAATTCCATAGGTATTTCACACACATATTCCTCGACACTCCATTTACCTTCCGAGGGTTCCGCGCGCTCGTCTGAGTCGTCCAGAGGTCGTCCATCTATTTCTGAGGCCTGTATACAGTTCCGATCCTCCATACCATGTCCCGTCTGTGTCTGTTTGACTTCGCTGGTGCGTTTTTCACTTGGTTATCTGTTATTGATTATGTCTAGGGGCACATATGTCGTCGGCCCATCAGTTACACGTATAACAACACACCTTGCACCTTATTACATGCATATCTCTGTAGCGGCTCGCCTCGAGTCTTATTACATTTCGGATGTCTTATCTCGCTACTAGTTTTGCCTACGCAGTTTACGGACTTTCACGCTATAGGATATGATCTGCCTCTCTAGATACTCGCACTGGACTTCACTTTCCCTGCTACAAGTCATAGTTAGTAGAGTCACTTTCGGATAGTCATACTTCACACAATCAATCTTTGTTCATTCGGAATGATTGTTTGGCCTGACCGCTGCCATTTCGCTCTTCGCTGTCTCTGAGTTCTCCCGATAGTCTTTGCTTAGTTATACTTCGCAAGTCTTATACTTCGATACACCCGCCATACTTCTCTCGGAACCTTCGCTGTTCAGCAGAAGCTCTTTGGACGCTTTGCGCAACCTCGGACCTTCGTTTCTAGACGTCGGACCACCCTCGGACCACTTCAGACAAGTACTTCGGTACTTCGGACATATCCTCGGAACACCGAGTGCACTCTTGGTAACTTTCCTTCTCTCACTTCGATCTTAACAAGATATCCCTTGCTTTATATCAAGGAGCATTTCTATAGGCAGTCTCTTTGGGACGAACATCTCACTCACACTCTGAGTCTAAAGGTAACACTTTTGTAGCGCCCACATAGAATCAACTCTTTACACCGAGACAAACAGAATTAACAAAGTCAGGATTAGGATGGTCCGAAAGCAAGGACTCAAACTCCTTGATGTTGATAGAGGTAGACACGTGAAACAGATGCGGAAAATCCGAGATGGTGCGAAGCGCTGAAAGATTTTTGAATTCTTGTTTTGGAGGCCGAGGCAAAGGTTTAGCAGATTCTGTCCACAGAGCAGTCGGACTTTGAGGATGTGAGCGATCATTCCAGATATTCTTTCTCCTATGACAAGGAGACGCTGCAATAAGACTATTTTGATCCTTCTCCAATCTTACCGAGCCATGGACAGTCGGTTTTCTTGTGCGCTCCGCGACAACCCTTTCGGTCACAGCAATGGGCAAAGAAACATTCCGAAGAGGTCTTGAGACATGTTCCTCGATTCCACTTGTGACAAGGGTCTCGTTTTTTTCCTCCCCCACTTGCCCAATCTGACTTCCCTCCTCCGCTAGAGTTTGATTCGGAGGAATTGGGACCCACGCCAAAGGAGGACAAGAAGGTGTATTGGAGTTCTCCAAATGCGGAATGATCAGTGAGGCATAAGTGTTGTTGGAGTGACACCAAGGTGTGGACCGCTTTATCGTACTCGATGACACGATGATGTCATGAGGTTTCGAAGGCATGAAAGAGTCCGGACATGTGAGCATTCCAACTGGTGTATTCTTCCCAATGCTGTGGAAAGACGAAGGTAAGGGCATTAATGTACTTGGTGAAGGCAATGTTATGATCTGAGGCTGAGTGGATTCCAACCGAAGATTTGTTTGCCCGAAATGAGAGTTCAACTTTGTCGTCGATGACGTGTGTCTGTTTGGGTTCAAGGTCCGTGGAATGGGCGGCTTCAAGGACCTTTCCCAAGTCGACAACTTTCCATTGGACAATATTGAGCCATTGTTCCGGAGGGAATGGTGGACATCCAGGCATGGATAAGATGTCCCAAACAACTGCTTTGGGGTCAACTGCGAATCATTCAAGTTGGTCGAAGGTTTGTCTGATATCTGGCGCCAAAGAGGCAATGGCACTGACTCGCTTTTCATGCCATGGAAACTTGGAGGTATTGAGGTGTCCTCGAGATCATTTGATTCGAGGTTCATCCTCGTCAGAAGACTCGGAACCTGCTCATTCCTTTCTGACCCTATTTTCATCCTCTTGAATCTCTTCCCTTGGAGGTAGGTCTCGCTCTTCTGTTTCACAAACAGGTGACCCTCTCCTAACTTGACTTCCCCGCTCGGCAGCCTTTCCATTCGCTCTATCAACGGAGTCGAGCATATCGACATAAACTGCCAGGGCTTCTGGGAGGCTTCCTCTGACTCTGATACTGGTTGATTCAAGAAGGACTTGATGCAAGGCAAGGATGGTGTCTGCCTTTGCGTTTTCTCGTTGACGATATTGTTCAATAATCTCATTACATTTTTCAACACACTCTGAGTCCGAATGTGCGGGAATTTCTTCCACTCCAGACGAAGTGGTTTGAGATGTGCTGGAGATAGCTTGTGATGACCCAATTCCATTATTAGACATGAGGAATTTATTTTGATGAAAATGAAGTGATTATGTCACAACCCTTTAAACGAATTAACGCAGGGCAGAAACTAGGACTCAAACAAAGAAAGATCACAACAGAGGATGGGCAGCAGGTATGTCTTGGATTGCTCACTTGGAGATACAAGAGGTTTGAACTAAAGAACTACTGACTACAAGACACTACCTATATACATGTATTGAGATGGAGATCGAAACTGAGTATGAACTAACTAACCAATGAAAATAATTAAAGGTATCGTATGATTCTATATATAACTATGATGTTGTTACGACACACGGTTGTGTGCGACTAGGATGATCTAAACAGCGACAACCATGACAGTGGTACCGAGTGCTGAGAGTCGTCGGCCTTTACAGACAAGCAAAGGTTGTGTACTCGAACGTAGCTCATGGTGGTTAACGAGGGGTTACGCTGAGATGATAGCGGTTTACAGACAGTGAGAGGCGTCACTGAAGGTACGAGTCGATGTCGAGCAGGTAGCTTTAGCGGGACAAGGAGTTCAAGGGTAAACCTAGTAAGATTAAAGTAAGGAACATCTACTTTAATCTTCGACCTTATATAAGGCTACTCTATCGTATCTAAGCTCAGCTCGAAGCTGGGTTCTAATCTGCTTATCTACATGAGTCAGAGATAGCGTCCATGAGGCGGGCTTCTATTGTAGATAGGGTCTATGCGGCACCCTTCTATCAGTACATGAGGCAACACGAGGCTTGCCTTCTATCTTGATAACATAAATAGGTCTTCTAGACCTATGTCATCATGTGTCGTCATATGCGGTCCAGACCGCTTATCTAAGCCGGCAGTTGCCGCTTATCGTCTATCATCATCTATCGTCATCTATCGTCATAGAGCTGGTGAGACTCCGGTATCGTCTATAGCTGTGCGGTGGCGGAGGGCTGTCTGCTGGCAGGGG
Source organism: Suillus discolor (assembly GCF_016758755.1). NCBI lineage: Eukaryota > Fungi > Basidiomycota > Agaricomycetes > Boletales > Suillaceae > Suillus > Suillus discolor. The sequence goes on along the minus strand of NW_024541273.1, from coordinate 75,570 downwards.
ACTCATGCCATGTTACTGTAACAGATGTCATAACATGTGCCGCAGCCGCAGTAAGACTCTGGAACATTCCAAGAGTGTCGTGTGGCATGATGTCATCTTCTGATAAGTCACGTGATTCAGGTACAGGGGAATTCGGTAATTCTACAATAGACGCCATAGGCGCTTCTTCAACTATAAATATGTTCTTAGGTTTATCTTTAGGTACATACTACAGGCGCTATACTTGTGCGCTTAAAGGACTTCGAATTTAGGAAAGTATAATGGTTCGTATTTGGAACTCGTGACAGATTATGAATTATGACACAAAAAGTTTCTGGCGAGACAATGAGAGGAGGTCAGAAAGAGATTAATCATATAATATAAAACTAAAGAGAACCTACCTGGCGAGACGACGAGAGGAGGTCAGAAAGAGATGAGAGCCCCTTACAGTCGTCACTCGCCAGGCAAACCTCAAACTCTGCTATAGGAGAGGAGGAGTTTGAAAGAATATTGGGATTGTTGCCCGACAAACAAGCCTAAAAAGTACATGTGTGGCCGCACGACCATAGCAGGGCTTAGACCAGCGCACATGCAGGCTTGCAAAGTAGAGGATGAGTCACTTTTGAGGACTCGAAGTTCCGCGACAGACACGCAACCGCTTTTTCGGCCAATTAGCTTCGTATAACTCACATTAAACCCAAAAAATTCAAAAAATTCAAGCCGAAAGGAATCATACCATTCACATAAACACCTTGGTACTGAGTCAAACGCAACGCGAAGCTTGAACCGTGCACATGAAGGCCCACCATGATGGTGCAGATACATATAGCTATAGCGAACGGACTTTGCGGGAACGTTAAGACGGAGCTAGAAACACAAGGTACGATCTCAGTCTCGTTTGAAGAATAGGGTACGGTTGAAAAGTCGATATTTTTCAACAGCTGTTTATAATACCTGTTAATAACTGTTAATAACACTGTTGAAAAGTCATCGTGTCCCAAGGCCTGTTGAAAATTGTGAATAAATCCAGGGCGTGTGGGAATATTTTGAATCAACTTGCGAGGCTCGAAAAAGTACAATCGGACCCCTTCCGACCCCGCCAGCCTTAATTTTAACTCCATGCCAGACAAACGGACAGGATCGAAGTTCACATGGGCGATATGTGCTAACCAGATTGCTCAGACACTTGTTGACATGATTCAAATTGGACAGTAGTATGACATTCACTGCTGGGCTGAAAAGATGAGACCACGAAAGGAACCCTATCGACCGACAACCGACGGTGAAGTTTCGTGATATCAACAGAGACCTTCTTCGTGCTGTTACCACATGAGTCAAACAAACTACCAATGACGTGCCTGCCGAGGACACTGGACACAGCAGTGACAACTCAGAGGACTTTTGGATGGACCAGAACAAAGCGCCATTGTCGAAAATGAGGCCCGTTGACTGGATATTCTAATTTTTCACATTTTTTCACTGCGAAAACATTATTCACACTGTTGATAAATATTTTTCAACCGGTTAATAACTATTAGTTGAAAATTGTTTAAAACACCTGTTGATAAATGGTCTGAGGCAGTCTGTTTATAAACAGCTGTTGAAAAGTCGCGGGGATTTTTCAACCGTACCCTATTGAAGAACTCTTTATTGACATGTGCAGTACCTAGAAACACAAGGTACGCTACGGTCTTTTGGTCAGCTAACGCTGACGTTACAGGAATCGACTAGGACTTACATCTCAGTCTCGTTTGAAGAACTGAGATGTCGCTATGATAGCCGCCTGGCTTTATACTAGGTGAGTAACGAACAGAAATAAAGAGATATCGTTTTGACGTATATTTCAGGGCGCAGTACGACGTCATGTCGACGCTGCCCATTGGCCGGTTCTGGCTTGCGCTCGGACCAGCAACCTTATCGTCCTCTGGCCGTACCTATCTGTCGGATCTCTCGGCCTCTTCTCTCTCAACTCCCTCGGACGATTCGGCTCTCAACAATAGCTATACAGTGTGGCGCAGTGTATCCTACAGAGATATGATGTGGGCACTCTGTAAGAACACAGCGGAAACGCAGCTCGGGATACAACGTTGAGGGATTAGGACAAGATGATGGCGGCAAAACAAAATACATGAGGCACAGCAGCAGAGTGTTTGGCATGCATTTCAAACAGAGTAATCTTGAGCTTGAAGTTTGAACACTCCAGGTTCACCTGAAGACGATTCTATTCATATACATAGGGAAACAAACATTAAAGCACATGAAGCCAGGTCTGCAATTGTACAGGGAATAGCAATTTCTTGCATCGTTCAAAGCGCGCCATAAAACATTGTCTCCTCATGGTCCACCCTATCCTTCCACTCCTCTATCCTCCCCATCGCTGGCTGAAAGCGCGCTCCATCCTCATTGGATTCATTCTCACTGTCTTCCTATACCTCGTGGATGCGATTATACGCATACCCTGCTACTCACAATCAGTTCAAGGGCATGCGTAATATAAAAATACACTGTCTGACAGCGCAATGCAAAAAGTTAGACGTGGATATTCACCAGGAAAGATAGCATCACATACCGTGCGAGGGTGAAACGTGACTTGGGCAATCGTGGAGAAACTGATCCTGACGGCATCAACTCAACAGATGACATCACAAACCCTATGAGAATAGGCAATCGCTGGCGGTGAAACACCGGCAGCACTGAAATCACACCCTGCCACTTTGACAGGGCGGGTCTTTGTCAGAGAATCAGCGTCAGGCAAGCAGGTCAAAAGACGAGAACACGCACTCTCTGAGAGCGGGACGCGGCCAGAGCACCATCAGCGCCGGGTGAGCAGGCCATAAGACGAGAACACGCACTTTCTGAGGGCGGGACAGGGCCAGAGCACCATCAGCGTCGGGTAAGCACACCAAAGGACGAGAACACACACCAACTAAGAGCGGAACGCGGCCAGAGCACCATCAGCGCCGGGTAAGCAGGTCAAGAGACGAGAACGCGCACTCGCTACAAGCGGGACGCAGCCAGAGCACCATCAGCGTCGAGTAAGCAACGCAAAAGACGAGATCACGCACAATCTGAGAGCGAGACGCGGCCAGAGCGCCATCAGCGTCGGGTATGCAGGTCAAAAGACGAGAATACGCACCGCCTGAGAGTGGGACACGGCCAGAGCACCATCAGCGTCGGGCAAGCAACGTTAAAGACGAGATCACGCACAATCTGAGAGCGGGACGTGGCCAGAGCACCATCAGCGTCGAGTACGCAACATGAAAGACGAGATCACGCACAATCTGAGAGCGGGACGTGGCCAGAGCACCATCAGCGCTGAGTAAGCACGCCAAAAGACGAGAACACGCACTTTCTGAGAGCGGGACACGAACAGAGCACCATCAGCGTCGAGTAAGCAGGTCAAAAGACAAGAACACGCACCCCCTGAGAGCGGGACGCGGCCAGAGCACCATCAGCGTCGGGTGAGTAGGTCACAGGACGAGAACACGCACAAACTGAGAGCGGGACGCGGGCGGAGCACCATCAGCGTCAAGTAAGCAGGTCAAAAGACGAGAACACGCACTTGCTGCAAGCGGGACGCGGCCAGAGCACCATCAGCGTCGAGTAAGCAACATAAAAGACGAGAACACGCACAAACTGAGAGCGGGACGCCACCAGAGCACCATATCAGCGTGGAGTAAGCAACGTAAAAGACGAGAACACGCACAAGCTGAGAGCGGGATGCCACCAGAGCACCATCACCATACAGGTTAGGGTTAGGGTTGTTGCACTTTCAGTTCAACATTGTTAGCGAAGTTTCATGGTAACATACCGTTTGCTGGACATGAAAGTTGCGAATAAGGTGCGTCTCTGCTTCAGTTCCGGGAATGTAGTCAATGCAGGATCGTGTTTTCCGCTTTGAACTTTTTCCGCGGGAGATCTGAAATCGTCGTTTGCATACTCGGCTTTCGGTTGTTAGGCGCTGTCAGCCAACAAAAAAGACAATTATACTCACCAATTGATCGAGCAACCAGCCTGACGTTGGAGTGAATGCTCCGCGCCAATGCGATTGACAGCGCCACAAAAGTGACATTGGTATTCAACTTTCGGCCGTGTCTCTTGTTCAAGGATGACCCTCATGACGATCGTTGTGCCTGCTTCGATTCTTGGCCATTTATGGCTTGTAAGTCGGGTTACTTGTTTGTCGTCGTCAATGCATAAATCGTATTGTCCTTGCTCCATATACCGTCTCTGAATTCGAGCTTCGATCGACTCTGATTTGAACAGAACCTGGAGCATATCATTGAGTTGCTATGGAGAATTTGATTAGCAAGCTTCCCAATACGGATTTTACGTTGGGAAGGCAGACCTGAAATGAGGTGCAAAAGGTCACTGATATTGGATGTTCATAGCCTGTTGCGTCTACTATTTTCACACAACCAAGTGCGGTTAACTGCATGGAAGTGGGTCCCACAGAATCCTGCTGCCTCCGTAGAATTGCCAACACTTCGTCCATGTCGTGTCGATTTTGCATTTGAGATGACAACTAATAAAGCGGAATGGTGAGTGCATGCAAACAATCTTGAGAGAGTAGAACACAACCGAATAATCCGCCAGATAATGGTCTATTTCGGTGGAGCATCCAGTGATATCTTGTGTAACAGATGCGTATGCGAGACCACGCTTGCCCAACTGTGTTACTTTGGCATGCATGTCTAGCAGCATCCTGAGTGCGACTCTATGTCAGTAAATTCAAGAACACATCAAGAAGGTATATACCCAATTATGGCTTTCCTCCGGTGTTGTTCAAAGGGATCCTGGGGGGTCGGGGCGTTGCACAGATAACAGCTTAGTTGTTGAAGTCGTAAGGTCAGGCGATCTAAGTCTGCCTTATTCTGAGTACGTCTCTGTGGCGGTCTTTGAATCAAGAAACATCCTGGTAATAAAATAAGCTCTCACATCTATGGCTTGAAGGATTGTCAACAATCCACCAATAACAGCTTGGATCGGAGAACCGACAACTGGAATTGCAGATGTAACGCCCTGGACGAAAGGACCAACTGTCTGAACGACGTCAGAAATTGTGCGGGCGGAATTGCCATGGGAGGCTGTAGCGGAGGAAATATTGATGGAGAACTCGAGGCTTGGATTCCCCGCCAGAGAACCAGGGTGCACTAGTAGTGATGAATTCCAATGGAGAGTGGATGAAGAAACGGAAAACTCACTGGGAATATCTGCAGAGATGGAGTCATTGTCTTCATGGTGGGTTGTCGAGCTGTACTGTGTGCGTCTGTTCTTTGTGGGGCGCTTCGACCGAATTGCGCATACTTTGCTGAGATCGAGATCCTTGAAAAAAGCCTTGATCGAAGCCTTGGCTGACGGAGAGGGCATTTTGTCGGGTGGGTTAGATGATAGCTGGTAAGAGGTCCAGGGAATACAAGACGGAGGGGAGCGAGGGAGTACTTAATAGCTGTGTAGAATACAGTCCAATCGTGCATGTACAAACCTCGTGTATACTGTATACTTACGTACATAGAGTTCTGGAATGACTTGCTGCGAGCACGCCTGGATCAGACCCTTGAAACATTGAAACAATATTGCAGCTCCAGCGATCGCGAATACTGGTGGCGGTGAACAAAGACCCTAGTAGGGTAAATTCGTCACGGCTCCACTTGGTTGCCGGTCCGACGACCTCATTTGGACTTTGTCAGCATGAATCGAGTGCTTCTTTTTTCTCTATTGTCTCCGTTGTTACATGCCCATTGCCCAAGCTTCTGGTTCGAAGTTGCGGCGCCTCGCCTCGCCCCTACCCTTATCACTGGTGATTAATTGATTTCAGATCGAGTTTGCAGACGACATGGTACTAGTGGGAGGTCTGTTGTGACGTCATCTGTTTAGGTCAAGCTCTTTGGGCCTCTCGCGAGCGTTTACTCTATGTGTAATCAATATCCTGCCGGTTCGTACCTAATCTCATCTTCATTGTGGACAACTTTGCAACGTTCAACCGAGAGCAACATGCTCACTGAGATCGCGTGTGAGGGTACTATTTTCTCAAAACAGTAATTCTCGTTGTTTTCTGAGCTCAAACAAGCACTAATCATCCCCTCTGCCTGTCCTCAGATGAATACAACTTATCAGCGCTTCAGACACAGATATATGTATCTAGTGAGCTGCTGCGGAATTTCTACTAGACACGTCTCTTTCACTCGGTAATCTCCCGTTTGTATCGTTCGTCCTGTATTCGGCCATCCTTCTGGCTAGACAAAGTAGTTGCAACATGTTATTTTGTCTAGACTTATTCGGTGTCTCTAAATCTAACTGAAACGCTGAATCAATATGCTTCCAATTTGATCCGACTCGACACCACAGATATCATGCACCACTGCCAGTTGATACGTATACGTGTACGTTCCTACACAACAACTGTACTTGTACCGAACGCAACGGACAAGGTGTACAAACATCTACGTGAGTGAAGGAATACCGGGGTGGTACAATGGAGACGTTAAGGCAAGGAAGTGGTTGCAGACATACCTCGTGCAGAAGTTCAGAACGAAAATCTGATCACCGAGCTCAAAGTGCCAAGTTTTACCAACACCACGAAGATCCCCAATGGATCACTCAGTTGGCGTTGACGTGAGTATTGAAAAATACAAGACACACTGCGAGGACCTCCCATGCAGTGCTGAGTGTCCAAGTTTCGGTCGCAATTTGTGTCGCTGGTGAATTGATAGGTGCCGAGGACAAGCACCTCCCTGATGAGCCTGATCATCCACCCATAATCCTTACCACTCGAAATGTCACCACTTGCCCTCGTCGCTCTGTAGCAATCCAGTTAGTTCGACAGGAATGGCAGGCATCGGTGCAGATTACCCACTACATCTGTCATCGTGACTCCCAGAAGACTCCCTTCACGCAACCAGCCAGAAGCAACGAGAACACAGTATGTAAGGAAACATATATGGCATGATGTTGCTGTTCATGAGAGATGGTTTGTTAGCTGAGTGCGAACTCGGAATCCATACAAACATGCAGGAAGACTCTAATGCGTCGAAGCTCGATACAGCTTTTTAACACAAATAAGTTATGTAGAGAACTTACTTAGGATTGGAGGCGATGGTGGTGTGAGAGATTCACATGATAATAGTCACGAGATGGTCGGTCAATGTGCTGAGTGAGCTGCACCCACCGACGAGGTCCTTGATTGGGCATCTGTTGAGTATTCACCTGTAATACCTGCCTTGCGAGCCATGTTCAGAATTTGCAATTGTTCGGCTCAAGCTCGACAGTTTGTTCAACCGCGAAGATTGAACAGGAAGGGGGGCGTTTTGTGTTTGAGGAATTTGCCTGAAAGCTGGAGGCACCTGCGTTTAAATTCAAGGGGCCAGCTGCGGAGCTCGTCAGTCGTTGACAGGTTCGTGACTGAGGATGTGTTTGAGTCTTCAAGCTATTCACGCAATCTCAAGCGTCTGCACAATCTCTCGAACACGAGGAACGTGCACCTTTACTAGCCTCAGACCAGACGCAATGCAATGGGTGATCTCTATTGTAAATTGTGAGTGAAACAACCAAGAACATTAATGTATATTCAAAGGTGATGAACTCATCATATTCATTGGTAAGGGTACTAGGTGTCGCGATCAATAAGGGAGAGCAGACGATGTGTGTAAGGTTGATAACGTCTGACGAGTTCCCAACATCACGTAGCTTCGGGACAGATTTTCAGACATAAACCTTATGACGTTCTGCAGCCTCCCGTGCAGCCTCTGCCCAATCCTGCTCGCACACACCAAGCTCAATTCCTAGTATGGTCTTGTTTAATTGCATCAGAGTTATTCCATAATGTTGGCGGATGTGCGATTCCCAGCCCTCTGGGAGTCGTTCTTCATGGAGGAAGCTATGGAGCTCGTCCACACGGCCTCCAAAGACAGTGACTAGGGTCGCGGCACTAACGGAACGTTCAAAAGTGCGCTTCAAAATGAATGATGTAATAGCGTACTTCGTGCTCCCAAAGATCTTATGGAAGAACGCCCCTTGGACCCGTACCAAGTGGCACCCCGACTAGGACCCCGGAAAACAACCGCATCAAACGCGCTCAACGGCGCCAAGGCAGCCCAACGGCGCCCTGCGCACACCCGGAACCTCAAGCTCGACCCTAATTATCATCAGTCACTCAACGGCTCGAACGCCACCCTCACTGCTCAACACCAACCATGCCGTCAAACGACTCAACCAATACCGCCACAGCAACTCAAACAGGAAGAGGCAACCGCAAAACCACTGCAAGCAAGCCTCTACTCTCATCCAGCAAGACAATAGAGGAACACGCACTAGGTCTCGGAACAAAGACCGACGTCAACAATTTAGTCACAGCGAGGAAAACACTCACATCGCATGGCCTCAACTTACCCACGGCCGGCAACACGCTAATGTCTATTTCGGTCGCACTCTTTGAATTCAGCGCAGCAGCCAACCTCGGAGCCACGCACACGGACATACTGCGAGCTTTCGCATACGCTGTCCATGATGCCCATAAGAACATCGACACCGAAAGTATCATAGCCAAGACCCAAGCCCTAATGGGAGGACCAGTCGCCACGTTGGACGAGAAAGTAGAAGTATTGGAAAACCTGTTGGAGAAGCATAAGAAGGACATGGAAGACACAGTGCAAGAGGTGCGTAGGAAGGTTCAATCATCATTGGCGGAACTAGTGGAGGCGGCAAAAAGCAATCGGTTGGCTACCCCACAGCAGACTTCCGTACCAGACAATGTGCCTGGCTCCAATGGCCAGAGGTCATATGCATCTGTAACCAAGGACAGCCCCTCTCCGTTACTAACAAAAGCTTTGGTGAAAAGTGAGGCGCAAGCCCGACAGATTTTAGTAGACAGGAGATCCCCACTCTTTGCCAATGCTCTTAAGGACCTAACAGAAGCACAACTAGTAGCGAAAGCCACCATGGCGATTGAATTCATGTCCAAGGACAACACAGAGGTCCCTGACAAGATGGCTGTCCTCTCAGCCTGCAAACTCTCGCATGGAGGAGCCCTCTACAAATTTGACTCCGCAGAATCTGTCCAATGGCTAAACGTCCCAGCACACAGAAGCAAGTTCCTGGAACACTTCGGTATTGAAACCGTCATCAAGGACCGGTCATTTAATGTGCTAGTCGAAAACATCCCCATAGCTTTCTCGCCGGAGAACAACGCTGCATTAGCAGAGGTCGAAACGAAGGCCGGATTAAAATCTAAGTCAATACACAGAGCCAGATACATCAAGCCAATGGCAAGACGCAACCCAGACCAGCGCACAGCGCACGCAATCTTCACGTTCGGCTCGAAAGAGAGCACAAACCAAGCAATCAAGTTTGGGCTCTCGGTGGAAGGCAAGAAGGTATATGGGAGGAAACTAATCTCGGAACCCACTAGATGTTTAAAATGTCACTCATTCGACGGATCGCATGTGGCAGCAAATTGTCCTCAAGACAACGATTCCTGCGGAACATGCTGCGGAGCACACCGCACATCAACATGCTCAGTCACTGACCAGAATCAATACTGCTGCAAGAATTGCGAAGAGGAAGGACACGCCGCCTGGAGTCGGAACTGCCCCACATTCACAAGCAAATGGGAGAACCACAAGAAACGGAACGAGGATGCTAAGTATCGATTTTACCTCACGGAAGATCCACTCACGTGGGAGACACTGACAAACCAAGGACTGTCCAATGACAGAGAGCCAGAACAACTGACCCGCCAGCAGGCAGCGCCCCAACAACACCACCCTCCCCCGAATGCTCCAACGTGGGAATGGCGAACAGTGAACTGAAACCAACAACCCCGTCGGACCCAAGGCAACCGGAACGCGAACCACGTACCACTAGGGAGGCAATCCCGCCTACCAGACAACTGGATCGCCAGCAAGCAGCCGTCACAACCACCGCCCTGCCGCAACCAGGAGGAAGAACAGCAGCACGCCCCGCAACTTGATTGGAACAAGTCCCCATACGGCTCCCCATATGATCAGTACAACCTGGAAGGATGGGATCAAGACCACTATAACGACCAATGAATAACAGCAACAATGAAGCCCAACCCGCAAACGACAGTCTCAAGATATGGCAGCAAAACTTACGCAAATCGCCCAACGCGTGGGAACATATGTTAAAGAACCTTAATCTGAACGAGTATGATATCGCCTGTATACAAGAACCATATTTAAACCCTGTAAATCTCGCTAACACTTCTAACCTTAAACAGTTCTGGGATGTAGTCTATCCGACGGACCACCACAACAGCGCAGGACGATCACAAATGCTCACCCTTGTTAACAAGAGACTATCCAAAAATAACTGGCACATAGTACCGGTCAAGTCCCCCAATATCACCGCGTTAGAACTCACAGGTCAATTTGGCAAGGTACGCTTATACAACATATACAACCCCTGCGACAGTGACTCCACAATCAACTTCCTCGAACCGCACATGCGTTCAGAAGACAACGCCAGACGCAACCGCGCGCCGAGGGTCGCTCAAGGTGACAACAGCGATGCGAATGAACATATAGTATGGATAGGCGACTTCAATCGCCACCACCCCATGTGGGAAATGACACATAACACGCATCTATTCACTGCAGCGAACTTAGATGCTGCAGGAGCCCTAATCAATCTCTTGTCTTTGTACAACTTAGTGCAGGTACTCCCTCCGGCAATAGCAACACTAGAGGCGTCCAACACCAAGAACCTCACCCGCCCGGACAACGTATTCTGCTCCGCCCAGCTAGCGCAGTCCTTCACGAAATGCAGTGTAGAGTATCACCTGCGACCGGTAGTAACTGATCATTTTCCTATTATCAGCACCCTGGACCTCACACCCGAGCGAATAGTCACAACCCCAAGGTCAAACTTCCGAGAAGTCATCTGGATCAAGTTCCGCGAAACTCTGTCCAACAAACTTGACTCAATCCCACAGCCAAGAGAACTCACCAGCCGCGAATCCTTCGAGACAGCCTTCACTAACGCAATGCATCGCCAGCACAGTGGCAGAAAAGGTACCAAAGTTGAAGCCATCCCCATACGCCAAGAGATGGTGGTCCAAAACCCTTGATGCTCAACGCAAGGAGGTACACAAGTTAGGCCGCAAGGCCAAACGATTCCTTGCCAGAAGAAATGATCCGATACATGAGGAATACAGGGTAGCGCGCAACCGATTCTCGGAGAGCATCAAGAATGCAAAGACGGAACACTGGAAGGAGTGGCTCGACAAGCTGGATCCCTCAGGCACCTGGACCTTTCACAGATACGCCGCAAGCTCCCCCAACGACCAAATTCAAACGAGAATCAAAACGCTTCAGGACCCAAGAGCGGACAACCAAAACGGCGCAACTCAGGACAATGCACGCAAGAGTGAACTACTATACGACGTATTCTTCAGGACACCACCGGAAAATGACCATGTTGACCCCAACTACGAGTATCCTCCCCCCGTCTGCGACTTTGCACTGATTTCAGACGCCCAGATACATCGCGCGATAAGCAAGCTAGCTGCACACAAGGCCCCCGGCCTCAATGGCGTCACCAATGTGGTATTCAAACAATGCGCAGACCTACTAGTCCCGTTCATGGGCGAAATCTTCAGAGCAACTTTTACGTTGAACATCTACCCAAACAAATGGAAACAGTCATCTACCATAGTGCTACGAAAACCAGGAAGACCAGATTACAGCGCCCCAAAAGCATACCGCCCGATAACTCTTCTAGACACCATGGCTAAGATCTTATCCTCATGTGTAGCAGACGACCTAACGTACATCGCAGAATGATACAACCTTCTTCCAGCCACGCACTTCGGAGGCCGACCAGGATGCTCAACAGTGGACTCCCTGCATTTACTCACTAAGTTCGTCACCGACTCATGGGCCTCACAAAACAACCATGTCTCACTGCTGTTCCTGGACGTCAAAGCAGCATTCCCAAGCGTCATAGTGAACAAACTCATGCACAACCTGAGGAAAGCCGGAATCCCACGTGAATATGTAGAATGGTACCGACGCCGTTTAGACAACAGATCAACATACCTGTTCTTTGACGACTATCAGTCCAATCTCTTCAATGTGATAGACGGAATAGACCAAGGATGCCCATTGTCACCCCTCGGATTCATATTCTACAACTCAGATGTCCTACGGATAGCTGACCCCAACCCAAGAAAGGGAGAGCTAAGTTTGGGATTTTTAGATGACGTAGCGCTAGCCACGAGAGGCAGATCCTACGAGGAGGCCAACAATAAGCTGAAGCATATGATGGAGAGGCAAGGGGGAGCGTTAGAATGGAGTGAAGGACATAACACTGAGTTTGAACTCGACAAGACTGCACTAATATGCCTATCTAGCAAACGCATCCCAGACCCTTTAGACAATCGCAAAACAATCCCAACTCCCCGCATCCCAATCACCATCCGCAACCACACCATCAGACCATCCAGCTCGCACAAGTTCCTGGGAGTAATCATCGACCAGAACCTCAACTTCAAGGAGCACGCTGCTTACGCGATGGCGAAGGGCACGAAGTACGTACTGGCGTGCAGGCGCATGATACGCCCAACAACCGGCATCCACGCAAAATTGATGAAGAAGCTATACGAAAGCGTCGTCATACCCAAAATGCTGTATGCAGCCGACGTTTGGTGCGCAGGCCTTGTCAGCAAAGGAAAGAGCGCGAAAGGAGGAGGTCGGGGAGCCAGAGGTTTCGCCTCCCAGATGGCTAGAGTGCAGAGGATGGCCATGTTACTGATAACAGGGGGACTAAGATCATCCGCGACCGATTTATTAGACACGCACGCTAACATACCTCCGTTTCAACAGACTCTGAGGAAAGCATGCCACCAGGCAACATTGAGAATGGCATCGCTCCCGGTGACACACCCACTAGCAAAGGGGATCAAGTCAGCATACGAGTACAGCGCAAGTAGGAATTTCCAGGGGAGAAAACGCTATCCATCACCCCTACACAAGCTGATGAATGAGTTCCAAACAGATCCATTCAAGATCGAGAAAATCGAACCGGTCAGACACAATCCCAAATGGGATCCGGACGTCGAAATTCGTATAGCGGACACCACACTGGACGCAATAACAGATGATACGCTCACCGATGAAGACTTAAAGTTATACTCAGACGGATCTGCGATAGACGGAGGTGTGGGGGGAGCGGCTGTGCTGATGAGAGGGGAGGAGGTGGTCAAAGCAAAGAGGATGTACCTGGGAAAGGTCGAAGAGCACACGGTGTACGAAGCAGAGCTAGTGGGAATGATCCTGGCAGTGCAGATACTGAAGGAAGAAAGAGGACGCAGGGGAGGCACCATGTCTCTTGGAGTAGACAACCAGGCAGCGATTCGGTCCACCACCGCGTTCAGATCCAAACCAGGTCACTACCTGGTGGACAAATTCCACGACGACCTTCGCAAGACGCTCCCAAAGATGGACGACGGGCGGCTCACCATAAGATGGACTCTGGGGCACGTAGGGATAGAAGGGAATGAAGCGGCAGACAAGGAAGCAAAGAAAGCCGCAGCGGGAGAATCATCAGGCGCTATGGAACTCCCCAAGTCGCTCCTAGACAAGGAAGGAAGAATCAAAGTCCTACCGCACAGCAAAACCGCACAGCAAAGCAGCACGCAAGCAGCACTTCCAGGGAGAGATCAAAAGCGAGGCTAATACCATCATGCGCAACTCCCCTCGATTCGCACAACTCCAATCAATCGACCAGTCAGCCCCGTCGAGAAAATTCACCACAATCATCAATACACTACCCAGAAAACACGGCTCGCTACTCTTTCAACTACGCACAGGACACGTGGCGCTGAACAAATACCTACACCGCATATCGAAAGCTCCGTCAGCAGAATGCCAGATATGCAACGAGCACGAGGAGACCGTTCACCATTTCCTGCTGGTATGCCCGGCATTCACCCAACAACGCAACAGACTCAGAGACGAAGTGGGCCTGCGTCAGTGCAACATCAAGTATCTCCTGGGAGAAGGGAAAGGAATGAGAGCAACGCTGAAGTACATCGCACGAACGGGGAGGTTCGAGCCAATTTTCGGAGACGTGTCGCCCCCAGAAGAGGACGAAGAGACGAGATAGAACCAAGGGAAACACAAACACCAATGTAATAACCCCGCAAAGCCTTAAGAAGGCTCCGCTGTCCTCGCATCAGCCGGGACCATTGTAAAGAGTTGATATAACAATACGGAAGAGTACATACCACGAAGTAGCAAGTAGCAAGTAGTGTCCACCATAGGGCCCTGCCCCGCAGGACAATAAACAAGGATTAAAAAAAAAATAAAAAAAATAAAAAGATCTTATGGAAAAAGCTGAGAGAACTCCTTGTTTACTGCGCGTGCGACTGCACGCCGCTTGCCGAGTATCCTGGAGAGATCTTTGGTGGTGATGACAGTATTGTCTTTTTTGTCCTTGCCAGTAGCTGCTGCAAGTAACTCTTCAATGAAAGGTACATGCTTTGTCGATTGTGTCTGTTCGAGAGCGGAATCGAGGCCTAAAGACGAATTATTCAGACATACACAAACAAGGATATCAAATCACTCACGCAAGAGGGATCCGTCGTGTTCAATACCATTATGTAGGTCAAGTTCTTCCAAATCAAATAAGTCCGCGCTGTAGTTTTTCTTAAGCATCCGAGCGGCAAAGCGCGGCACAAATGAGCAGAAGGTAGGACTGAAGTTGTATGTTGTCCGGATATGATCGCCAACCTCGACAAACGAGATGTTGCGGCCACTGCGTGGGATGATACCTGGTTTTTGATATCGTCAACACCAATACTACCACCTATGCTTAAGCACGGAGACTGGCAGGATCACTCACCATGGTTGGCCATCGCATTGAGCGCAGGGCAAGAGCAGCGGGAGTCGGTCTCCTTGGGAGGGCTATACTCGGGCCAGTGCTTTCCATACCCTGGGTGGCCCTCGGGGGTGACATGCCCGATGCGACGCTTCCTCCTCACGAGATTGGAGAGCGTAAGGAGGATATCCCAACATAAGATCCCGAAATCGAGGAAAAGACGGGACACGATGGAGAAGGGGCCCATTATAGCTATGTCGAAGGTGTTAAGTCGGGGATAGGAAGAGAGATGGATAGATGGATAGGTACGGTTCAAAGGAGCTTAAGTATACAAGGGATCCGAATAACGTCAGGGGTAGTGTCATAGGACTGACGGAAAAGATTATGTATCTCGGTACTGAACGCTTGGCCTGTGGAATCCCATGTCCCCCAAGTATAGACCGAGACTCATGTAGGAGGGCCCAACATTAGTGGCGGACAAAAGGAGAGATCAATAGCTTGTTAGTTTACGCATGGTTAAGCCAGACCATAGAGGAACTCGAAGGAACTGAAAGAAAGACTCGTCCAACAGTCATTGCTTTCAAGTTCATCAAGCTTCTCGGCTCTAGGTATGAATGGCCCAATGTTAACGTTCAACGTTCAGATATCAGAATTTGTGGCGGTTCCGAAGAGGATTGAAGTTGTAATTTTGGGCGTTCGATAGCTTGAATATTGACGCAGCCTTCCGAGAGCCGGAGCGCTAGGCCTGCTTGTCCAATCCCCAAATGCTAATACCACATACGAAAACCACATGGGACGATCAAAGAACCTGGAAACACTTGAGTTCGAATGACAGTGACAGGTCTCCTCACCAAGCCAAGTAGCAAGAAGTATCCGGTACTGATACCGCTGGACAATAGCAGTACAGTCCATTTTTGTCGAAATCAAATTCAAGTTGACGTTGAGCGTCTCGAGTGGAGTCCGGACTCAACGAGTAACTGATACAAAGTGTTTTTTTTGTGAAATGATGTTATCAACAGCTATAGCGACAAGCTTGTCAATTCTAAAGGATGCGGGAGTTTCACCCGTAGAATTCGATGCGAAGTTGTTCAGAGAATCAAAATTTTGAAATCGAACGTGAGTCACGTGATGTCGGTGCTTAATCTGGAGTCTGGACGTTCTCTTGGTTCCTTCAGGCTTCGATAGCGAACATGACAGCAGCAGCAAGATGCACGCCAGGGCTTGCTTCCACTTCATACAAGCTCCCTTTCATGATTTCAGCACCGAGATATAATGGGCACCGTAATGCCCGCTGCTTCTCATCCACGTGTCGACGAGCAGCCCACTTACGCGATCACTATGCAACCCTTGGAGTCCCAAGTCCCTCACAAACTCATGATAGACACATTTCTACCAAGTGAGTCGTCCTTATTGATAGCAAAGGATCCTACTCATGGTTTACGCTGACTCTTAGCTCAGCAAGAAATATCATTCCGATGTCAGTCAGGACAGTATGGCACGGGGAAATTTTCACGCAGTAAGTGAAGCTTACGCAGTGCTTGGGGATGATCGGAAGCGGTACGTCTCAAAGCGCTCACTCAGGCTGGCACATCATGCACAAATAACACAGGTGGCAGTCGCGTCTCTATTCTTAGTACGCTCCAATCACTCCAGCCACTGTATTACAAATGCCTTCGTCTGACCAGTTTCCACGAGATAAACTGAATACGAATGGCCCTCCTTTGACAAGAACGACAGCGGGGGATGTAACGGGCGTCACTAGTGCGCACTGCGGATGAAAGCAAAACGACTGGCAGCTTCACGCGCCTTGTGGTGGCGGCTTTGCCTCAGAAAAGGCAACAATATCCTTGATTCTTCCACGTCGGTTACGCTAGCATACTAGGTCTTGCCAATGGAACTGGAGCATCGCAAAATACCGGAGTCACTAGCGATAGCCACCACCTCATAGAATTGATATTCTGAACCTGTAATGGACAAAGTGCACTTGGCCAGTAAACGCCTTGGCCTCTACACTCGAGGGGTGATCTCCCAGTAAGCGAAATTCCAGTGCATTTCATCAAGACGTTCCCGGTCTCCTGATTTCAAATATAACAAGCAACTGGTAGGCAACTGGATACTAGTACTGTCGTCCATCGCTCATCTCTCCCAAACATCAGGCCTTCCGGCCCTTGCAGGAATTGTATCAAGCTGCGAGAAAAATGAAGGGATGGGAGGCTGAATTCTGAGCGGGAAGATCGATCGATCGTCGAGCAGAGTCAGCTAAGACCATGATATGGCAGGCCGGGGCTGTAGCTCACCGCTGAGCGCTCATCGATGCATCATGTGTCGATGCGGGAATGGCAAAGAACATCAAGAGACCCGGATCATGATAGCAGAACATGGCACGACTCCAGGCTTGCGCGTGGAGATGTAACTTGGCTGCGGACAAGAGTTATGTCTGCCTGCCGGTTGTAACCAGCAGAACTGACCCCAGGGCCTGAGTATTTCTGCCCCGTACTATGACAGTGAATTCGGCGAAGTCAAGTTTATGCACCGGTTAGAGCACGACCCATCTGAGCAGCCTGTGGCCAGTTCTACTCGTCACACAAAGAGTATTTAGAAACCGTCCAGAAATGTTCTCGGTAACGCAAATTTTCTAGATAAGAACAGCAAGGGTGCTGTGTAAAATGATGCCGGCGAAGACTTGAATGAACCGCTGCACGTCCTGCCAGTACTACGTACAGTCGACGAGACATCTTTGAATGTGGAATGGCCCTGTGATTGCACATGAGCACGATATCTGAAACTCAGTAACTTGTGCGCAAGTCAAGATTTACATGTGAAAGAATCAAGGTTCACAATCAGCTGTAGACTCGGAGGAGGACAAAAAGTGAGCTAAAGGATGCTGATGCCGATCGATAAACTACCGCTTCAAGCCAATGTGGATATCATGACAAGATGAACGATAAAACTGAGATACCCATGGACGTTCACCAATGCTTCTAGCAGCAGCAGCAGCAGCAACAACAACAGGACAAGCCGCCTCCATGTTCGCCGGTGTCTACCTGAACTGCTACTGGTTGATGTTGCTGTTGCGTATTGGGATCCTGTGAAGGAGGGTCTTCATCAGGTATCAAGGAGTGCTCACTCCCAGGAGCACCCGCTGCAGCATTACGCTGTAGATTTGAATATGAGACACCAAGAAACAGTCCGAACAAAATAACCGAGCGCACCTGTCGACCTTGGGCAAAAGGAACGTCGACAACAGGTGGCGTTGCATGATGGAGTGGTAGGGTAAATATGCGTCGTAGGTAAGTTTTGAAGGTAGTGGTGGTGGCGACGGGTGGTGAGGTGGCGGGTGGTGCAGGTGCAGGTGTAGGAACTGACTGAAACCTCCTCGTCATAGCGAGCCTCAGTCTTTTGAGATGCCCAAGGCGCCCAGCTCGCTGTTGAAATCTTGGCCCGGAAACCTGAGAATACTGTAATAAACTATGTGAGAGAGAACAGAAAGATACGCCTATGCACGCACTTGATGCATTCCATAGAAATTGGGTTCTGCATCATAGCCATCGTGATCTTGGCCGGGGATCTCTGCCTGCATAATAGTCAGTATCGAAAGAGGTAAGGAAAGAGGTATATACACCAAGAATACAGTCGTTGTGCGCAGCGAGCGTGCTGCATTTCTCCTTGAACTCTGAGTGACACGCGGGTGAGCATGATAGTCGTGGGTGACATGATGGAAGACTTGCCGTTGGACCAATCGAGACAGCTGTCCTTCGCAATGTCGTCGATGGCGTCCATCATGTGTGTGTGTGCTTCAAGGGCTTCGTCGGGTTTACCTGCTGAAAGGAAAGCCTGGCACCGTTTCTGGTGCGTAGTGAGCAGCAAGGATTCGAGATCCCAGCCGAAGAGCTGCAAAAAGAACTAGGTTATGGACAGCATTATGTATGCATCATGTCGACGCACCACAGTCAAGTCTTGGTATGCGAAATGAATGTATTTCGATGAGAAAGCGTCTGAGTTAATAGCGGCAGTGAAGTGATCAGCGGCTTCGTCGTGATGCGCGCCATCGAAAGCTTTGATTCCAAGTTGAACACGTAGATATGTCTATTGCGTAAGTTGAGAATATCAGGATTGATGACCGAGTGTGGCCACATGACACTCACTTCCACGACACGACGCGCAAGAGGATCGATATTCGGACAAGCGACATCCCGGTCTTTGATGAGCAGCATTGCTTCCTCGTGTTGATCTGCGTTGAAGAGTGCGATGGCCTGGAATACCGGATGAAGCAAATAGCATGGGAGACGAATTAAATGTACCTTGATCAAGAGAAGAAATTGGTTGGTTTCTGAATCTTGGTTTGTGAACGTGGATGCAACGTCGAATGCAACCATTGCTTCTTGGATGTGACCTTTTCCGCAGAGGGCGATGCCTTTCGAGATAAACCCAATCAATGATGGTTTAATGTTGATTGACTATGTCACGGATGAATGTTAGCCTTCCGTAAGATGGGTGGGTCGATCGCACCTTGATTGCATCCTCAAGGGCGTTGTCCGAGTTGTGCTTCCGTGCCATAACGAACGAACGATTAGCATATGAAGTAAAGTCGTTGGCGTTGGTGCGGATCTCTTGCGTGAGGAGCTCTTCAGCGACAGACAAATCCCCAGTTAGACATGCATCGCGGGCTGTTGTAATGTCAAGGATCTGTACGAACGATGCTCGAATTGCGTAATGAGAGTCAGAATGGAAACTCGCCTTTGAATGAGCCTCGCTGGGTACTGCCCATTCTGAGATCTTGTCTTCAACTCCGCTGAGGATGTGCTTGCCGTCCACAGAGAACGCGACACATGTCGCGGCGGATGAATGCTCAAAGACGGCGATGGTTCGTTGATCTGAGAGCCGCCAGAGACGGACACGCGTGTCGCCAGATGCAGAAGCAACGAGGGTGCCAGCGGGATGAATGGCAATGGCGTAGATAATATAACCAGTGTGGCCTTCCCAGGGACGACCGACCTGCTGCCAGGTTGATGTGTCCCACTCCCATATGTAATTACCACTTCCAGAAAGAAGGCGTGTGCCATCAGGCGTCCACGCGAGTGGCACCTTCCATAATGACTTGTGACCTGTCAAAGATGCGACGCGTTCCCTTGTGCCTGGATTATAAATTTGGATATTTTGGTATGTTGCGATGGCAAGAAGTTCACCAGAAGGCGAATATCGAACGCAGTAGACATTACTGCCACACTCGATTGTATCTTCTTGCATCTGCCACGTTTTGGTACTCCAAAACTTCACCGTGCTGTCATATGAACCAGTGGCCAGCACCGTTCCATCCGGAGAAAAATCCAAAGAATAGATTGCGTTGGAGTGGGCTTCGATCGGTTGAGTGATGAATTCGCCAGTTTCACCGTGCCAGGTGATGACCTTTCCATTTTCATCACTGCTTGCTATTATTTGACCATTTCGTGACATCGCCAATGCCTGCACCTTCCTGCCATGCCCTTCCATCTTCTTCAACACAGCACCTGTGTCCAAGTCCCAAAGACGAAGTGTATTGTCCGCCGAGCCCGCAATCATTCGTCGTTTGTCGGGGAACACTGCGACTGCAGTTATGCGCCCCCCATGATCTTCAAAAGTTCGAATGGGTGTGGTGCTTGGAATGAGCTGTGACATTTTACTGGACATTGATGGTGTTGAGGGATTGTGGGTGTGTTACAGAGGTGCGTGTATTGTGCGTTTTTATGTTACCTTCACGCGCTAACCTTCTTCGTCTCCATAGACGCCCAAGACACGAGGCAGTTCGCCATCACCGGTTCAGCAAGAGTGCTCCCAATCAGTCATAACCGAGTGCGTCTTGATCCGACTTGAACGTTGATCCCCGTCAGGAAGGGAGCGTTTCCAGTACTATGCACCAAGCTTTTGTTGCTTTCGCCTGCTGTGAATTCGAGCCCGAGAGCGACCATCATGCGCATCATAAATAGAAAATACAAGCCAATGATGTGTGAGACGAAAAGCAGTCTCGATTCTAGCATTCCAGTCAACATCAGTGGTCGTCCGCGCCTGGCCACCCCCATCTAACGAGCCGAGTCGCCCCGTCATGCCACGACCGTACTCTGCGGCTAGCTAGTGTGGACTGCCAGTGTAGAACCTATAAACTTCCATGAATACAGGTGCAGTAGTACAGGAGTACGCTGATCGTCACTAGTTCCATCATGTGGGTGCTCATATGTGCGCCAGCGTCCAATGTGCACATCCAAGTTTGTCAGCAAAAAGCGTCGGTGCGCAGGCTGCTTGGTATCGATCTATTGTTCGGAGAAATGCCAAAGGACCGCTTGGCATAATGGACACAAGAAGTGGTGTCAAGTTCTAAGGTGCACCGTTGGTGAGTCCCTGAGTCAGTCCTCGTCTCATACTTCTTAATCGAATTGCCAACAGGGCCGTGGGGCTCACGCGATTTCCAGTCATTGTAGACTTCGAAACCAGTGAAATCTCGGGAATGACCAAAGATGTAGAATCGCGCGTTCGTGAAGCACAGCAACAGTTCCCTGCATTCAAAGATAAACTTGTGCTCATGTTAGACATGACTGTATATCCGCCGGAGGTCCACGCGCTCCCCGTGCACAAGCTTGAGCAGTTTCCTGGGGATGACCCCATATGGCCAGAGATCGCTAACGAGATTCACCAACGAAGCGACTCACCACCGAAAGGATATATGTTTCAAGGTCCACCTGGGAAAGTCGAAGTTCACGCTGTTCAGCACGAGCACGGCGTTGCGTATGGCATTTGTGGGCCAGTATTTTTCGGATGATGAGGCATCTGTTCATGAAGATGAAATCGATGATTCAAAAGCGTTAGGCGACTAGGACTTGGATTACGATTCTGAGTCATTGGATAAGTGCTATAATGTTTGACGGTCCTTGTGCTATATGTTTAGTAGCTTTCGTTGACTATGACCTTGCTTTACTTTGTACAGGACACATGCAATACTAATCTTGTGGGTTGAATAAGCCGAGAAGTGGTAAAAGCGATCGATCAATATTTCACTGGATTTCAGAGATTGTATCCAGGCGACGTCCATGGTTCCTAATCTACACACAATGGAATGCAGGCAATATTAACTAGGACTGAATGCTAGCCCGTGCTTCCACAAATTCCAGGATGTCTGCGTCAGAGGGCCGACGTTCCATATCTTCTAACCAACAACTCTGGATGAAATTCCAGTCGCTGTCCCTGATAACAGGCGCGGGCGGCCTTTCGGGTCTTATGCCGCGTAATATCAAGGTGAGTAAAGTTAGATAGCCACCAGAGATGTAATGGTATGGGACCTTGCCCTCCAATACCTGCAGAGATATGAGCTGATTCAATACTGATGATCCAGGTTACGTGCCTGTAGCATGATCCCTCCGAAAGAGTATACATCATTTTTCGGAGAGAATACCGGCGCCGGCTCATTGCCTTCGTCATCGAGCGCCAAGCATTCTGGCGCCATGTAGGGTGCGGTGCCTCCGCAATTGGTTGGCATCAATGCTTGACTTATTCTCTCAGGAACGAGAGCAGAGAGACCAAAATCGGTGAGGTGTGCTTTTCCGTCTTCATCGATGAGAACGTTATTCTGAGCAAGCTTCAGTTGGGGTTTTACACAACTCTTAAATGTGTACATACACCGCTCAAGTCACCATGGATAATTGACTGCGAATGCACTGCCTCAATCTGTGTTAGCTGACTCGTATCAACGACAAAACATCGAACATACGATACTGAAGCCCTTGAGCTATGTCCTTGAGCTAAAGAGACCTTAACGCGCGGATTATAGTAAGATGAGAAATTGACCGAACCAGTGCAAACTTTTCGTTGTAAGAAAGCCTTTTGTGCACACGTCGAAGGTATCCGGTCAGCGCACCATTTTCTAACCATGGCGAGACAAGTGCTGGGAGGGAGCCAAAGCCATCTGCGACTCCCCAAAGAGGAACGATATTCTTGTGTTCAAGTCTCAACCATAGCATAATTTCCCTGAACAATCGCTGAAGAACCAAAAGTCAGTTGATTGAATGCAGAACCCATGCCTACTGACATTGATAATCGTCAACATGTCTGTATTGCCTCTCAAAATTATTTCCTTGACTGCGACCTAGATCACTATTAGAAAGGTAGAACGAAATGACGGACAAGGCACCTACATTGACACGAGTTGACATGGAAGGGGACTGATAGCCTTGTTGGACGGCATCAATGCCTCTTAGATCGAGCTTCAAGTCGCACCTATGAATAATACCAAATCCTCCAGTGTTCTGGTGAACATTGTTGAGCCGTTCGACCGAGGTCGTCAGATCAGCAGCACTGAAGATGATGAGCCTAACAGTGGCATGCATGAAAGGTTAGTGGCTTACCCGGAACTTTGGACTAAAACTAAGTAGAGGACCTTCTGGATTGGAAGATGGGATATCACCGCCGACAGGCACCCTTGCACCAAGTTCAAGTGCGCTTCATCAATCTTTGGATCAAAAACCCTCTGAGGGTTGTGTAAGATAAACATCGCAAGGATCATACCTCCACTGTAGGAAGAAAAGGCGATGTACCCTTTTCTTTTTCTGAAAGCACTTGACTCTCTTCCCAAATCCACCAGTACGGGACCTTTCCCGACAATACCTGGAGAATAGCAATGTAAAATGCATAGAAAGTTGATGAGCTGCACAACGTACCAGAATTGCGACGCAGCCATATGAATACACATCTCCTTCTTTCGTCGGTTTTGGTGCTCCCGTCTGGCCACCAGTGAAGATAAACTCAGGTGCAGTGTATCTTGCATCTCCCGGGAGCTGCTCCCTGAACATCTGACTATCTGCTTCAGCCAGGATTACCGAGTGACTGAAGTCTGCGATGCGCACACGGCCTGAACCGTGAAGGAAAATACTGTCCTAGGGATGCAGTAAGAATCTTTGCGTAACGTAAGTAATCGAAGCATACACCCGTTAAATTGCCATGCGCAACGTCCCACTTGTGTACTAAGGATGCACGTGAGTTCCATGCATGACCAGTTATGGGAGACACTGACGATATTCGATACCATACGCCACATCCAGTAGCTGTCCATTCGAGGTCAGAGCTGAAGAACCTATGTATGCCACAAACTTTGAATCATCAACTCACGATATCCAGCTTCCGACGCGCAGGTAGATAAGAGTGCTCTTGTTTCACGTAGTCGTGCAGCGAACCGCCTGCCATCCATGAGTATACAAGGGATGGGAGAATGCCAAAACCTTCAGTCATTCCATAGAGGGCAAGGATGGTCTCGTGCTTCAACTTTTCCCTGACATGCATCTCACGGCGAATCTTCTGCCAAGCAATACATCATGAATTAATCCGTGCAGCGAAGTTGAACTGTGTCTTCACTCACATCAAACACTTTGTTCATATCACTGTAACTGTCAACATTATCCCCCGAAGTCTGGACTGCGACCTGTCGACTGATGTATTACATACAATTCCGTAGATCAATGCATATACACTAACCTCGATCTCGCCAGACCCACGCACCACCCACTTGCATTTCAAAACCGCACCAAGGACGCCCAGATCATATGGATGATGTTCGCATTTCGTGAGGTCGTCTTGCGATATTCGTGTCACTGTGACTCGAGGTTGCGACACCATCGTCTTCATAGTCTCCGCGATGTTTGTCTGTGACCACAAGAACTTCACTATTTCGCCAACCAACGGGCGGTATTCCATATTCCTTGACAAGCATCGTTGTGCAAACCGTTCTATTTCTTCGTTGATACTAGTAGCCAATCTGGAGAACGGTTCGCGCCCCCTTACCACTGCTGCTATAACGTGGAAAGCCTCCACGAAACTGGCATAAGGTTGAAGGCCAGAAAATACCTGCCTGATATCACCATCGTGATACTTGAATGGGAACACGCGACGCACCTGCATCATGATACATCCATACGAGTAAATATCACTGGCCTTGGTTGGCTTGGCGTATTCGTCAAATAGCTCTGGAGCCGCCCACCGGACATTGCCTGAGTGACATGAGTTAAATGTAGGGTTGTCATATTCTGCGAGGATCATCGAGAGACCGAAGCCCCCGAGACAGAGCCTCCCGTCACTACTGACTAGGACGTGGGTCTAAATTGTGGAACCGTCATTTCTGCATAGAGTACGACGAACGAAACCTACATCAGTAAGGTCACCATGGACAATATCCTTGTCATGCACTACAGTAAATCAGTCAGTTGAAGCGCAAGACCAGAGCATCACTCACAATACTGAAGACCAGCTGCTATCTCCCTTACCTGACATGTTACGTCAGGGCTCAACGTGTCTCCGCAGATTTGAAATACATACCATACTTGACTTCCTTTCCCACGAAAGACCAACTTCCAATTTCAAATAATGGTGCAGTGTTCCATTTTCCATCCATGGACTAATAAACGCAGGAAGGACTCCAAACCCTGTCACAATACCGTAAAGAGGGAGAATGTTGTCGTGCAACAAATTTGCGCAAACGTAGGCCTGGCGCCGTATAGCCTGTCAACCAGAAATCAGCAAGTAACGTTGATATGCTATATCGAGACCTCACCAATGCAGTCCTTTCCACCGATGCCGTACTGTCCGAGTCAGCAACCCTCACTACCTTGATTGCAACCTAGAAATAAGCAAATCAATTTGCGTGCACACTTGCTTGGAGTTGGGCTCACTGTGACAGGGGGATTAGAGGTGGACCAGATACATTCCCAGACATCACCAAAGCCACCGGTTTGATGAGGAACATTCTGAGTTTTCCTGAGTTCTGCCTCTGGGATCTCTCGGAGAGGAGTTTTGAAATTAATGTTGTGTGGTGGCATCTTGGATGAGAGTGTGGGTGCAAATGATACGTCGAATAGCAAATCCAAGTAGGGTGTAAGTACAGAGCGCTCTCCCTAAATGATAGATAAGGACATCACCTGGACAAGTGTCCAGAGGTGTCCAGACGCGCAAAAGAATCGATCTATCACCTATCGGGCTATGCTCTTATCTATGAGTATTGTTCGGGTTGTCTGCAGCCTTCGAAGCTTCTCTGTATATATATAACGGTAAATTTAGGTTTACAATTCACGGATTGAATATTGAGTTCATTAGTAACATTCTACCATAGTATGATAGTAACCATACATGCATGCCCTTCTTGGCTCTGAAGCAGAAACGTGATCTATTCGACTCGTACCATTTTCTACCTTCAAAGGATATCTCTCCTGACGAACCTGGAGCACTTCAATTTTCAAAGTTCCGGGGATCAATCGATCAAGCTTGCAGCTTGCACCATAACCCATATACTACAAGATCATAACTTTTCTCTAAGAACGCCTCTGCATCTATCTTAATATCAGATCACCACATTAGCTATGACTCAGACACAAGTTGGAGGAGCCCAGCGCATTGGCTCACGCTTTCCCAGACTCACTTTCATCCTGGACCAAGGGAAACAGTTCGGGCCCCGCGTTGGTAGGCTGTGCCTGACACGACCATCCGATACTCCATCCAACCATCTCATCGACATCCCAACACCTAATTTTCTCATCGGACCATGTCCAATATTCTGCAAATGGTATCAGCTGGATCAACGTATCTTTTGAGTCATTGTGAGTTGTCATTTCACCCTGCTATCCCCGATGGTGAATAATGCTTCGGATCTGCGACTTCAAGCCTCGAACAAACACCCCCAGTACCCACTTATCAAGCGGGATCGCAGCCACTACATGATTTCTTTGGATTAGACAGCTCGAAACATATCGTTTCGCTTTCGCTTCGTGATCCTTTGGATGCTCGAGAGATGCCTCCAAATGGAAATTCACATGTTTCAGCTTCATGCATGCGTGGCGTGAGGAAGGTGATTATTCGTTTATGAAGGTAGAGTCTCCTCTATCAAGGCTTTTCATTTTCATTTTTAGGTCACGCCTGCAGACTGGCGATCGTACGTTCTGACAATGCGGCCTGATATCGCATTTGCTCTCAGTGACACGCCTTTTACTGCTGCCCCGCACTCGCAGAAACGCATGACTAAAAGCATCGAGCGGAGTGCGGCTTGGCTCGCAGATCTGTTGCGTCCTGTTGAAATCACGATGGATGACTCATCCACGGAGTCAACTCCTGCTGCTTTGAATGTCTTCGTGCATATGGCTGGTGGTACTTCGACTTCCGCAAGGAGAGCCTCTTCGCACAGTCTCATGGAGACTCTTCATGGGTTGGAAGCGAACGCTGTGAAACCACTGTTATGTTTGGATGAAGGAGTAGCTGGATATGCATTTGACCTAGCCGCCTTTCATGTCAGACCAGCTCCTTCGTTGACCCACAACGATAAGGGCGGAGGCATCGAAATCGCAGAGAGCTCTTTGATTCTACAGAACTCGGAATCATTAGCACAAGCGCCAACGCCTAACGCGGCTCATACACCCACATCGCTCTCGTCCAGCATGATCGAGCCTCTTTCCTTCCTCTCCCTGACCCCCACATTGGATGAACTCCTCCGTGCATCATTAAATCCCCTCCCGGTCGCAAAACCACGCCTTGTCACGGACGTTCGATCCCCTCACGAAATCCTGCGTTTGATCAGAGATGTTGGAGTCGATGTATCCGATGCGGGATGGGCTGTAAAAGCAGCTGATATCGGAGTGGCTCTCGATTTTATTTTTCCAGTGCCCAGCAGTCATGACAGTGGTCCAGACCATCGCAAACGCGACATTGGTCACAACCTGTACGATGCGAAGTACGCTTACGACTTCGTCAGGTTGTCAGACGCCTTCCTCGCTGGCTGCGATAGAACATCTTCGTCTCAAACTCCCGTTTGCCCCTGCGCTGCATGCTCTCCAGTTGCCCTCACGTCTCCTATCTACCATAGCAAAGTTGACGTTCAGTCGCATCAAGCGCGTTTAGACGACGGCATGAGCCGGGAACGATTTTCACCTCCTTTCACACGAGCCTACCTGCACCACCTCTTACACACCCACGAGATGTCTGCACACACACTCCTTGTCGCACATAATGTCGCCGTCCTTGATGCCCTGCTTACTGGAGTGCGAACGATTCTTTCGGGTCATGCTGATCAACATGAAGTAGCAACCATTTTTGCCCGAGAGGTCACAAGGTTTGAAGAGGTTTACGATGGGGATATGTCAGTGTTCCATACTGCTCGGGAAAACTGGAAGGACGTGAAGCACGCACGGGGTAAAGGAAGATTGGCGCGGGAGGCACAGAAAGAAAAGAAAGTTTGATCGGTACATTCTAATGAGGTACAGTAATTGTACAGTAAGTTTCATAACGTCGGTTACATACATTCCCGTTACCATAATGCATACATGTTCCTACTTGGTATTGTCAGAGATAGCAGATGGCCGTTCCTAGGATGACATAATCAACAGACATGTTCAACCTTGTCGTTCATCTGCACTGATTGACATCCTGCATGAGCACAAAAGGGTACTTCGCGTTTCCTCCTCCGATATCAGGCACGTCAAGACCATACCCCGCATTCATACCTCAGTCCCCCAATACCAAAGAAGCATTCGTTGACAAAAGCACACCTGGGAAAGGGGACGAGACGCGTAGCGAGAAACCGCCGCACGATGAAGAGCGTATCAATCGACTTCACAAGGAGCAGGAGCTCATAGAGATGAGCGAAATAGAGTGGGTTCGAGGCGGCGGAGTTCTGCGCGACGCACAAGGGCGCCGCGATAAAGCCCGCACAGAACGTATTCGCGCGGAGCTCAAGCTGCAAGAAGAAGAAAAGACAAAAATAGGCAGATGGAGGGATTACGATGAGCGGTGGAAAGCGCTGGCCGCGTCGGATGAAGCTCTCTCATTCGCAGATATCCCGTGGCCGCTTCGGACAGCGCCTTCTTCCAGAGATACCGATGCTTTCACGTTACCTGCGATTTCGGAGTTCCTGTTCGAGTCTCTTTCTGTTCGGAGTAATGCTGTTACGAAGAAGAGTAGGATCCGCGGCTCCATATTGCGGTGGCATCCTGATAAGAGCTCGTTGGTCGTTGGCAGGGTTGTGGCTGAGGACGTGGATGCTGTTCGAGAAGGCATTCATGCGGTGTTTCACTGCCTCAAGCGTCTACAGGATGACGAAAGAGACAATAATAATAGCGTGTAACAAATTCATCCCCTACTGGAACGAAATCGAGGCTCATCGTAGCACACGTACTTGCATCTGGTCTTCCAGTAAGTAGTCATATCATCGGTGGTAGGAGTCCAAGTCGACAATGTCATTTCATTTCCATTCACAATGAGCTGGCTGTTGCATACTGCTAAATTCCTTGTGTCGCCTCGGACTAACTACTTATCGGACTACATCCATATTCAAGAGCAATCGGATTGACTCGGAGCAAGTACAGCACGGGCCCAGGGTAGGGTAGGCTTACTAGTACCCTCCGATTACTTCCTCTGCTCAAGCTACTGCAATATACATACTAGTGGTACAATCGCACGGCTCAGCGGACGGTGTACCATACAGAAATATAACAATAACATGCACTATCGCAACATAGCGGATCTATACTACTACTAGTACGAGTACTTGTGGCAACGTTCCAAAGCGCATCACTGTCCTAATCTGGACTGAGGTGGAGCAGTGGACGAACATCAAGTGACCCCTCGATCGATCACGCTGGTGGTTTCATTGCAATGCATTATTTTAGTTATCAAAAGACGATGGAATCGACCAAGATATACATTCAAAAGGCAATATAGCATCTTACTACTCATTCGTTAATCGTCGTACAGCAGTGATATGTAATATATCATTGCTATATAACGATTAACGAATGATACAGTATGTACCAAGTGCCACGGTTATAATAAAACCAGATGCAGTGTCCCACGTCATGAGTATTTCATCCAAGAGTAACACTACAATGGCTTTCTGCAGCCTCTCGTGCCGCTTACGTCCAATCCTTCTCGCGCACACCGACCTCAACTCTCAAAACAGTCTTGTCGAGGTTGATAATAGTCATTTCATGAGGTTGACGGATGCGTGATTCCCAGCTCTCTGGGATCCGCTCATGAAGAAGAAAGCTGTGTAGGTCGTCTACACGACCTCCAAAGATTGTGATTAGGGTCGAGGCACTGACAGAACGCTCAGAAGGATGCTTGGAATGAATGACGCAATAACATACTTTGTGCTACCAAAGATCTTGTGGAAGAAGCTGAGCGAGAACTCCTTGTTTACTGCACGCGCCACTGCACGACGCTTGCCGAGAATCCTAAAGCAATCTTTAGTGGTGATGATATCATTGCCGTCCCTGTCCTTGCCGGTCGCTGCCGCGAGTAACTCCTCAATGAAGGGTACGTGTGTTATCGATTGGTCTGGTTGAAAAGCAGTGTCGAGGCCTGAAGACAAATTATTTAACATAAGAACAAGCGGAGAAAATTACTCACGTAAAAGAGAGGCGTCATGTTCAATACCATTGTGCAGGTCGATTTCTTCTAGATCAAAGGTATCCTCGCTGAAGTTTCTGTTAAGCATGCGAGCGAGAAAGTGCAGCACGAAAAAAGAGAAGGTAGGACTGAAGTTGTAGGTTGCCTGGACATGGTTGTTGAGCTCGACAAACGAGACCCTACGGCCACTGCGCGAGATGATGCCTAGGTTTTAGATACCGTCATACCAATGAGATTCATCACCCAGAATTATAGAATAACTCACCATGGTTGGCCATCGCATTGAATGCGGGGCAGAGCAGCGGGAGTCGGTTAACTGGGGAGGTATGAATTCTGGCCAGTGCCGTCCATAGCCTGGGTGGCCCTCAGGGGTGACATCGCCTATGAGGTACTTCCTCCTCACGAGGTTGGAGACCGTGAGGAGCACATCCCAAGCCATGATCCCAACATCGAAGAAACAATGGGACAAGTCAGAGAAGAAGCCCATATTATTTCCGTGTGAATAGGTATGTTTAAAGGTGTAGTTGGAGACGGGAGCTTGTGCTAAGCTTGAGTAAATATATGAGATACAAGCAATGTTTGGTGTCATTGTGTTGACAGTCACAAGGCTTCGAGTTTGTTTTGATCAGAAGGCTCTGTATCACCGCATCCATTATATTTCGAGTAGCTGCAGGCCCAGGAGTCGCATTAATGTTCTCCAAGAGGAAATATCTTGAAGGAACTTGAATTCAAGCTGAAGGGAAAGAGTGGTTTCTTCTATATCCGCTAGTAGGCTATGTAGGCCACCTACCAATAGGCACCATCAAGTTTCTGCCACGATGCATCATGATCCAAAGTCCAGGATTCGCAATTGTTCCGGCCATTGGCCAAGAGAAAACAGGAAATCACATACGAAGAGAATGGTTCGATCGTGCTTGAGAAACTTAAATGCTTCATTTCCTGGACTCGGAAGACGGAGGCATCTGCATAACTCTAGGGCTCGCCAGTTGTCGACAGGATCGTGACTGCCAAGAATAAGGATACTAGTCAGTAATAAATTAACATGTGGGTAGCATAATTCAAGCCGAAAGGAATAATACCATTCGCATAACGAATGCTAAACGCCTTGGTACCGTTCGAACGCAACGCGAAGCTTGAACCGTACGCGTGAAGGCCCACCATGGTGCAGACACACATAGCTATACACAGTGTAGCGCAATGTACCATACAGAGATATGATGTGGGCACTGTAAGAACACGGTGGAAACGCAAGTTGTGTCGATGAGTGACAAGTTGAAAAGTTGATGGCAAGTCGATCGGAAGTCGACGGCTTCCTTCCGGAACGCTTGAATTTGGAATGACGTATTGAATATTGAACAACTAAGGCCCAGGATTCAAATGGTTATACAGACTCCTCAGGAAGCTACTGCTCGGGATAAAACGTTGAGGGATTACTAGGACAAGATGATGGCGGCAAAACAAAATACGTGAGGCACAGCAGAGTTTTGGCATGCATTTCGAACAGAGTAATCTTGAGCTTGGACACTCCAGGTTCACTAGAAGAAGATGCTGTTCATACATATACATAGGGAAACAAACATTAAAAGCACATGAAGCCAAGTCTGCAATTGTACAGGGAATAGCAATTTCTCGCATCATTCAAAGCTTGCCATAAAACATGGTCTCCTCAGGCCTCATGGTCCTCCATATCATCCCACTCATCATAATCTTCCCCATCGTCAGCTGAAAAATCCTCGTTGTAATCATTGTCACTGTCTTCTTATATCTCCTCGATCCTGTTATGCGCATACCCTGCTACTCACAATCAACTCAAAGACATGCATAACATAGAAACGCACTCACCGTCTGACAGCGCAATGCAAAAAGTTAGACGTGGATATTCACCAGGAAAGATAGCATGGCATACCTGGACGTGACTTGGTTGGGCCATCACGGAAAACCTAATTCTGGTGGCATCAACGTCAAAAAAGAACAAACATTTCAATACATGACATCACACACCCCATGAGAATAGGACATTACTGAAGCACCACCAGCATTGAAATCACAAGCTGCCACATTGACAAGGCAGGACTTCGTCGAAGAATCAGCGTCAGGTAAGCAACCCAAAGGACAAGAACACGGACGTCCTGAGAGTGGGACACGGCCGGAGCACCATCAGCATCGGATAAGCAGGTCAAAAGACGAGAACACGCACTCGCTGCAAGGGGCACGCGGCCAGAGCACCATCAGCGTGGAGTAGGCAACATAAAGGACGAGAACACGCACTTCCTGAGAGCGGGATGCGGCCAGAGCACCATCAGCGTCGAGTAAGCAACGTAAAAGAGGAGAGCACGGACCAACTGAGAGCGGGACACGGCCAGAGTACCATCAGCGTCAAGTAAGCAGGTCAAAGGACGAGAATACACACCATCTGAGAGCGGGACACGGCCAGAGCACCATCAGCGACGGGCAGGCACGTCAAAAGACGAGAACACGCACTTGCTGAGAGCGGGACGTGGCCAGAGCACCATCAGCATCGGGTAAGCAGGTCAAAATACGAGAACACGGACTCGCTGCGAACAGGACACGGCCAGAGCACCATCAGCGTCGGGTAAGCAGGTCAAAAGACGAGAACACGCACCAACTGAGGGCGGGACACGGTCAGAGCACCATCAGCGTCAAGCAAGCAATGTAAAAGACGAGGACACAGACTTGCTGAGAGTAGGACCGGCCAGAGCACCATC
The DNA here is from genome assembly GCF_016758755.1 of Suillus discolor. Lineage (NCBI taxonomy): Eukaryota > Fungi > Basidiomycota > Agaricomycetes > Boletales > Suillaceae > Suillus > Suillus discolor. The sequence goes on along the minus strand of NW_024541273.1, from coordinate 42,628 downwards.
AGCGTCGGGTGAGCAGGTCAAAAGATGAGAACACGCACTTCCTGAGAGCGGGACGCGGCCAGAGCACCATCGGTGTCAAATAAGCAAAATAAAAGACGAGAACACGCACATACTGAGAGCGGCACGAGGCCAGAGCACCATCAGCGTCGTGTAAGCAGGTCAGAAGATGACAACACGCACCGCCTGAGAGCAGGACGCAAATAGAGTACCATCAGCGTGGAGTAAGCAGGTGAAAAGATGAGAACACGCACCAACTGAGAGCGGGACACGGCCAGAGCATTATCAGCGTCGGGTAAGTAGGCCAACAGATGAAAACACGCACTTGCTGCGAGCGGGACGCGGCCAGAGCACCATCAGCGTCGGGTAAGCAGGTCAAAAGACGAGAACACGCACCAACTGAGAGCGGGATGCGGCCAGAGCGCCATCAGCTTCAAGTAAGCAGGCTAAAAGAAAAAAAAAGTACCACCTGAGAGCGGGACGCAGTCAGAGCACCATCAATGTCGGGTGAGCAGGTCAAAAGACAAGGACACGCACTTGCTGTGAGCAGGACACGGCCAGAGCACCATCAGCGTCGACTAAGCAACGTAAAAGACGAGAACACGCACTTGCTGAGAGCGGGATGCAGCCAGAGGACTATCAGCGTCGAGTAAGCAACGTAAAAGACGAGAACACGCACTCGCTGCGAGTGGGACGCGGCCAGAGCACCATCAGCGTCGAGTAAGCCACGCAAAAGACGAGATCACGCACAGTCTGAGAGCAGGACGCGGCCAGAGCACCATCAGCATCGAATAAGCAGGTGAAAAGACGAGATCACACACTTGCTGAAAGCGGGACGCGGCCAGAGCACCATCAGTGTCGCATAAGGAACGTAAAAGACAAGAACACGCACCGCCTGAGAGCGGGACACAGCCAGAGCACCATCAGCGTCCAGTAAGCAGGTCAAAAGACGAGAACACGCACTCGCTGTGAGTGGGAGGCGGCCAGAGCACCATCAGCGTTGGGTAAACAGGCCAAAAGATGAGAACACGCACGCCCTGAGAGCAGGACACGGCCAGAACACCATCAGCATTGAGTAAGCAGGTCAAGAGATGAGAACACGCACGCCCTGAGAGCGGGACGCGGCCAGAGCACCATCAGCGTTGGGTTAGCAGGACAAAAGACAAGAATACGCACCAACTGAGAGCGGGACACAGTCAGAGCACCATCAGCGTTGCATAAGCAACGTAAAAGACGAGAACACACACCAACTGAGAGTGGGACACGAACAAAGCACCATCAGCGTCGACTAAGTAACGTAAAAGACAAGAACACGCACCGCCTGAGAGCGGGACGTGGCCAGAGCACCATCAGCGTCGAGTAAGCAGGTCAAAAGACGAGCACACGCACTTTCTGAGAGCGGGACGTGGCCGGAGCACCATCAGCGTCGAGTTAGCAGGTCAAAAGACGAGAACACACACCAACTGAGAGCGGGACGCGGCCAGAGCACCATCAGTGTCGCGTAAGCAACGTAAAAGACAAGAACACGCACTTGCTGAGAGCGGGACGCGGCCAGAGCACCATCAGCCTTGTGTAAGCAACGTAAAAGACGAGAATACGCACCAACTGAGAGTGGGACGCGGCCAGAGCATCATCAGCGTCGGGTAAACGACGTAAAAGACGAGAATACGCACAAACTGAGAGCGGGACGCGGCCAGGGCACCATCAGCGTCGAATAAGCAGGTCAAGAGACGAGAACACGCACGCCCTGAGAGCAGGACGTGGCCAGAGCACCATCAGCGTTGAGTTAGCAGATCAAAAGACGAGAACACGCACTTGCTGATAGCGGGACACGGCCAGAGCACCATCAGCGTTGCGTAAGCAACGTAGAAGACGAGAACACGCACTCGCTGCAAGGGGCACGCGGCCAGAGCACCATCAGCGTGGAGTAGGCAACATAAAGGACGAGAACACGCACTTCCTGAGAGCGGGACGCGGCCAGAGCACCATCAGCGTCGCGTAATCAACGTAAAAGACGAGAATACGCACCAACTGAGAGCGGGACGCGGCCAGAGCACCATCAGGGTCGGGTAAGCAGGCCAAAAGACGAGAACACGCACTTCCTGAGAGCGGGACGCAGCCAGAGCACCATCAGCGTCGCGTAAGCAACGTAAAAGACAAGAACACGCACCGCCTGAGAGCGGGACGTGGCCAGAGCACCATCAGCGTCGAGTAAGCAGGTCAAAAGACGAGCACACGCACTTTCTGAGAGCGGGACGTGGCCAGAGCACCATCAGCGTCGAGTAAGCAGGTGAAAAGACGAGAACGCGCACTTGCTGAGAGCGGGACGCAGCCAGAGTCCCATCAGCGTCGAGTAAGCAGGTCAAAATACGAGAACACGCACTCGCTGCGAGCAGGACGCAGCCAGAGCACCATCAACGTCGGGTGAGCAGGTCAAAGACGAGAACACGCACTTGCTGTAAGCAGGACGCGGCCAGAGCACCATTAGCGTCAGGTTAACAGGTCAAAAGACGAGAACACGCACTAACTGTGGGCGGGACGCGGCCGGAGAACCATCAGCGTCGAGTTAGCAGGTCAAAAGACGAGACCACGCACTTGCTGAGAGCGGGACGCAGCCAGAGCACCATCAGCGTCGCGTAAGCAACGTAAAAGACAAGAACACGCACCGCCTGAGAGCAGGACGCAAATAGAGTACCATCAGCGTGGAGTAAGCAGGTGAAAAGATGAGAACACGCACCAACTGAGAGCGGGACACGGCCAGAGCATTATCAGCGTCGGGTAAGCAGGCAAAAAGATGAGAACACGCACCGTCTGAGAGCGGGACGCGGCCAGAGTACCATCAGCGTCGAGTAAGCAGGTCAAAAGACGAGACCACGCACTTTCTGAGAGCGGGACGCAGCCAGAGCACCATCAGCGTTGCGTAAGCAACGTAAAAGACGAGAACACGCACCGCCTGAGAGCGGGACGCAGCCAGAGCACCATCAGCGTCGGGTAAGCAGGTCAAAAGACGAGACCACACACCTCCTGAGAGCAGGACGTAACCAGAGCACCATCAGCGTCGACTAAGCAACGTAAAAGACGAGACCACGCACTTTCTGAGAGCGGGACGCGGCCAGAGCACCATCAGCGTCGAGTTAGCCGGTCAAAAGACGAGAACACGCACCAACTGAGAGCGGGACACGGCCAGAGCACCATCAGCATACAGGTTAGGGTTAGGGTTGTTGCGCTTTCAGTTCAAGACCGTCAGCGAAGTCTCATGATAACATACCGTTTGCTGGACATGAAAGTTGCGAATAAGGTGCATCTCTGCTTCAGTTCCGGGGATGTAGCCAATGCAGGATTGTGTTTTCTGCTTTGAACTGTTTCCGCGGGAGATCTGAAATCGTCGTTTGCATACTCGGCTTTCGGTTGTTAGGTGCTGTCAGCCCAAGAAAAAAACAAATATACTCACCAATTGATCGAGCAACCAGCATGAGGTCGAAGTGAAGGCTCCGCGCCAACGCGATTGACAGCGCCGCAAAAATGACATTGGTATTCAACTTCAGGCCGCGTCTCTTGTTCAAGGATGACCCTCATGACGATCGTCATGCCTGCTTCGATTCTTGGCCATTCATGGCTTGTAAGTTGGATTACTTGCTTGTCGTTGTCAATGCAAAAATCGTATTGTCCTTGCTCCATATACCGTCTCTGAATTTGAGCTTGGTTCGAGTTGTGTTTGAATAGAAGCTGCAGCTGCTCATTGAATCGCTGAAGAGAATTGGACGAGTAAGCTCCCTCAAGATGAATCTCATAGCGAGGCTTACCTCAAACGAGTCGCAGACGTCCATCGGTATTGTATGTGAGCGGTCTGTTGCGTCTACAAGTGTGACAAAGCCAAGTGTGACAATCGGCCCCACAGAGGATTGCCCAGTGAAGACCATGCTCCCAATTCCCATCAAGATTTCGTGTTGCTTCTCCAGAGTTTTCCGCACTTCGTTGATGTCGTGTTGATTTTGCATTTGAGATGACCACTAGTAATAAAGTGGAATGGTGAGTGCATGTAGACAGTCTTGAGAGGGTAGAACACAACCGAATAATCCGCCAGATAATCCTCTATTTCGCTGGAGCATCCAACGATGTCCTGTGTGACAGATGTGTATACAAGACCACGGTTGCACAACTGTGTTACTTTGGCATGTATGTCTAGCAGCATCCTGAATGCGACTCGATGTCAGTAAAGTCAAGAACATGCCAAGAAAGCATATACTTCATTATCGCATCTCTCCGGTCTTGTTCAAAGGGATCCTGGGTGGACGGGGCGTTGTACAGATATAAGCTTAGTCGACGAAGTCGTGTTCTGAGGCGATCTAGGTCCGCCTGATTCTGAGTACGTCTCTGTGATAGTCTTTAAATCAAGAAACATCCTGGTAATAAAATAACCTCTCACATCTACAATTTGAAGGATTGACAATAATCCACTGATAGCGGCTTGCATCGCAGGACCGGCAACTGGAATTGCACCTGCAACGGCCTGGACGACAGGCAAAAATGTCTGAGCCATGTCGGAAGCTGTGCGGGCAAAGGAATTGCCATGGGTGGCTATGGCGGAGGAAATATCGATGGAGAATTCGAGGCTTGGATTCACCGCCAGAGAACCAGGGTGCACTAGTAGTGATGAGTTCGAATGGAGAGTGGATGAAGAAACGGGAAACTCGCTTGGAATATCTGCAGAGATGGAGTCATGGTCTTCGTGGTGGGTTGTCGAGCTGCACTGTGTGCGTCTGTTGGGGCGCTTCGACCGAATTGCGAATACTTTGCTGGGATCGAGATCCTTGAAAAAAGCTTTGATCGAAGCCTTGGCTGACGGAGAGGGCATTTTGTCGGGTGGGTTAGATGATAGCTGGTAAGAGGTCCAGGGAATATAAGACGGAGGGGCCCAGCGAGGGAGTACTTAAGAGCTGTGTAGAACACAGTCCAATCGTGCATGTACAAACCTCGTGTATGCTGTATACTTACGTACATGGAGTTCTGGAACTTGAACTTGTTGCGAGCACGCGTGGATCAGACCCTTCAAATGATGCAGATGCTCCAGAGGTCCAGTACTAGTGGCAGTGAACATGAGGCCTAGGGTAAATTCGTCACGGCTCCACTTGGTTGCCGGTCCGACGAGAATGAATCGAGTGCTTCCTTTTTGCCTCGTTCTCCTCTATTGTCTCCGTTGTTATATGCCCAAGCTTCTGGTTCTTAAATGAAGCTGCGCCTCGCCCCTACCTGTGTCACTCATGATTTCAGATTGAGTTTGCAGACGACAGTACTAGTCGGAAGTCTGTTGTGTCATCACATCTGTCCTGGGCACTTATAAAGCTCTTTGGTCTCTCGCGAGCGTTTGTTCTTTTTCTCAAAACAGTAACTTGATTCTCGTTGTTCCCTGGGCCCTGGGGTCAAACAAACACTAATCATCCCCTCCGCCTGTCCTAAGATGAATACAACTTATCAGCGCTTCAGATGGGACACAAATATATGTATGAAGTGAGCTGCTGCGGAATTTTTACTAGAGCCGTCTTTTTCGCTCGATAATCTCCCGTTTGTATCGTTCATCCTGTGTTCGACCATCCTTCTGGCTAGACAAAGTTGAGACAAAGTAGTTGCAACATGTTATTTTGTCTAGACCTATTCGTGTTCTCTAAATCTAACTGAAACGCTGAATCAATATGAATGAAACTTCCAATTTGATCCGGCTCGACACCACAGATATTATGTACCACTGCCGATTGATGCATGTACGTGTTCGTTCCTGCACAACATGATTGTACTCGTACCGAACGCCACAGACAAGGTGTGTAAACATCTGCATGAGTGAAGGAAGACCGGGGTGGTATAATTGAGACGTTAATCACAGGCAAGCAAGCGGTTGCAAACATGCCTCGTGCAGAAGTTCAGAACGTTAGCAGAAAATCTGATCACCGAACTCAAAGTGCCAAGTTTTACCAACACCACGAAGATCCCCAATGGATCACTCGGTCGGCGTTGACGCGAGTATTGAAAAATACAAGACACAGTGCGAGGACCTCCCATGCAGTGCTGAGTGTCCAAATTTCGGTCACAATCTGTGTCGCTGGTAAACCGATAGGTGCCGAAGAAGACAAGCACCTCCCTGACGAGCCCAATCATTCACCCATAATCCTTACCACTTGAAATGTCACCACTTGCCCTCGTCGCTCTGTAGCAATTCAGTTGGTTCGACGGGAATGACAGGCATCGGTGCAGATTATTCACCACATCTGTCATCGTGACTCCCCGAAGACTCGCTTCACGCAACCAGCCAGAAGCAACGAGAACACAGTATGTGTGGAAACATACATGACATGATGTTGCTGTTCATGAGAGATGGTTTCTTAGCTGAGTGAGAACTCGGAATCCATACAAACACATAGGAAGACTCTAATGCGTCGAAGCTCGATACAGCTTTTAACACAAATAAGAACTTACTTAGGATTGGAGGCGATGGTGGTGTGAGAGATTCACATGATAATAGTCACGAGATGGTCGGTCATTGCGCCGGGTGAGCTGCACCCGCCGATGAGGTCCTTGATTGGGTATCTGTTGAGTATTCACCTGTTATACCTGCCTTGCGAGCCATGTTCAGAATTTGCAATTGTTCGGCTCAAGCTCAACAGCTTGTTCAACCGCGAAGATCGAACATGAAGAGAAGCGTTTTGTCTTTGAGGAATTTGCCTGAAAGCTGGAGGCACCTGCATCAAATTCAAGGGGCCAGCTGCGGAGCTCGTCAGTCGTTGACAGGTTCGTGACTGAGGATGTGTTCGAGTCTTCAAGCTATTCATGCAATCTCAAGCGTCTGCACAATCTCTCGAACACGAGGAACGTGCGTCTTTACTAGTATCAGATCAGACGCAACGCAACGGGTGATCTCTGTTGTCAATCGTGAGTGAAACGACTAGGAACATTAAAGTGAGAGCAGATAAGGTCAGTAACGTCAGACGAGTTTCCAACGTCACGTTCAAGCACGTAGCTTCGGGACACATTTTCAGACAGAAACCTTATGACGTTCTGCGGCCTCCCGTGCAGCCTCTGCCCAATCCTGCTCGCACACGCCAAGCTCAATTCCTAGTATAGTCTTGTTTAATTGCATCAGAGTTATTCCATAATGTTGGCGGATGTGCGATTCCCAGCCCCCTGGGAGTCGTTCTTCATGGAGGAAGCTATGGAGCTCGTCCACACGGCCTCCAAAGACGGTGACTAGGGTCGCGGCACTAACGGAACGTTCAAAAGTGTGCTTCAAAATGAATGATGTAGTAACGTACTTCGTGCTTCCAAAGATCTTATGGAAAAAGCTGAGAGAGAACTCCTTGTTTACTGCGCGTGCGACTGCACGTCGCTTGCCGAGTATCCTGGAGAGATCTTTGGTAGTGATGACAGCGTTATCTTCTTTGTCCCTGCCGGTAGCCGCCGCAAGTAACTCTTCAATGAAAGGTACATGCTTCGTTGATTGCGCCTGTTCGAGAGCAGAATCGAGGCCTAAAGACGAATTATTCAGACATACACAAACAAGGATATCAAATCACTCACGCAAGAGGGATCCGTCGTGTTCAATACCATTATGTAGGTCAAGTTCTTCCAGATCAAACAAGTCCTTGTTGTAGTTTTTCTTGAGCATACGAGCGGCAAAGCGCGGCACAAATGAGCAGAAGGTAGGACTGAAGTTGTATGTTGTCCGGATATGATCGCCAACCTCGACAAACGAGATGTTGCGGCCGCTGCGTGGGATGATACCTGGGTTTTAATATCGTCAACACTAATACTACCACCTAGGCTTAAGCACAGAGACTGGCAGGACCACTCACCATGGTTGGCCATCGCATTGAGCGCAGGGCAAGAGCAGCGGGAGTCGGTCTCCTTGGGAGGGCTATACTCGGGCCAGTGCTTTCCATAGCCTGGGTGGCCCTGGGGGGTGACATGCCCGATGCGATGCTTCCTCCTCACGAGATTGGAGAGCGTAAGGAGGATATCCCAAGATAAGATCCCGAAATCGAGGAAAAGACGGGACACGATGGAGAAGGGGCCCATTATAGCTATGTCGAAGGTGTTAAGTCGGGGACAGGAAGAGAGATGAATAGGTACGGTTCAAAGGAGCTTAAGTGTACAAGGGATCCGAATAACGTCAGGAGTAGTGTCATAGGACTGACGGAAAAGATTATGTATCTCGGTGCTAAACGTTTGGCCTGTGGAATCCCATGTCCCCCAAGTATAGACCGAGGCTCGTGTAGGAGGGCCCAACATTAGTGGCGGACAAAAGGAGAGATCAATAGCTTTTTAGTTATCGTATGGTTAAGCCAGACCATAGAGGAACTCGGAGGAATTGAAAGAAAGAGTCGTCTGACAGACATCGCTTTCAAGTCCGAATGTGGCCTAGGCTTCATCGAGCTTCTCCGATCTAGGAATGAATGGTCCAACGTTCAGATCTGAGAGTTCGTGGCGGTTCCGAAGAAGATTGTAATTGTAATTTTGGGCATTTGATAGCTTGAATATTGACGCAGCCCTGCGACTCGGAGCGCCTGTTTGTCCAATCCCGAAAACCACATACAAAAACCACATGGGAGGATCAAAGGGGTCCCCAGCAGTGTTTCGTATTTGCGGTGTTTTAGGAACCTGGAAACACCTGAGTTCGAATGACAGTGAAAAGTCTCCTCACCAAGCCAAGTAGCAAGAAGTGTCTGGTACCGATACCGCTGGACAATAGCCATACCGTCATGGTAAGTCCTTTTTTGTCGAAATCAAATTTAAGTTGACGCTGAGCGTCTCCAGTCTGTCCGGACTCGACGAGTAACCGATACGTTTTTTTTGTGAAATGATGTTATCAACCTATAGCGATCGCACAGGTCAATTCTAGAAGGATACGTTCGGGATACTTCACCAGTAGAATTCCGAGATGTGAAGTCGTTCGAAGGAATCAAAAATTTGAAATCGAATGCGAATCACGTGATCTCGGTGCTTAATCTGGACGTTCTCTTTGGTTCCTTCAGCTTTGATAGCGAACATGACAGCAGCAGCAAGATGCACGCCAGGGCTTGCTTCCACCTCATACAAGCTCCCTTTCATGACTTCAGCAATGAGATATAAAGGACACCGTAATGCCCGCTGCTTCTCATCCACGTGTCGACGAGCAGCCCACTTGCGCGATCATTATGCAACCCTTGGAGTCCCAATCACCGCGACGAAGGCTCAAATAAAGGCATGGGTCATTCTCTTGAATTCTTATATGTCCCTCACAAACTCATGATAGACACATTTCTACCAAGTGAGTCGTCCTTATTGGTAGCAAGGATGTCTGCTGATGAAGATCGCCAACTCTTAGCTCAGCAAGAAATATCATCCTGACGTCAGTCAGGACAGTACGGCACGGGGAAAATTTCACGCAGTGAGTGAAGCTTATGCAGTGCTTGGGGATGATCGGAAGCGGTACGTCTCAAAGCGTTCGCCTGATGTACTGACCTGATAACTTGATGGCAGGCGAGAGTACGATCGTAGTATCCGCCACGCATCACCGTCACAACCATCCTCTCACCACCCGCAAGCTACTACAGCACGTCCCTCCAATAGATCAGGGTCACGCAGTGCATGGCAAAATAATGCACGTCAGCATCAGCACCGTGACCCCAAATTCAGCCATGCGCATGACCCAAACGCAGCTTATGACCACCCATGGGAGCATGCTCGAGCAGGCAAATACACCTACTATCAACCTCCCCCCGGTGCCCATTCGCGCACGTCCTATACGTGGTCGCACACAAATCCATTTTCCAGCCCACACGTCCAACGAGCAACGGGTCGTATGTCTGCATATCCTTCACCAGGAACGGGCCCGTCTGATGGTAACAATGAAAATATGACTAAAGAAGAACCACGCCTAAAAAGAACGCAAACGGACGAGGACATAGTTGCAGCGGAGAGTGTTGTAGGGCGTGTGTTTGCGGTGTCTGGACTTTTAACTTTCATGTTAGTGATAGCCCAGTTCGCGGGTGCGCCGTGGGGCAGTGCGCATGCATGAATCAATCAATTTTGCGATCAGTTTGTCGAAACGCATAGAAACTTAGTTGGAAGCCTAATACTACAACGGTACTTTCCTGATACATACATTGACTGTCCGTCTACACCTCCCGCAGGTATCTACCATCCATCAGCGCTCAGCAATGGCACAGGCATCTATAGCAGATTGTGACGTAGGGTCTTCTATACATCCCTGTGATGCACTACTGTCACTCTCGTTGTTCTCTTGCAGTGTTTGCGCCCTGGTATACCCAATTCTTGACCCGATCCACATATATTACTGCGAATGCCGCAGAGACTGCCACAATGATTACTTTCAGTTGGAATTCGCTTAACCGAACTTCACTGTCAGTCTCATTTTCTTCCGGTCCGTCATGAGAAGGCATGGCTTTCTGAGGAGAGGACGAAGCCGCCTGAGCTTGCAACTTCGCCTTCTCCCTTTCCTTCAACTCCCTATCTCGCGTGAGCTTGTTCATCGCCGACCAGTATCCAGCAGGCGGACGATAAATCATCGATGAGCCTGACTTGACTGGGTCCCAGAAAGTGGGATCAACCGGCCGGGGTTCAGACGAGGCAAGTTCTCCCGCCCGTTGATGTCGCAGTCCCGTTATAAGAGCAGAATGCAGCTGCTCATGTTGATCGTATTTCCGTCTACGATGATGTTCAGAACCAGTATACTATAGTTGGCCGAGTGAAAAATAAACAAGCGCACCGAGCCTTTTTCTTTCCAAGCACAGCGTAAGCCTCAGTAACCTTTCTAAAAATTTCGGGGGAAGTTGGATCTTGAGAGACGTCAGGATGATGTTGCCTGCTCAGCTACACGCGCGTCACCTCAACGATACGCATCGACTATGACCAAACCACACCTCGTAGTACCTTTTCTATGGTGCCGTATCAGCCACTAGAATGAACCTCGAACTAAGATTGAAGACTGACTTTGATTTGGTCCTGCGAAGCATCTCTCCATAACCCAAGTGCGGTATAGTGGACCCAACGATTCGTTTTGCCCTTTGAACTTTGAGTGGGCTGAGGTGGTACGGGGTCTCTATGCGAATGTATCCACGATGAAAAACCGAGTGCGAGACTGTGAATCCATGACGGTTTGCCATCATCGTGTTTTGGACTTTCGGTGGCATAGTAGTGTTTGCGATGCGGTAGTACGATGTTCTTGTGCCGTGAGGACCATGGGGAGAAATTGAGGAATGGAAGAGAGGATGGAGACCCTCTGGATCTCATCGATTGATGGCTGCGGCAGTTGAACCTGTTGACGTTCAAATTGGTCGTTGGTCATTGGATTATTACTATTTGTCTTCGACACAAGAATATCTTCATTCTACTACTGCATAGGACATGTGTCAGTAGTTCTTATACATGGGATCTATAGATATTATTCATTCTAGGTGATACGCCGGTGCGTGCTATGTACAAGGTACATGGCGGCGGCGGGCCAGGCCTTCAATAAACGAGCTGAAGGCTTTACATAAGCTGAATTTCAGCCTAATTTGATTCCTGTCTCCGCCCGCAAATTTCGTTGAAGCCACTCTTGAGTTTGAGCATCTGTTGTCCCGGGTCTTCTGGTTTGCACGTCTCAACGTCCCACAACCTCACCATTACTGTCACATCGGAATCTAGTCCTTACTCATAGGACAGCCGCAGGACTACGTGTGCTGACACTCTTGGAGATTTGTAGGAGATCCTTGCCAGGATCCTCTAGTCAACGAATGCCGCCTGGTAGATCGGCCCGAAGTATTACTCATGAAAGCCACCGACTTCAACGGGAATTCACGCAGATACACTCCAATCACCGATGAGTGGCAGAGACCCTAAACTGAGATTGATATTGTAGATGATTGGTTTCGAGGAAGTTGGGAGTCTGGTGTTTCGATCGTCTGCTAGGGTCCTCATTCCATGCCTTATCTTCATGGTCGATACACGCGTTAGCCGTGATAATCTTTGTCTTCTGTAATTTGCACACGTCGGGCATGTCACATGCATGACCTTCCATATTCAGAGGTCACCTCGATCCTGCCGATTGAATTCAGTCGAGCAGAGAAGTGTGCGATCGATGGTACGTCCTCTTGACATCTTGCCGTTTATAATTATCTCAAACTTTTTTTGAATAGTGATCCGTGCGTCTTCTTTCGGGAAAGCTCTCGCAGACTACTCGATCTCTGCATGTTTCCCGTTCGTCAGCGCGCACGTTTGAGCGAGAACAGTGGGAGGCACTGGAAAAGCGTCCTGTTGCGTGGAAGGCGGGCCTAGCGAGCGTGCTGGAGGTTGTTATTAGTGCACAAAAGCGCGGCAACGGTTCGGCTGTGGGTGAAGTCGTGCAGCAGGTCACGCAGACAGGTGACAGCGTTCAGATTGACGCCACGTAGCCTACATCAGAGTTCCTCTGGTCAGCAAATCAAGGTTATGGTTGTTGACTACAATTTATGGGCAAGCCGGTGAAGCTCATTGTCGTTCATCTGAACATGACTTCGGCTTTGATGTCGAACGTTCAAAATTCTCTGCCTACTAAGACGAGAAGACACTATCAACGCCCGGGGACGTTGATTATAGCAATATTGCGCAGCCAAAATCAAGCAACTCCCGTATGTATATATCCCTGTTCCCATCAGTCATGCAATCACTTGTCACTACTGTTTATTTGAGAGTGCTGCTACGCGCTAGGCACAGCGTACAGGTCCGATATGTGTATGTACTCGCTCGAACGAATATCATATTATTCCACTCACTGATAAGACGTATATAACAGACCAATGTGCATCGAACTGCCTCAAGATTTGCACCGGACCAAGGTAAGTACTTGATCTGATGGTAACACATCCATTGACATGCGGTGTCAAGCAAGGTGCCTGCAACTACAGTATACAAAACAGACCCAAATAACAGGTCTCTTTATCACCTTCAAGCCGTATATCTCCCTCCCCTCGATTGCTCACTTTGCGCAGTGTTTCTCTGTCCAGTTCATTTGCACAGTCCAGTATCCTATATCGATCAAGGTCATGCCACACGCCGAGTCGAGCACGTCAATGAGACGGGGAGAAGCGTCATTGCACTCATCGATATATCGGACGAGCGCGAAATATTTACCACCATATGGTGCACAGCACCGCCAAGATGCACTTTGGGAAGGTGAGCAGCCACCTGGTGATACCCAACAGCTGACTCAATTAGAAGCAGGCGGGAATGAAGCGCTTCCTCCTATGTGGCAACAGTACAAGACGACCTCGGATAGTGCAACAGAATATGAAGATAACACGCTCACGATAGTCTCGTGGAACCGACCTTTACCAGGGGTGCGACTAGGTGAGGGATGAAATTGCGACAAGGAACGACGAACTCACCATCGAACATAGATGATCCTGGAGATCTCGTTGTGCCTGGATGGGAATGGCACATCTCACCATTCGGTTGGTCCTACTTCGTCGACCACAATACTCGGACCACGTCATGGAAGAAACCAAAGCCAGAACGTCCGACAGGAAGCTTGATGCCGGAATGTGTCATCGATGGTCACTCCAAATGCATATGGAGCCTTGCCTACTTGGGTACTAGTGGCAATATAATGAGCACGTCTGATGATAGTTCGATTCGTCAGTGGAAAAGAGATGGAGAACCAGTGGGAAAACCTTTGAATAGCGATGGGGGAGAAATAGGTTCGATGGTAGCATCTCCGGACGAAGCGATGGTTGTTTGTGGAAGTGTAGATGGCAGACTGCGGCTGTGGAATATAAAGGAGGGCAGCATGATCGGTGACCCATGGGAGGGGCATAAGGCTGCAGTGGTGTGCCTCGATTGGCCTCGCAATTCCCTGGAGATAGCAAGTGGATCACAAGACAGCACCATACGACGCTGGAATCCGAATACTGGTCGACAAATAGCACCGCCCATAGAAACCATCCACGGATGGGTCAGAGCCATCAAATACTCTCCACAAGGCGACAAATTCATGAGCGGTGGGAACGGCCCGATCTGCATATGGTCAAAGGACGGAAAGCTGCTTATGGAGATCAAGGGGCATAAAGGCTGGGTGTCGTCATTGTGTTGGTCCCAGGACGGCGCACATATCTTCTCTGCGTCGGGTGATACCACCATCCGAAAATGGCGGGCGATTGATGGGCAGGAACTCGTTGTTCTTCGGGGTCATACCAATTCTGTCAAATCCCTCTCCCTTAGTCCAAATGAACGCTATCTTGTTAGCGCATCATATGACTTCTCCATTCGCATATGGGATCTCAAGACCAACCAGGCAGTCGGAGATCTACTCTTGCATGATGACAGAATCTTCGCTGCTGCCATGTCCCGCGATGGAAAATATATTGCCAGTGCTGGACCAGATAAAAAAATCTATGTATGGAACCTAGAGGCGGCGCTCCAAAACGTTGTGGTGCGTATATGCGCTTTGTTGTCCAATTTCCCTTTCTAACCGTTCTGATCATTTAGGGCGCAGATGATGGGAATGCAAAGCTCAAGGCAAGTCTTCTCTGCTTCCCTTTCACACTGCATCTCACTTTTTATCAGGGACGTCCAACCCAACCAAGAGTTGTGCGCCCACCAATCGTAAGGAACCTCATTTTTTCTCGTATGTTTCGCTAGATCCTTAATGCCCATCTGCACTTCAAACAATAGGCCAATACCAAAGGCTCGGCGAAATACGTTAGTAGAATTTTTCGTTCTCCAGCTCTTGCTAATCCGACTTTTGATACAGGGCAATGATTTCTTCAGCAATGATTCAGATCGCGCAGCTCCGCCTGCAAGTTCATCTTTCCTTCATTGGCGTAGTTTAATTGGTTCCCTCCGGTTCAGTACCCAACCTACAGATGCGCCCCCACCATCACCTCGCAAGTCCCGGAATTGGAATTTCAACTTATTTTCCGTAGGAAATTCCAGTCACACCGTTGAAGTAGCTCCTGGCCGCAAAAAAGATGTTAGCGTGGCTCGCAATCATGATCCGTATTCTTTGATATCATTGACAACACAATTGTAGAGATACGCCATTGCCCCTCCCAGCAAGGCAGAAGTGGAGGCAGCTATGCAACGTGCGAACGCCAACCAAACCAACAGTTCAATGCAAACAGGTCAACCCGCAGCGGGGGCACAACCATCTCAAGCACTGGCAGGGGCACAAGGGTCTCAAGCACGACCAACAGGAACACACCAGTCAACCAGTGGGAGGGGAGAAGTTTCCTATGAAGTTACCTGCTGTGGATTTTACTTTGGTCGTCGTTCCACTTCACATCAGTCATGAAATCATCTAAAAATCATGTTACTTGAACGTTTCTCTTCCCTTTTATCTGTGCTTACGCATCAAGCATTTTAGATATAGTTCGTCCCGTTTCATGTACATGCGCAACGACATTGATATATTTCTCTCACAAGGATCACATGATTGAAGCAAGCATGAGGTTGTGCTAGTGTCTGTGTAGCTCCCGCGTAGAATATACGAAAGGCACATGAGATCGAATACGAACGGGGTCAGAGTTTGCAAAAGAATACTAATAATACCATAGTTTGCACCGGCACTATTGAATTTCACTGGTCTATTGGGATATGATGGCGAAGGGCTGCAATGTTAAGAGAAAAGGACACAGCAGAGGGTTTGGGCTTGTGCGCATGATTGGAGGCTGGCTGGGAACTAGTAGTATGTGCTAGTGGATGGGCACGGACTGACAATGTTTGGGTCCGGCATTCGAAAAGCAAATTCGAAAGCGTCAAACCTGCTGCCAGAGAGCGTGCAAAGCTCAGTGCCGAAATCCATACCTTAGATATACCTTTGTACAAGTATCTATCAGTAATTCACCCCCATCGTTAGGGAGTTCTCCGCTGTTGCTAGTCGGTTGCCATTTCGGACTCGCAATCCACCGAAGTGACTCTTAACAGATGATGTGTTTTCGCCTAGCAGTGGAAAAGTCCAACACCTATAAGCTCTGCCATCGGTTGAAATTTATGAAGTACGAAATATGCTTACTGAGATATGCAGGCGAGGACCTTGGTTGGCAACTTGAAGACGGGTATGACACCCCATCTACCGTCCGCAAACACAAATTCCTGCGCGAATTCGATACTTGGATCGAAGTCCAACCCACACCCACACCCTCTCCGGTCCATCTTCATGCACAAACCTGAGGGTTCAAGTGCTCCTTGGCAAACTCCTCGTTCATCTGCTCCTCTTCTCCAAATTTCTTGACAGGCGGGTACTGAGCGAAAAAAGTACGTTGCCTGACAAGAAATTACTGTTAGTGGCGTGCCATTCAGTCTATGGTATATTGCCCTGTTCAGCTGCTGTGGTTAGACTGGGACGAGAAACCCGAACCAACTATGACAATGCGTAGCCTGCAGCGTCCACATCCACGTCAGATCACGCCCCATCTTTTCCTTCCTCGCGCGCTGCCTTCGTTTGTTCAAATGATTTCAATCTTCCCCAACACCTACGTCGGCTGCCGTGAGCCAAGGCAATCCTAGTAATCCTGACTTCGAGAGAGTAGAGGCGGGCAAGGGCTTAGGTGGAAAAGGGGCGTCGGCATTCTCCACAACCAAGTGTTCCTTGGCGCAGCGAGCAACACAGCCCGTTCCTTTCGCGCAGCTTTGGTCGCCGTCTGAAGCCGGTGGTCAATTTTCACTTGCGAGAGCGTTCGCTTAGTACAACCTCCCTTGAACTCACTAGCTCCGGGAGCACCACTCTCTTCAGATACCTGCGTTATGAGATTGAGTACGACCTATATCAGTGTCGACTCACTGTAGAGACCGTACAGGATGCTCCGGATAGGGCGGTCGAGTAGAGGTTGACTTTTCATTCCAGGCATGATAGTTGGATGCTCTGGCGCCGACTCATCTGAGACAAGTTGGATCACTGTTTGTTTCAAGGCTAAATTGTAAATGTCCTTGGTCGACAATGGTGTTGTCGATGAAACGACTGTACTACGCACGAGCTCACGCGCTCAAGGCAAGCAATGGCGTGACCACAGTTTTTAATGAAGGAATGGTGGTCGTCATCATAATTTTGACAGATCTGCTTACTAAGACGGGAAGACTTTGTGCACAACAGAAGCACAGCCACCACGTGCACATTGGTCTTTGCACTCGGAAATGGCACCGCATCAATATTTCAATACTGAAATAAGCTTTTCAGAGAAGCTACGTCACGTCGCGCTCATATGTAGATCGAACGTGCATACCAATCACATATTCAGTCCCTCTCCCATAGCATCAGTGTCTGCAATTTGAACAGTGACTTGCACGCTCAGCACCAGTGTGCCCTTTTGATACACACACCTCTCTCCCTCCTCCTATGCTCTTCTACACGAAAACACGGGCTCGGGAAAATCGGCTTCATTTCATGGAACCCAATGGTTCGATGAGGACGTGACACTGGTGGGGATGGGCTGCCTGGCTTGTGGTATCATCGCAAGATGGTTCAGAACCCGAGTCCAGACACTAGCGGTATGAACGTCCAGCTCGGGGATGTTGCTCGCAGCAAACATCAAGCGATCCTTGTATATGTCCCTGTTTCTGTAATTACCCGTCAGTCCTGGCGGAAATAGGGCTTTGCTCGGGAGTGCTGTTACGCGTTATGCACAGCGTACGGATTCGATATGGTATGCATCTGCTCAAACAAACATCATATAATTCCACTCGCTGACGAGACGTACATATCATACATCGAACTGCCTCAAAATTTGAACCGGACCGAGGTAAGTACTTGATCCGGTGGTGGCACAGCCATTGACATGCGGTGTCAGCAAGGCGTCCGCAACTACAGCATGCACAACTGACCCAAATAGCAGATCTCTTCATTATTAGCTTCAACGCGTATCTCTCCGTCCCCTCGATTGCCCACTTTGTGCAGTGTTTCTCTGTTCAGACCGTTTGTACAGCCCAGTATCCTATGTCAATCAAGGTCATGCCACACGAAGAGGCCGAGTCGAGCACGTTAAGGAGACAGGGAGAAGCACCATTGGACACATCGATATATCGGACGAGCGCAAAATATTTACCACCATATGGTGCACAGCACCGCCAGGACGCACTTTGGGAAGGTGAGCAGCCACCTGGTGATACCCACCAGCTTACTCAATTAGAATCAGGCGGGAATGAAGCGCTTCCTCCTATGTGGCAACAGTATAAAATGTCGCCGGATAGTGACACAGTATATCAAGATGACACGCTCACGATAGTCTCATGGAACCGGCCTTTACCAGGAGTGCGACTTGGTGAGGGATGAAATTGCGACAAGGAGCGATGAACTCACCGTTAAACATAGATTATCCTGGAGATCTCGCTGTTTCTGGATGCGAATGGCATATATCACCACTTGGTCGGTCCTACTTCGTCAACCACAATACTCGGACCACGTCGTGGAAGAAACCAAAGCCAGAACGTCTGGCAGGAAGCTTGATACCCGAGTATATCATCGAGGGTCACTCTCGATGCATATGGAGCCTTGCCTACTTGGGTACTAGTGGCAATATAATGAGCACGTCTGAAGATAGTTTGATTCGTCAGTGGAAAAGAGACGGAGAGCTAGTGGGAAAACCTATGAATAGCGATGGGGGAGGGATACTTTCGATGGCAGTGTCTCCGGATGAAAAAATGGTCGTCTGTGCAAGTGGAGATTGCGGCAGACTGCAGCTGTGGAATATAAAGGAGGGCAGCATGATCGGCGACCCCTGGGATGGGAATAATGCTGCAGTGAGGTGCCTTGATTGGTCTCGCAATTCCCTGGAGATAGCAAGTGGATCGCAAGACGGCATCATACGACGCTGGAACCCGAATACTGGTCGACAAATAGCACCACCAATAGAGACCAGTCACGGATGGGTTTATGCCGTCAAATACTCTCCACAAGGTGACAAATTCATGAGCGGTGGGAACGGTCCGATCTGCATATGGTCAAAGGACGGCAAGCTGCTCATGGAGATCAAAGGACATGACCATGCGGTGATGTCATTGTGTTGGTCCAAGGATGGCGCACATATCTTTTCTGCCTCGCTTGATCAGACCATCCGAAAGTGGCGGGTGATTGATGGACAGGAACTCGTTGTTCTTCTGGGTCATACTCGCGCCATCAATTCCCTCTGTCTTACTCCCAATGAAAGCTATATTGTTAGCGCATCAGCTGACTGCTCCATTCGCATCTGGGATCTCAAGATAAATCAGCCAATCGGAGATGCACTCTTGCATGATGACGAACTCAGGGCTGTTGCCATATCCCGCGATGGAAAATACATTGCCAGCGCTGGACTAGACGAGAAAATCTATGTATGGAGCCTGGAGGTGGCGCTCAAAAACGTTGTGGTACGTGGGCCTATGCGCTTTGTTGTCCACTTTCCCTTTCTAACGGTTTTGACCATCTAGGGCGCAGATGATGGGAATGTAAAGCTTAAGGCAACTCTTCTTTGCTTCGATTTCACAACACATCTCACTTTTTACCAGGGACGTCCAGCTCAACCGAGAGTTGTGCGCCCACCAATCGTGAGCAACTCCACCTTTCTCATGTCGTTAGACCTTTGACCCCCGTCTTGCGTCTAATCAGCAGGCCAAAAAAACTGGACTGGCAAGATATGTCAGTGTACTTTCTGGTTCTTGACCTTTCTCGCCTGACACCAAGATACAGGGCAATGATTTCTTTGGCGACGAATCAGACCACGCGTCTCGTCGCTCAGCTCCTCGCGCAAGCCCATTGTCTCTTATTCGTTGGCATCGTTTGCTCAGTTCCATACATTTCGACACGCGACCTGCAAATGCATCCCAACCAATCCAACGACAGTCCCGACACTGGAATTTCAACTTCAAGTTGTTTTCTGGAGCATATTCCATGCGCACAGTCGATGTACCTCTTGCTCAAGATGAAAATGTGAGTGGCTCGCCTTTCCTTCTCTTCCCTCGCATTAAAACACATTGCAGAGAATCGGTATTGTCCCCGAGTCTGATGCGGAAGCGGCCGCAGCTATGCAACATACGAACAGCAACCAGGCCAACAGTTCAACGCAATCAGGTCAACCAGCAGGAGCGCAAGCATCTCAAGTACAACCAATCCAAACGCAAGCACAAGGCCCAACTGGCGAAGCGGAAGACTTTGTGTATAAAGGAGTGAACTGCTGTGGATTTTTCTTTGGTCTGCGTCGTCCTGCTTCGCATCAGTCATGAAGGAAGGAAGATGTGTGGCGCACTCACACTCAGTTCAGCTCTCTTTCCCCCGCACCTGTTTTTGACTCTTCTCATGATCAATATTCGCCGCCATGACTGTCACCCACGCACTCGGATCCATCTATCTTCGTGCACCTCCTTTCTTTGCGCTGCTTTTCTCGGGTCCACGCCACGGGTTGACAACACCACTGGGGAAGTCGGCCCCGTTGTCTGGAATGTGGGTGCAATGGTCTTCTGGGCGGGGAGCTTGATGTTTGTTGGAAAGGCGACCCATTGAAACGTTGAAGTTGGATTTCGCGCAGCATTGAGTACGTACTGCTCAAATCGTGCACAGATTGTTCAACATGTATCTGTATAACATGTATTTCCATCGATATGAGTTTACTGACTACACGAAACTTACAAATCCGTCTCTGTACGAGGGCGTCTTGTCCGATTTTCACTAGGGTCGATCGTTGGGACTTGTCTCGACAGCTCTTAGCACCGATGAGTCACTAAACGATTTATAGATCTGGCTGGCAGAACCATTTCTGCCGGTCGAACAAATCGAGAGACTCGCAGGGACGATACACCCCTGCAGGCCTATTTTGACTAAAGACTGGGCGCTAAACGTGCCAGCGACCTGAAATATCCCAGCACTAGTACTATTGATGCAGATTCCTGGCATGGAAAGGATCTACTAGAAACAGCGCGTGGCGTAAGCAGTGATAGCGAAGTCTGCTCCCTGTCTGCAGAGCTGCGTCAAAATAGATCGAAATGAAGTAGGCTGGGATGGGGAATGCTCCTGATGTGTCGCTTCCATTAGATGGCGCTTGTGAGGACCAATACTAGTAGTTGAACGACAGAATATTGACTAGCTATGATCAAGCCGACCGGTCGAGCGCTGAGATCTGAGAGAAGAAGGTTCGTTGTGATTGGTTGCATCCTCGGACTGATTTAAAGCATTAAGGTATTTCACGCTTCGTGCGGCGTTAAGCATGATATATCGTAGACACATTCTGTCAAAGAGTCGTACTATGTTAGTTTGGGGGGCGACATATAAGGTCAACGACAGTCGGTGGGTGTCTAGACGTCTATTTCTACTAGCACCCAAGTCTTCAAATCTGGTATTCCGTTTGGCTGCTAATACTTACTACCGATATCGTTATCCAGAAATTGGTGGGTGTCTGAAAGGCGAACGCAAGTGGAGGCTAAATTGCGAGAGTACCCGTCCGCTGGCCCAAATAACTACTAAGCGAGTAATCCAAGAGATGATGGTGTATCGTGTATTCCGGAGAGTAACATCGGATGGAGAGGACGAGACAACGGTGGACATACAACTCATTTCTCATGTGAATAGACCTTTGAACAACCAGGAAGTCTAAAAGAATTGTTCAGTTGACGATCAGTTTCAATAGCGATTCTCGATCAAAGTGTTCAGAGATTGAACGGGAATAGATTGAAGAAGGGTACACGTTGAACACACAGATTGTCGCAGAATAGTCACACTGTCGGTAGCATAAAGGGAAAAAGCATTGCATAATCATTGGTCTGGGAAGTTAGCATAGCGATAAAAGTAACAGGCACGCATAATCACAGAAGTATAGAAGTGACCCGTGTTTTGATATATAAATATATAACAGCCCACATGGAAGACATACTACGCCATTTATCACAACGAGAGAGCTGAGTGAAAAAAAGGTTGAGCACTGTAGCATGGGTAGCATCATTGGGAAGACTCACTCAAGGCCCAAGAACGTAAGTTGGACTTCGTAATATCAGCACTCGTGTCCATCGCGAAACGGTACGATTCGAAAGCTTCTCCAAGCCTGCCAGCCCCAAGGAGCGCACGTATCAGTCTCTTGTTGGAGGTTGGCCACAACGCCGCGATGTCCCATCCAAAGAGCTACAAAAAGGCACAGTTGAGGATCGGTGAGTTTTTCGGTGACGACATATTCAACGCACCACAGTGAAGGCCTCCAAGGCAGTAGGAACGAGGGATTTAGCCAAGACAGCGCTAGCGTCGACAGCGACACTGAAGTGCTCAACCGCCTCATTATGGCGCGCGCCATTAAAGGCAATGATTCCTAGTTGGAGTCGCAGACTCGCCTAATGCACGAAGCGCAGATCCACCAGTCAGCGGACGAGCACAAGCGTGATTGCCAGCAGGAGACTCACCACAACGATGCCACAAGCGATGGGATCGGCAGAAGGATCAGCAGCCAGCTGGTCCACACGCAGCATTGCCTCTTTGTGTCTATTAGCATTGAAGAGCGCAATAGCCTAAAACACGGTAAGGCGCGGAGTACGCAAGATGAAAAAATCAACGTGCCTTGATCAAGTAAAGGAAGACAGTAGTATCCATGTTTCCCTGCGTAAACGTGAATGACAAGTCAAAGGCTGTCCTCGCGTCATCGAGGCGCTGCTTTCCGCAGAGAGCGATACCCTTGGCAATATAACCAGGCAACGATTTCCTTATGACAAGGGACTACGAGAACATTGAAGTCAGCAGGTTTTGAGTTAGAGCATGATGAGTCGTTGTTACCTTGGTCGCATCATGAAGCGCATTGTCCCAGTCGAGTTTGCGTGCCAGAATGAAAGAGCGATTGGCATAGGAGGCGAAGTTCTTGGCGTCGGTGGCAATCTCTTGAGTAAGGATCCTTTCAGCGGTAGACAAATCCCCTCTGATCGATGCAGTACGGATGGTCTTGGTGATAGCAAGGAGCTCAGCCGTGGCGATGCCAAGCGTCTGCCGCGTGAACAAGCTTGAGTGACGCCGTACAAGTAAAGAATGAAATCATACCTTTGAAACAACCCGCTCGACCTTTATCTCAGACTTGGCAACATATTGTCCTGCCTTGGACAGGTGTTGCTCGGCCTTGAGGGCAGACTGCTCGAACTTGGTGATAGGCTGCTCGGCCTCCAGAACAGACTGCGAATGAACAGTCGTCAACTGCTGAGACCTTAAATCCGAGCTTGCGGTCGTCGAAACTGACTGCTGAATCCTGGAATCGGAGCTTGTAGTCGTCAAAACAGGCTGCAGAGTGGAATGGGGACTTGCAGTCACCGACTCGGTGATTACGAGTGTCTGCGTGAAAAAGCTTTGAATGGCGCCATACAAGTAAAAAATGGAGTCATACCTGCCCGCCATTTAGAACAGATTGATCAGACTTTGTGACAGATGTTGCTGCTCCAGACAGAGATTGCTGGGAGTTGAAAAGAGACTGTTCGGCAGATTGTTCCGTGTGGACAGATTCAGATGACCGCCCGTTTGCAAGAGATTGTTGGACCTTGGTAATCTCGACCGTGGTGATAGGCTGTTCTGCCTTCAAAGCAGACTGCGAGTGGACAGTGGTCAAAGACGATTGCTGAGAATTGGAATTGGAGCTTGCGGTCGTCGAACTCGACTGCTGAAACTTGGAATCGGAGTTTCCAACTGTAACCGCCAAAACAGGTTGCAGAGACTTGGAATCGGAGCTTGTGGTGGTCAAAACTGACTGCTGAAGCTTGGAATCGGTGCTTGCAGCTGTCAAAACAGACTGCTGTAATTTGGAATCGGTGCTTGCAGTCGTCAAAACAGGCAGAGTGGAATGGGGACTTGCAGTCACGGACTCGGTGACTACGAGTGTCTGCGTGAAAAAGCTTTGAATGACGCCATACAAGTAAAGGGTGGAATCATACCTGCCCGCCATTTAAAGACTGATCCGACTTGGTGACAGATGTTGCTGCCCTGGACAGAGACTGTTCGGCATGGGAAATCTGAGATTGCTCAGTGCGGACGGATGTTGCTGCCCCGGAAAGAGATTGCTGGGAGTTGAAAAGAGACTGATCGGCATGGGAAATCTGAGATTGTTCAGTGCGGACGGATGTTGCTGCCCCGGAAAGAGATTGCTGGGAGTTGATCAGAGACTGTTCAGCATGGGAAATTTGAGCTTGTTCCGTGTGGACAGATTCAGATGTCTGCCCATTCGCAACAGACTGTTGGATCTTAGTAATTGTCTGCTCGACTGTGGTGATAGGCTGTGGAGCATGCGAAACTGACTGCAGCTGGACAGTCGTCAAAGACGATTGCTGCAGGTGAGAGCTGGAAACGGGGGTTCCTACAGCAATGGTAGACTCTTGAACCTTGTATTCAGTGACTGGGACCTTTTTCATCAAAAAATGCAAATGAGATGGCGAAGGTTCACTAATGAGCAAGAAATTACCGTTGTCGCGACTTCCTTCAAGTAAAAGTCGGGAGTGTCTAGTACTGGCAAAGTGCCTGCGGGTGCCGTCCACACCGAGACTTTCTTATCATAACCTCCACTAAGGATGTGTGCGCCATACGCGGAGAAGGCTGCGCAAATGACAGAAGAAGTGTGCTGGAAAACGGCAACGGTTTGTTTATCGGAGAGCTGCCAAAGACGAACAGAGTTGTCGCTAGAGGCAGAAACCGCGTGCGTGCCAGCAGAATGAACGGCGATGGAGTTGATTTTGTACGTGTGACCCGTCCATGGTTCACCGACCTGCGTCCAGCTCGATGTCTCCCACTCCCTAATGCTGGGATCATGGTCATCTCCTCCCGAAAGAAGGCGCTTGGCATCAGGAGACCAGGCGAGTGACAGAGTACCGTGACTGTGACCCTTCAACGTCGTTTGGAGTTTGCCGTCGGCGTAAATTTGGATGTCTTGATCTGTTGCCACTGCAAGCGCATGTACGCTGGACCGCGCATACCGAACGCAGCGGACAGTATCACCGCAGGCGTAAGATGCGGCTTGCTCCCAATTTTTGGTGTTCCAAAACTTGACCGTTTGGTCGTTGCGTGCCGCCGACGCGGTAACGACGAATGCACCATCGGGTGAAAAGTCCAGGGAGCGGACTGCACTGCCGTGGGCCTTGGAAACTCTGGTGAGAGACTCTCCGGTTTTTGCCTGCCAGGCGATGAGCTCGCCGTTCTCGTCACCAGTCGCTATCAATTCTCCGTCTCGCGATACCGCCAATCCCATCACATCACCGGTGTGCCCCCCCAACTGCTTCAATACTTTACCTGTCTTCAAGTCCCAGAGACGGACCATTCTGTCCTCAGAAGAGGTCACCATCAGTTCGCTATTGGGAATATCTGCGGCTGCGTAGATCGTCTGTGTGCGATCTTCGAACACCCAAGTGGGGTTGACGATAGGAGTGAGATGTGCCATTTTACTAGAGGTTGTTGGTGTTGATCACTGGTGAGTGGATTTGGTGGAATGATTCTGGATGTAGCTGAAGTGGTGTGTACACTGTACGTTTCATTGTAGGTTTTATACTGCTTCACTAGACGCTAAACACATACATAAAGCTCATATTCTTACAGGTATGTACCTTGCTCGTCACATTTCAGGTACTTAGGAACATAACACCGCATGCTTTTCTGAATAACGCTCTAGACAATCATCCCCCCGGTGACATGTGAACTCCGGCTCCCAGCGATTTTTTTCGGGAGATTCGAGATCTGCGCTGCAGGTGTGTACGCTATGTGCAGATTTCTATGTGGTTAACTGTTCTAACTCTGCTATCATTGGTGGGCCTTTTCGAGGTCGGTCACGGGTAAACTGCGACTCTATCATGACGGCAGGATCGAACGTTTTTCGAGCGGTGTCATCTGGTTTGCTGTCAGAGCCCCAGTAATCATGTTGAGAGAACAATTTGACACGACTCGGAACACTTCTCTATCCGAGTTCCCTGGCTAATTACAACAAGACTGGCGTCGAACAAGTACGAGTACCTCGCCTTGACATAAAATTTACGGTCAGACTCTTGATTGCATCATCTTCGTACAACATTCCTCCTGATTCAGACGTGTAGTATGCGTATGTGTTTCAAACAAGCACGACAATGGTAACGAGC
Organism: Suillus discolor; assembly: GCF_016758755.1. NCBI lineage: Eukaryota > Fungi > Basidiomycota > Agaricomycetes > Boletales > Suillaceae > Suillus > Suillus discolor. The sequence continues at coordinate 16,594 of NW_024541273.1, read as the reverse complement.
TCACTATGCAAATATAACAAACACTCCTTCAAGCAAATTGAAATAGAAGTGCCTTCCCCTGAACCTGCAAGGCCGCTACGGTGCTCTTTCTGCACCTTTCCCACGAATCGGGGCAACTGCAGAACGCCCGCTTTCCCGCACTGATCACAGACGCCTTTCATCAATGCAGTGCTCATTGTCTCCCCACTGGCTCCGCTGAACGTTTGATTGGGTAAGCGTTTGATAATTCAAAGTGTGATCTGCAGCAATGCGATGACAAATGAATTGTCGAGTTTACGCTAGAAACCAGTCTTTTGGCTTTACATGATTCAACTCGGCCCAGACCAGACGCACCAATCCCATTTTTACATTTCATGTTCGTTGGGAATGAAGTTGCACCTTCTGCCAGGGCAAGATGAAGAACGGTGTTGCCCTGAAATGTTTCCGCGCGGTCATAGCAGACGTACCATTCTTGCGCAACCCTAAGTTATCAAATTTTCTCGGAGGTCTGTAATGGTTTTCTCATGGAGGTTGGATATCGATATCGGATAGTTGCGAGGCTTCTTTTCAAATTTCGTATGTACGCTTGCAAATTTGCAAGTGTTCTAACTCTGCTATCGAATTGATGGGCCTTTTCGAAGTCAGTCATGGTCAGCAAACGAATGAGCAGACTACACATTCGTGGTTGAACCGCACGCTCCGAATACAGTAATTGTGATGACATTTCATCGTGCTCACTGTGGACGTGACATTCAGGACTTTGCTCATGTGAGCAGTGAGCACAACGTGCATGAACTATTTCTAGAGAGATTGGAATTCTGGCAGCCTTTGTCTATATGCGCAAAGGGGGACGTGCGACTCGCATCGCGTTTGACTGAGCTTACGGTGCGCTGAATACCAATATCCTGGCAATCTTCGCATCATCACGGGGAATTCGTACGCCCGACTATGGTGTAACTGGTTGATGCTATGTAGGTTACTGCAAGGAATATGACTTTAGCATGAATCATTGTGCCGTTGTCTTTAATCCAAGCTTTTTGTTCTTTCGTCGCACTATTGATGAGTCACAGAAACAGGCGCGAATACTTACGCCTCAATAGAACAGATTTAGCGCGAAGGATTGTAACGCCCACATTTTTGATCACATCACCTCTTCAAAATAAAACCGCTCAGCGCTCAACCACCGCAACGATCCCTGTGGAGGAGGGAAAATCATTGCTCTGGCCTTCAGGCACAGGGGTGAACACGAGTTTGGAAGAGTATCCCCGAATTAAACTTTGACAGAAACCAGAGATTTGCAAGCGAAATATATTAAAAGAAGCCAAATACTGTGGTAAAGGCCTAGGCCAATGATCATGAGATACAAGACGGCTCATCCGTTTGTGAACGAAAAGACAGGCATCCCAGTGGTGGCTTCCACGGTCATAGTATTGTTATCACTTACTTACAACTCGCGATACTTATGTTCTAGCATTCTCACTCGTCCGAGGTTCTTCAGTTCCCTGGGTCCTGACTTTGCATAAGTAATCACAAGTTACCACAATTTCTCGGACTTCGAAGTAAGGCATTGAGTTCAGAAGAGTAACTTATCCCCATCGACTGATTAGTCGTCTTGAGTAGTGCATCGATTCGAGGGCTTGAACTACTAGGGGTAGTATGAGATGACTTCAAATACATCGACAAACCGAGAAGTTTGCAAGAAAGTTTGGACCTTGCTCGATAATTGATAGTTGAACTTCATGATGAGAACGCTCACTGGGTATTCGCCATTCTTGATTGCCTCGGAAAAGCATGTTTGGGGTAACGTTAAGTAGGAATCCGACGGGATTCAGTAAGGTAGTCACATCTAAGTGACTTGAGCAGCTGACCGCTAGCAGTTTCTGTTCAGTAAATGCTCGGATCGTATTGGCCACATAGACCGAAAGAGTGACAGGTTGTTCACACCTAAGTACCTAAAGTTGCCACCATCTGGTTCAGGATCTGAACCTCGAACCGAACCACGGTTTGGTCCAGTGACAGTCGCAGGCCTCAGGTTCGGGTGGGTCCAGAGGTGGCCACTGCAGGTTCGTGGTTCAGAACTTCAGAGAATAATACATTTTGAGAACTTATGCGGAGTCCAGACCCCGGATGTCGATGATGGGCAGATGCTTTGTCTTCGAACTCCGACTCAAATTGCAGTGCCGTAGTACTAGCCCTACATCACCTCCACACCTACTAACATGTTACATTGCTATTGCAAGTCATCATTATCATTTCTCGCAAAAACACCTGCTGTATATTCCACTGATTGTTTCCAAGGTCTTATAACAGGCAAGCCAGCTACCAGCCATGTATCGCTCACTGTCTTTATTTCTCTCTTTATTTTCTACAGCAGCGCCCGCTATGTTTTCGTGCCAACTTGAAGTTCTAGCATTAGTCTCTTATTTTCAGAGCGTAAACCACTAATGTTGGTTCGGGCATTGTCCCGCAGACAATGCCACATGCATGTCAGAGGTGCACCCGGTGTAAGCTCAAGAGATCATTATAGTTGGTGAGTTCACGGAGAGCATCTTGTAGTTCCCGTCTGCCCACCGACCATAATCCAAAATTCAAATATCATCCAAGTGATAAACAAAGTTCCTGCTGCAGGTCGGCCCTCATAATGCCTTGTCAGAGGGGCGACATGGAACAGAACCATCGGCGTTACTTTATGGATGTTATTATATTGTGTAGCAGATTTTAAAGACGACCCGAAGCAAACCTTCTAATCGATCCAAAAGACTTTTATCAACTGCTATTACCTCGTATGATACATGTTACCAGGCACGGAGCTTACAGCTCGACACCGTCAGAAATGGTGGAGTGGGATACTCGAGTGGGTCAGCAGGAATCAAAATATTGTTATGGAGGGCTACACTGGGATGATTATGAGATATGTATCTAGCTACCTTGAGCCTCGAAGCTTGGGTCGAAAATAACAAGAATCTTGCTGTGTCTGTAATATGCAAAAACATTCGAGTGTGCAGCTAGCAAAGACGAAATTTCAAGCTTTCAAGAACGACGGAAAAAGAAAAGATTCCAACTGCTGGCATAACCAAGAGAGATGCTACTTGACCACCACCTTTTTCGAATAATACTCCACCACATACCTCTTCCCATCTGGCTGCAAAGCGTCCCAACTAAACATCTGGACGTGCTCCGATAACCACGCTGCATCTGCCTTCGTGATCACAGGCCCACGACCTCTGACATCCAGCCAGCCTATCGCCTTCGTGTTCATCATGAGCATATCTTCTTCATCAGACTCGGTCGCCAGCGGATTCAGGAAACCCCATTGCGGAGCACTCGCAGCACGTATCCGTGCTTGGATGAATCTCTTCAACGCCGGAGCAGTGAAGCGATCACAATTCAGCAATTGCAACTTCGTCATCCTGGGCGCGATATAACATTCTTCCTCGGAGGTGCTCTTGAAAGGCCTACTCATGACGTCAAAAAACCTATCATCAACGCCATCACAGTTGTCAAGGGTGAGACTGCTCCCATTCCAATGGTAGAGCATGTTGATGAAATTTTTGGGTACGTCCATGTTCTCGAACGTAAGGTAGTCGGTAAAGCCGATGCGACCAAGAGTGTTGACTTTACAGTCTGTGATTGTTGTGGACGAGAGACGAACTCCGATGAGGACTGCAAAAACAACCTTGAGAACATGGCTGTTATCCAGCTTCTCGAACGCGAGAGTTTGTAAACGGCTGAGTGAAAACGTAGACCCTGCTAAATTTTTTTGGTTTGTGTCAAAGTGAACATCACAGAGAGTGAGATCGTTGAGTGTAGGAAGCTAGCTGAGTGTTCGGAGTGTCTGCCACAAGGAGAGCCCCTCTACGTTTGCACCGGAAGGACGGTAACGTGAAATGTTAACGGATGTGATTTTTGACATCAAAGCGGTTTGGGCTGGTCTTTTCAGCAAGCCATCCTGGAGGCAGCGACCGCTGATGTCAAGTGTATCTAAGACTGGCGTAACGAGGGGTCCACGGGAAGGGTGTATTTGTGTGGAATCTCCATCGTCGATAGCGCTCTCCAGCTTAAGGCTCTGCAACAATTTGGCGGGTCCATCCAGGTTGGTGAACAAGAAAGGAAGTGTAGCACTGTGCAACACCGAGATGTGCAGACGACGGATGCGATTCAAGTGAGGCCGTAGCAACGCCCTGACGTTCTGGGCGCGCTGACACTCGACCTCATCAGGAGTGTTGTGATCAATGATGCTGCGCGTGACTGTGATATCAAGCGGAAGCGAACGTGACCACCGCAGGCATGCTCGGATGGCAGCAATATCGGTAGGATTTTTGTCCACCGTAACTGTCATCCGAGTCCAAAACTCGGGAACAGTCGCTGCAACATCACACCAACGAGAACAAACTGCAGCGATAGCAAAAGGAAACAGTGCAGGGGAGAGGGGCTCCTCGTGTGTCCAGTCTTCACACAAGTGCTCGGAGTGGAATGATTCCAGCTGTAGGGATCTGTTCCCCGCGTATACCAGGTGGAAGATCCTCAAAAGAATCTCAGTAGGGAGGTCAGTGGCTGGTGCGCGGGGTTTTGGGCCTGAATCCAAGAACAGATAACAACTACGCGCGATGATGGCAGTCGAAAAAGCAGACACGGCACTTTCCTGACTGATCGATCTGTCCTGTGTCCAGTATGAGGTTAGTATATCGCTGGAAAACAGTGGTGTGTGCTCACCATCACTTCAAAAGTTGCTCGAAAGTACGATCACAATAACTGGAATGGATTGATCGACTTGGAGGTACGGTCTTGCACTCATTTGTTTGTTTCGAAGTCCGCCGCTTCTCCGAGTAGGCCTTCAGCATATGCTATTATAGCTAGTCAAGTACTGCTTATGATAGTCAGTCTCCCGTAGCCATACTACTATTCGAGAAGGACGACAGCCATAATGCTATGACATTCAAGTTCAGACCGTCGGACCCATGTCAAACGTGGATGGCACTGCTAGAGGACGTAGTAAGTTGCACATTTGCTATGTAGTCACAGTGAGTCGTATTAGAACCATGCCTCGTCCTTGACGTTCCTCGGAGAATATCATGCTAACTGACGCAGGAATACGATTACTTTCCAGGAACGTGTACACGCTTCAGCTGGCCCAGGCAGTGATGCAGTGCATGAGACACCCTGAGTACTTGATGAATGTGCTCGTCGAGCAGAATCACGTTTAGAGTTTCATTTGAAGTGTTGATATGGTGATTCGATTGCTTGGATTTGGACGAATGGATGTTCTTATTACGTGCAATACATGCACGCTCCCAACAGATAAGTTTCAGTTAAGTATTACATAATACTTCAACTTCCTCTGTCACCAAGCGCACTACCAAATGACCACCACGACAATAATGATATCCAGCCATCTACAAGCTACGGATATACTGCAGCTGGTCTTTTTTTTAATGGCTCAAGAAACGGCTTGCTTCAGTAAGGCCACTCAATGGATATTACGTGCACTCATCAGAACACAGACACGAGGCTTTTGTAATTGGGGTGTTGACCACGGCATGATAACTGTCCCAAAGCTCAACTTATATACTAAATATCGACCAATTTCCAACTGTCCCTCACTAAAGCCCATCACATTCTCAGATTCCATACCACCCATCCATAATGTCACGGTCATTTGCTGTAGTGGGATCAAGTTTGCGGATCAGTGCAGACGAAACACAAGCGCTGAAGTCTCTGCCAGTGGCAACACAAGTTGGATCCCTTATCATACCAATTCGTTCCATGACTAATATGCATTCAAGATCACTGCAAAGAGGGCTCTACAGGGATCCACCGCAGATCTGGGAAGGCTGGTTGATTATATTTCGATGCTTCACACCTCCCGTTATTGTTGCTTGGCACCCATCTTCCACGCGACGCTTGATTCAATTCAAGTACCAAACTACATCAATCCCAAGACTATTCCTGCCATCATGCGTGCAAAGTGGTCTCTCATGGGATTGGTGAAAATCTCCACGGTTACTCCTTCAACTTCTGAGGGCGAGGACGATCCCGTGACAAAGTATATTGTGAGGAAGTGGGACGAAGTATACCCGTGGATGCGGTTCTTCGCTAGAAATTGCCTCCCTCCTCCTTATGATGTCTCAGTTACTCCTCCGCGCCCTGATCTTTGCAATGTGTTTGATGCTGCGAAATTGTGCATCACTCCGCTCTCATTAATCTGCACCCAATCGGAAGAAGGGCGTCATTTACTCCGTTCTTCTATTTCTGTGCAGCACTTTGTTGCGCAGTTATGGATATTGATTGGAAACCTTCAGGGAGATGTGCTCCCAGGCGATCCTGGAAATACAACGGACGGCCTTGTTTCCATGCTCCGGGCGTCCTTTGCGCTAACAAACCATGTTTGCGTATCTGAATCTGAAGATCCAGACAAAATCACTCTTCCATTATCGAGTTATATACAAGCTGCCGGAGGGGTGAAACCCGTTGTTTTCACCCTTCTCAGATACATCCGTCGGATTACCAGAGATGCTGCCGCTGTAGAAGAACCTCGATCATGGACGACAGGCGATCGGAGCATAAAACAACTTCATCTCTACACTGTTGGTCTCCATTATTCCTTCGAGTTCATCAAGGTTATCAGTCGCCAAGACGTTTCATGCCGCGCACAACTTATCCGCCAAGGTTCAATTCGCACGGTGGTGGACGCGATCGCTCAGATGTTGCCTAAGATCTTGGTGCAAGCAAACAGGGAATTAGATTTTCATCCCCAGCTGGGACTCGCGGGTAGGCAGAACGTTCTGTGGTCGGGGTACGCGTACATTGCATCTGCTATTCGCGATGCAGATGACGGGGTGACATGTGTGTGCCAGGCAATCGATGCTGGCCTCATTCAAACGTTGGAGAAGGGGGTTGTTTGCCCGCCTCACGCCAATCGTCGCGATCACCCAACCCGTGGCCGTTTGGGTGACATAGAGTTACTCTTTCTCCTCGCCACATTCTTCATGTATCACAGGGTCGTTGAATCAATTTTCCGACACTGGTTTCGCATGCAAAGTGCTCCTATGGAAAAACGAGAGATACGCGACAAAGGGTTGGGGGTTGCTCTCGAACTCGTCCTGACATCTACTATCGATGCTATGGACCATCGCAGTGTAGAACCTATAAACTTCCACGAATACAGGTGCAGTGGTCCAGGAGTACGCTAATCATTACTAGTTCCATCATGTGGGTGCTCATATGTGCGCCAGTGTCCAATGTGCACATCCAATTTTGTCAGCAAAAAACGTCGGTGCGCAGGCTGCTTGGTATCGATCTATTGCTCGGAGAAATGCCAAAGGACCGCGTGGCACAATGGACACAAGAAGTGGTGTCAAGTTCTAAGGTGCACCGTTGGTGAGTCCCTTCAGTCTTCATCTCATAATTCTCGTTCGAATCGCCAACAGGGCCGTGGGGCTCACGCGATATCCGTCAGAGTCTTCAAGTCATTGCAGGCTTCGAAACCAGTGAAATCACGGGAATGGCCAAAGATGTAGAATCGCGCGTTCGTGAAGCACAGCAGCAGTTCCCTGCATTTAGAGATAAACTTGTGCTCATGCTAGACTTGAGTGTATATCCGCCGGAGGTCCACGTGCTCCCCGTGCACAAGCTTGAGCAGTTTCCTGGGCATGACCCCATATGGCCAGAGATCGCTGACGAGATTCGCCAACGAAGCGACTCGCCACCGAAAGGATATATGTTTTCGGTCGTCAAGGTCCACCTGGGGAAGTCGAAGTTCACACTGTTCAGCCCAAGTACGGCGTTGCGTATGGCATTTGTGGACCAGTATTTTTCGGATGATGAGGTATCTGTTGATGAAGATGAAATTAATGATTCAAAGCGTTAGGCGACTAGGAGTTGGATTATGATTCAGAGTCATTGGATGACGAATGCGTGCTACGATATTTAACGGTCCTTTGTGCTATATGTCTAGTAGCTTTTGTTGACTGTGACTTTGCTTTACTTTGTACAGGAAATATACCATACTAATCTTGATTATGTAAACGGAGAAGTGATAGAATCGATCGATTGGAATTCAGACATTGTATCCAGGCGACGTCCATGGTTCCTAATCTACACGACAGAAAAACAAGTGCAGAGGTAAGATTAACTAGGACTGAATTCTAGTCCGTCCTTCCACAAACTTCAGGATGTCTTCGTCAGAGGGCCGACGCTCCATATCTCCTGACCAACAGGTCTGCATGAAATTCCAATCGCTGTCAATGACAACAGATGCGGGTGGCTTTCTGGGTTTTATTCCGCGTGATATATTGTTCATTACGGCGAACTGGTTGTGGATGTAATGGTATGGGACCTTGCCCTCCAATACCTGCAGAAATATGAGCTGATTCAATATTGATGATCCATGTTACGTGCCTGTAGCATGATCCCTCCGAAAGAGTATACATCACTTTTCGGAGAAAATACCGGCGCTGACGCATTGCCCTCATCATCGACCGCCAAGTATTCTGGTGGCATGTAGTGTGCGGTGCCTCCGCAACAGGTTGGCTTTAATGCTACTTGACTTATTCTCTCGGGAACGAGAGCAGAAAGACCAAAATCAGTGAGGCTTGCTTTTCCATCTTTATCAACGAGAACGTTGTTCTAAACAAGCTTCAGTTGGGCTTTCACATGACTCATAAATGTGTACGTACGCCGCTCAAGTCACCATGGGTAATTGACCGCGAATGCACTGCAATCTGCGTTAGTCGACTCTTGGATCAACGACAAAACATCGAACATACGATACTGAAGCCCTTGAGCTATGTCCTTAAGCTAAAGAGACATCAGCATGCGGACTATGGTAGAATGAGAAATTGACCGAACCAGTGCAAACTTTTTGTTGTGAGAAAGCATTTCGTGCTCACGTTCGAGGTAACTGCTCAGCGCACCATTTTCTAACCATGGTGAGAGAAGCGCTGGGAGGGAGCCAAAGCCATCTGCAACTCCCCAGAGAGGAACGATATTCTCGTGCTTGAGTTTCAACCATACCTTAATCTCTCTGGACAACCGCTAAAGGACTAAAGTCAGTTGAATGAAGGTGGAAATCATGGCCACTGACATTGATGATTATCAACGTGTCTGTATTGCCTCTCAAAATTATTTCCTTGACTGCGACCTAGATTGCTATGAGAAGGCAGATTGAAATGACGGACAAGACACCTACGTCAACACAATTTGACCTGGAAGAAGACTGGTAGCGGAAAACCACTGGTTGAACGGCATCGATGCCTCTTAGAGAGAGCCTGCACCTATGAACATTTGCAAATCCTCCAGCGTTCTGGTGAACATTATCGAGTCGTTTGACCGAGGTCGTCAGATCAGCAGCACTGAAGATGATGAGCCTAACAGCGACGTGAAAGAAGGGTTAGTAACTCACCCGAAACTTTGGACTAAAACTAAGTAGAGAACCTTCTCAATTGAAGGACGGGATTTCACCGCCGACAAACATTGTTGCACCAAGTTCAGGTGCGCTTCATCAATCTTTGGATCAAAGGTCCTTTGAGGGCTGCGTAAGAGAAACACAGCAAGGATCATACCTCAGCAGTACGATGAAAAGGTGATGTACCCTTTTCTTTTTCTGCAAGTACTTGGTTCTCTTCCCAAATCCACCAGTACGGCACCTTTCCCGACAATACCTAGGGAATAGCGGTGTAAAATGCAAAAGTAGATGAGCCGTATAACATACCAGAATTGCGACGCAACCATATGAGTACACATCTCCTTCTTTCGTCGGCTTTGGTGCTCTTGTCCCGCCACCCGTGAAAATAGACTCGAGTGCAGTGTACCTTGCATCTCCCGGGAGCTGCTCGTTGAACATGTCACTATCTGCTTCAGCCAGTATTACAGAGTGACTGAAGTCTGTGATGCGCACACGGCCTGAACCGTCAATGAAAACGTTATCCTAGGGATGCGGTGAGAATCTTTGCGTAACACATGTAATGGAAGCATACACCCGTTAAATTGCCATGTGCAACGTCCTGCTTGTGTACTAAAGTCGCGCGTGAGTTCCATGCGCGCGCAGCTATGAGGGACACTGACAATATTCGATACCATGCGCCACCTCTAGTAGCTGCCCATTCGAGGTCAGAGCCGAAGAATTTAAGTATGCCACGGACTTTGAAATGACTTACAATATCCAGCTTCTGATGTGCAGATAAAACGGAGTGCTCTTGTTTCAGGTAGTCGCGTAACGAACCGCCTGCCATCCATGGGTATACAAAGGATGGGCCCGGGATGATTCCAAAACCTGCAGTTATTCCATAGAGGGCAAGGATGGCCTTGTGCCTCAACCCTTCCCTGACATACACCTCACGACAAATCCTCTGCCGAGCAATACATGATTTAATGGTGATTCATCTATACAGCGATGCTAAACTGTGTGTTTACTCACATTAGATATTTTGTTCATGTCATTGTGACCGTTAATATTATCCCTCAAAGTCTTGACTGCAACCTGTCGATTGATGCGTTGCATATAGATCCGTAGATCCATAAAAATACACTAACCTCAGTCTCCCTCGACTCATGCACCCACTTGCATTTCAAAGCCGCACCAAGTACGTCCAAACCATTGGGATAGTCGCATTTCGTGAGAACTCCTTGCGATATTTGTGTCACTGTGACTGGAAGTTGCGACAGCATCGTCTTTATAGTCTTCACAATGTTTGTCTGTGACCACAAGAACTCCATAATTTGGCCAATCAACGGACGGTCTTCTCTGTTCCTTGAGCAGCATAGTTGCGCAATCTGCTGTATCTCGTCGCCGATACCAGCCGATTGGTAGCCTCGGAACGGGTTGCGCCCCTTTTGCATTGCTCCCATAACCTGTATAATACTCGAGATCCAGGTATAAGGTTGTCTGCCGGAAAACACCTGCATGGTATCAGTAACATGGCATTTGAATGAGACCACACAACGCACCTGCATCATAATACAACCATACGAGTAAACATCCCAGGCCTTGGTTGGTTTCTCATCTTTAGCCTCATCGTCATCGTCATCTTCATCCCCATCTCGAAGTGCCTCCGGCGGCATCCACCGGACATTGCCCGCGTGACACGAGTTAAATGTAGCGTTGCCTGATTCTGCGAGGATCATCGAGAGACCGAAATCTCCGAGACAAAGCCTCCCATCACTACCGACTAGGACGTTGTTCTAAAATGTGGAACCGTCATTTATGCGTAGAATACGGCGAATGAAACCTACAGCAGTAAGGTCACCATGGACAATACCCTTGTTATGCACTACAGGAGATCAGTCAACAAAAGTGCAGAGCTGAGTGCTACCCACAATACTCGAGACCAGCTGCCACTTCCCTTACCTGCAGTGTCGAGTCAGGGTTGAACGCGTCTTCGCATATATAAAATGCATACCATACTTAACTTCCTTTCCCACGAGAGACCAACAAATTCGCGTTTCAAATAGTCATCGAGTGATCCATTTTCCATCCATGGAGTGACCAACGCGGGAAGTAACCCAAATTCTTCGGCAAAGGTAATACCCTCCAGAGGGAGAATGTTGTCATGCAATAATGGAATCCAAACGTAGGCTTCGCGACGAATTTTCTGGTAAGTAAATCCATCAGCGAGTGCAAGGGTGAACTACTTCATGCCTTCACCTTGCCTATTGCTTTTAATATTTTTACATCTGCAAATTGAGGGAGACACGGACTAATCAGAACAAACCCTTTGGATAGAACCCCACTGTGCATACCTGTTACCGACAAGACCCTGATGGATTTGACTGCGACCTTGATTGTGATAAATGACCGTAACACTGGAGCTGTAACATCCCCTGTTTGTAAACTTACCGGACGTTGGGCCCCAGATTGCGTAGACATGAGACATTTCCAGATATCTCCAAGGCCTCCTGTACAAGCAGGAAAGTTACCATCTCTTGAAAGATTTGTCGCCACATACTTCAGTCATAGCCCTATGTAGAAGTGGTGCCCTGGATGTGCCAAATGGCCCTAGAATGGGTACCAGCCTGCACCGGCCTATACATGCACATTGGTGCCAGCCAAGGGTGTTAAGGTGGTACTGGCCAACCACTGAAGTGGGGCTGCCTATACGTGAAGGCTGACCACAGGTGTAGGGGTGGTACTGGCCGACCACTACATATACATGTACATTGGTGCTGACCACAGGTGTGGGAGTGGTACTGGCTGACCACTGCCTACACATGTATATTGGTGCTGGCCAGAGGTGTGGGAGTAGTACTGGCCGACCACTGCCTACACATGTATATTGGTGCTGGCCAGAGGTGTGGGACTGGTACTGGCCGACCATTCAAGTGAGGCTCCCTATACACACACATCAGTATCAGCCAACACCTTAGGACATGGAAAATAGAGTTGGCCTGACTAAGTCCAAGTCATGTAGAGGCAGGCAGTTCAACAACTTAAGGCATCAGAAAAACTTAACATTGTTGAAGAACCTTATGGTACTTGGCCAAGTCTTTCCAAGACTTGCACTAACACACTCAAGTCCAGCAAGATATTTGACTTATACCAGTTTGTCAGTATCAGTAGAAAGGCTAAGTATACAAATATATTTAAGTTTTTCATGTCCTATGTGGTCTGGAGCATCATGGTCAAACACAAGTATCTAAAACAATTCAGGAATGATAAGGAAAGTGTAGGTTTCCTGATGGCATTGATAATAGAGTCGGCCGGATCAGGTCCAGGCTGTGTATGGCCTGGCCGGCCGACACCTCAGATATTGATAATAGAGTCGGCCGGATCAAGTCCAGGCTGTGTATGGCCTGGCCGGCCGACACCTCAGGCAGTGATAATAGAGTCGGCCGGATCAGGTCCAGGCTGTGTACAGGAAGGCAGGCCGACATCTCAGACGTGGACAATAGAGTCGGCCGGATCAGAACTAGGTCATGTATGGCCTGGCCGGCCGACACCTCAGACAGTGATAATAGAGTCGGCTGTATCAGGTCCAAGCTGTGTACAGGAAGGCAGGCCGACACCTCAGACGTGGACAAGAGAGTCGGCCGGATCAGAACTAGGTCATGTATGGCCTGGCCGGCCGACACCTCAGACAGTGATAATAGAGTCGGCCAGATCAGGTCCAGGCTGTGTACAGGAAGGCCGGCCGACCCCTTAGACATTGACAATAGAGTCGGCCGGATCATGACCAGGTCGTGTATGGCCAGGCCGGCTGACACCTCAGACAGTGATAATAGAGTCGGCCGGATCACGTCCAGGCTTTATACAGGAAGGCAGGCTAATACCTTAGGTATATATTGAACATAGACTTCTGCATATCTAATTGATGAGATTTTTGATAGACACAAACCTAGTATTATCAAGAAAGATGTTGGTTTTAGTACTATCCCTTTAGAGCTAGTTCATTCAAATTGCAATATCTGCAAGTATAAATGGGCCAGCTCTACAGTATGATGTAGGCAGGGTTCCTGACCATCATAACAATCATATTTTGGCTAGATAAGTCTTTGATATTATAATAGCCAAGACTGTTAAGTGACTACAATCAACTTGTCTTTGAATGAATTTTCAGCATCCAATGCAAATCTTCCCCACAAGAGCACCTGTCGATGTGCATAAGCTTGATGACCAGGCTTTGTAGCTTGTTGGTATCTTTGGTCCCATTCTCCCATCCTGTATTTAAACCAACTCACTGTCCAACCCATTTCGTGTTGGACCAATCTCAACTCTTCCTCCCACCTTTGCCATCTAGCCTTAGCTTTCAACCAATTTACCCTGTAGACTAATACAGGTCACTTGCAGAACATAGACATATTAGATATGACTTACATTCATCCATCCACACATCTTCCTTCAAATCATGACCGTTGTTGACTCTCCAAAACCAAGCCAGTCTGTCTGATCCCTGCCCATATCTGTTCTCTTCAGTCACTTCCTTGTCAACACTGAGCTGGTGTAGCTGAATGTCTTGATAGATCGTCGTCAGAGTATCTTCATCAGCCCCTAGTCTCTGAATTGAACTCCTAGCCCTTTGATACCTTCGGACACACTTCTCTATCTTGATATGGCATTGAAGAGCCTCCTGCTTTGACCTGGTTCCTGTCCATGTGGAATCTGCACTTCGGAAATGCTGACGGTAAATTATTGCTTTATGACCGAGAGCTTGTCGCAACTTTTCCAAGCAATCATTTGCTTGACCCTTTCGTAACTCCAGTTCTTCAGCTTGCAGAGTGTGCAAGCCCAGGGCTAAAGCCTCATTTCGAGACACTGAAGATGGCATCCAAATGGCCATGACTTCTGCAGGAACTGCCTCATCCATCTCTTCCAACACATCTTCAATATCTGCAGCCTCCCATACTTCCTCCACCGCATCTGAGGTGCAAAATCTAATGTCATCCACATGCTCAGTACCTGCATGGACTTCAATGCCCTCTGTCATAGCATCAGCAATTTCATGAAATTTAGAAATCCGAGCAGCCAGTTTTTGTCGTTTCTCTTGAAGTGCAGCCCTTTGAACAGCAGAAGCATCTTTGGGAAGCTGCCGAATAGCTACCCTCAGTGCATCCCTAGATATGAATTAGAAATACATTATCACCATCAATATATGATGAAACAACATACTGCGAATCCTCTATATTGATGCCATCAATGAGCCAAGAAATTGATCCCAACTTTCCTGTATCAGCACATTCTGATTCTGTTAATTTTAGCCGCATTTCTGCCATTGTTGGTGCTTCCAATCATCCAATCAGAATGTACGACACATGGACCTGAATAGAAGCTTCGAAGTGCTCACCTTTATCTATTTTTAGCTGGTAGATGTCAAGATGTTCTCCACGCTCATCCTTTGCCTTCTCCTCATCTTTTTCCCATGCCCTCACTTTGATGACATCCAAAGATCCGGTAAGCTCTTCAAACGGCAGCCTAGTGTCTTCAATGCCCTTGTTGGCCCGTTTGTACTTTCTCAAGAGCGTCTTAACTGCATCACTGTGAAACTGTGATGTCATTCATTCCAAATATAGGCACTTACCTATTCTGACAAGTTTTCTCCAATTTGAGTTACGCATGTGATCATCAAGAATTTCTTGACGGTGAGCTTGGCTCATAGAACGTGCTGTGGGAGATATCTTGTTAAAGGGAGCCCAAAGTGTCTCCAGAATTTCCCCATCAACTTGTCCAGCTCCTTGAATGAAGTTTAAGCTGTATCTAGCAAAACAGGCAAGTTTATGAGCGCTCAAGTGAAATTTCCCCACCGCAGCCACAATCTTGGTGTTGTCTGGGAGTGCCAAGCCAGGGCAGTTGGCAACACGTTGACCAAAGTTAAGGTTCCACTGACACCCCACATCATAGATGATTAGGGAGTTGTCAATGTTGCCAGCAGCGTGCTTTATGGCATTACAAATGGAATAATCTATATTCATGTGGCTGGAAGTGATTTTGTCAGCATGTCAAGCACAATGCTTGTCTTAGCCTAGATTGAGTAAATGAAAGAAAACTTGCCGTTCACCCTTCTGAAAGTCCACTATGCAGTGAGGAACAAAACAACCATGCCGAGCACAAGCAGTGGCACCAACCCCTGTAGCCCTGAGGTTGCTTCTGTTTGTGTTTGCTGCATTGACTGCCCGATGGTTGCTACACAAGGATCGCTTTCCACAGGTTTAGCCACCACTGACAATACAACACAATTTGAGTCACCTCTTTACTCTCTATAGCCAAAGTCAAGTGTGCTTGGTATTCTCTGTCTGTTACCATATAACCTAAACCATCTGATAGGAAGACGTCAAGCTCAGGCTGTCGCATGTTCATATGCTGAGCAGTAAAATTTCCATCTACCCCCCAATCTTTTCATAACAAGCCACCTGCAATCAAAAGTCAGCATCCGCATATAAGTCAGCTAGTTATATGAGTGATAGCTGAGTCCTGGCCGGTACCTCTGGTACACAGCTCAGAGCCAGTGCCAGCCGACCATTTGTGTAGACTGGCCGGTACCCTCTGGTACACAGCTCAGAGTCGGTGCCGGCCGACTATTTGTGTATACTGGCCAGGACACATATTATCGGCCAGGACCACTGCTATGCTATGCACTGCTGGTACTGGCCGGAGTCTAGCAGGCAGGGATTTTGGAATTGACTTGCCTTTCATACTGTTGCTCCCAAACAAGAGGCATATTGATTCCGGGCTGTGGACATGAAGGGCAAAATAGGGCAAGATCTCCTGCACTAGGGGCGCTTCCTTGTCATGGCCAAATCCAAACCATTTACGGTTCTTCAAGTCCCGCCAGAGTCGAGATACTCTCATGAGTTCTCGATAGCGATCCTACAGATGGGGTTTTGCATTCAGTATGAGCTAGAATTATGGTATTATCAGTTCCACTCACTGGGACAGTGTCCGGGAAAGCATTATTTGTCAGCCGTCTGATTTTCTCAAAGAAGCTCATTGCTGAAGTCTTGCATTCCAAGGCATCAATGAGAAAATGATCCAGTACCTCGAAGGTGAAAGCAGTCCTAGGGCGTGTGGTACTGGCAGGAAATAGTCCTGCTTGGAGCAGCTGCAGGTGATGTTCATGATGTGATCCTGGACATTGACACCATGACACATTGTGTGTGAACACCCCAGAAGAATGTACAATAATCACAG